>NW_027211722.1:0-620577 GCF_022749685.1 Semicossyphus pulcher | reverse complement strand
TTTAACTGATTTCATCGTTAACTGATTTCATCTTCATTCTTCATTTAACTGATTTCATCGTTAACTGATTTCATCGTTAACTGATTTCATCTTCATTTAACTGATTTCATCGTTAACTGATTTCATCGTTAACTGATTTCATCGTTAACTGATTTCATCTTCATTTAATTGATTTCATCGTTAACTGATTTCATCGTTAACTGATTTCATCGTTAACTGATTTCATCTTCATTTAACTGATTTCATCGTTAACTGATTTCATCGTTAACTGATTTCATCTTCATTTAACTGATTTCATCGTTAACTGATTTCATCGTTAATTGATTTCATCGTTAACTGATTTCATTTCATTCTTCATTTAACTGATTTCATCGTTAACTGATTTCATCGTTAACTGATTTCATCTTCATTTAACTGATTTCATCGTTAACTGATTTCATCGTTAATTGATTTCATCGTTAACTGATTTCATCTTCATTCTTCATTTAACTGATTTCATCGTTAACTGATTTCATCTTCATTTAACTGATTTCATCGTTAACTGATTTCATCGTTAACTGATTTCATCTTCATTTAACTGATTTCATCGTTAACTGATTTCATCTTCATTCTTCATTAACTGATTTCATCTTTAACTGATTTCATCGTTAACTGATTTCATCTTCATTTAACTGATTTCATCGTTAACTGATTTCATCGTTAACTGATTTCATCGTTAACTGATTTCATCTTCATTTAACTGATTTCATCGTTAACTGATTTCATCGTTAACTGATTTCATCTTTAACTGATTTCATCTTCATTTAACTGATTTCATCGTTAACTGATTTCATCGTTAACTGATTTCATCTTCATTTAACTGATTTCATTGTTAACTGATTTCATCGTTAACTGATTTCATCTTCATTTAACTGATTTCATCGTTAACTGATTTCATCGTTAACTGATTTCATCGTTAACTGATTTCATCTTCATTTAACTGATTTCATTTTCATTCTTCATTTAACTGATTTCATCGTTAACTGATTTCATCTTCATTTAACTGATTTCATCGTTAACTGATTTCATCGTTAACTGATTTCATCGTTAACTGATTTCATCTTTAACTGATTTCATCGTTAACTGATTTCATCTTCATTAACTGATTTCATCGTTAACTGATTTCATCTTCATTTAATTGATTTCATCGTTAACTGATTTCATCGTTAACTGATTTCATCGTTAACTGATTTCATCGTTAACTGATTTCATCTTCATTTAACTGATTTCATCGTTAACTGATTTCATCGTTAACTGATTTCATCGTTAACTGATTTCATCTTTAACTGATTTCATCGTTAACTGATTTCATCTTCATTTAACTGATTTCATCGTTAACTGATTTCATCTTCATTTAATTGATTTCATCGTTAACTGATTTCATCGTTAACTGATTTCATCGTTAACTGATTTCATCTTCATTTAACTGATTTCATCGTTAACTGATTTCATCGTTAACTGATTTCATCTTCATTTAACTGATTTCATCGTTAACTGATTTCATCGTTAATTGATTTCATCGTTAACTGATTTCATCGTTAATGATTTCATCGTTAACTGATTTCATCTTCATTTAACTGATTTCATCGTTAACTGATTTCATCGTTAACTGATTTCATCTTCATTTAACTGATTTCATCGTTAACTGATTTCATCGTTAATTGATTTCATCGTTAACTGATTTCATTTTCATTCTTCATTTAACTGATTTCATCGTTAACTGATTTCATCGTTAACTGATTTCATCTTCATTTAACTGATTTCATCGTTAACTGATTTCATCGTTAACTGATTTCATCGTTAACTGATTTCATCTTCATTCTTCATTTAACTGATTTCATCGTTAACTGATTTCATCTTCATTTAACTGATTTCATCGTTAACTGATTTCATCGTTAACTGATTTCATCGTTAACTGATTTCATCGTTAACTGATTTCATCTTCATTTAACTGATTTCATTGTTAACTGATTTCATCGTTAACTGATTTCATCTTCATTTAACTGATTTCATCGTTAACTGATTTCATCGTTAACTGATTTCATCGTTAACTGATTTCATCTTCATTTAACTGATTTCATTTTCATTCTTCATTTAACTGATTTCATCGTTAACTGATTTCATCTTCATTTAACTGATTTCATCGTTAACTGATTTCATCGTTAACTGATTTCATCGTTAACTGATTTCATCTTTAACTGATTTCATCGTTAACTGATTTCATCTTCATTTAACTGATTTCATCGTTAACTGATTTCATCTTCATTTAATTGATTTCATCGTTAACTGATTTCATCGTTAACTGATTTCATCGTTAACTGATTTCATCTTCATTTAACTGATTTCATCGTTAACTGATTTCATCGTTAACTGATTTCATCGTTAACTGATTTCATCTTCATTTAACTGATTTCATTTTCATTCTTCATTTAACTGATTTCATCGTTAACTGATTTCATCTTCATTTAATTGATTTCATCGTTAACTGATTTCATCGTTAACTGATTTCATCGTTAACTGATTTCATCTTCATTTAACTGATTTCATCGTTAACTGATTTCATCGTTAACTGATTTCATCTTCATTTAACTGATTTCATCGTTAACTGATTTCATCGTTAACTGATTTCATCTTCATTTAACTGATTTCATCGTTAACTGATTTCATCGTTAATTGATTTCATCGTTAACTGATTTCATTTTCATTCTTCATTTAACTGATTTCATCGTTAACTGATTTCATCGTTAACTGATTTCATCTTCATTTAACTGATTTCATCGTTAACTGATTTCATCGTTAATTGATTTCATCGTTAACTGATTTCATCTTCATTCTTCATTTAACTGATTTCATCGTTAACTGATTTCATCTTCATTTAACTGATTTCATCGTTAACTGATTTCATCGTTAACTGATTTCATCGTTAACTGATTTCATCTTCATTTAACTGATTTCATCGTTAACTGATTTCATCTTCATTCTTCATTTAACTGATTTCATCTTTAACTGATTTCATCGTTAACTGATTTCATCTTCATTTAACTGATTTCATCGTTAATTGATTTCATCGTTAACTGATTTCATCTTCATTTAACTGATTTCATCGTTAACTGATTTCATCTTCATTCTTCATTTAACTGATTTCATCTTTAACTGATTTCATCGTTAACTGATTTCATCGTTAACTGATTTCATCTTCATTTAACTGATTTCATCTTCATTTAACTGATTTCATCGTTAACTGATTTCATCGTTAACTGATTTCATCTTCATTTAATTGATTTCATCGTTAACTGATTTCATCGTTAACTGATTTCATCGTTAACTGATTTCATCTTCATTTAACTGATTTCATCGTTAACTGATTTCATCGTTAACTGATTTCATCGTTAACTGATTTCATCTTCATTTAACTGATTTCATCGTTAACTGATTTCATCGTTAACTGATTTCATCTTCATTTAACTGATTTCATCGTTAACTGATTTCATCGTTAATTGATTTCATCGTTAACTGATTTCATTTTCATTCTTCATTTAACTGATTTCATCGTTAACTGATTTCATCGTTAACTGATTTCATCGTTAACTGATTTCATCTTCATTTAACTGATTTCATCGTTAATTGATTTCATCGTTAACTGATTTCATCTTCATTCTTCATTTAACTGATTTCATCGTTAACTGATTTCATCTTCATTTAACTGATTTCATCGTTAACTGATTTCATCGTTAACTGATTTCATCGTTAACTGATTTCATCTTCATTTAACTGATTTCATCGTTAACTGATTTCATCTTCATTCTTCATTTAACTGATTTCATCTTTAACTGATTTCATCGTTAACTGATTTCATCTTCATTTAACTGATTTCATCGTTAATTGATTTCATCGTTAACTGATTTCATCGTTAACTGATTTCATCTTCATTTAACTGATTTCATCGTTAACTGATTTCATCGTTAACTGATTTCATCTTTAACTGATTTCATCTTCATTTAACTGATTTCATCGTTAACTGATTTCATCGTTAACTGATTTCATCGTTAACTGATTTCATCTTCATTTAACTGATTTCATCTTCATTTAACTGATTTCATCGTTAACTGATTTCATCGTTAACTGATTTCATCTTCATTTAATTGATTTCATCGTTAACTGATTTCATCGTTAACTGATTTCATCGTTAACTGATTTCATCTTCATTTAACTGATTTCATCGTTAACTGATTTCATCGTTAACTGATTTCATCTTCATTTAATTGATTTCATCGTTAACTGATTTCATCGTTAACTGATTTCATCGTTAACTGATTTCATCTTCATTTAACTGATTTCATCGTTAACTGATTTCATCGTTAACTGATTTCATCGTTAACTGATTTCATCTTCATTTAACTGATTTCATCGTTAACTGATTTCATCGTTAACTGATTTCATCTTCATTTAACTGATTTCATCGTTAACTGATTTCATCGTTAATTGATTTCATCGTTAACTGATTTCATTTTCATTCTTCATTTAACTGATTTCATCGTTAACTGATTTCATCGTTAACTGATTTCATCTTCATTTAACTGATTTCATCGTTAACTGATTTCATCGTTAATTGATTTCATCGTTAACTGATTTCATCTTCATTCTTCATTTAACTGATTTCATCGTTAACTGATTTCATCTTCATTTAACTGATTTCATCGTTAACTGATTTCATCGTTAACTGATTTCATCTTCATTTAACTGATTTCATCGTTAACTGATTTCATCTTCATTCTTCATTTAACTGATTTCATCTTTAACTGATTTCATCGTTAACTGATTTCATCTTCATTTAACTGATTTCATCGTTAATTGATTTCATCGTTAACTGATTTCATCGTTAACTGATTTCATCTTCATTTAACTGATTTCATCGTTAACTGAATTCATCGTTAACTGATTTCATCTTTAACTGATTTCATCTTCATTTAACTGATTTCATCGTTAACTGATTTCATCGTTAACTGATTTCATCGTTAACTGATTTCATCTTCATTTAACTGATTTCATTGTTAACTGATTTCATCGTTAACTGATTTCATCTTCATTTAACTGATTTCATCGTTAACTGATTTCATCGTTAACTGATTTCATCGTTAACTGATTTCATCTTCATTTAACTGATTTCATTTTCATTCTTCATTTAACTGATTTCATCGTTAACTGATTTCATCTTCATTTAACTGATTTCATCGTTAACTGATTTCATCGTTAACTGATTTCATCGTTAACTGATTTCATCTTTAACTGATTTCATCGTTAACTGATTTCATCTTCATTTAACTGATTTCATCGTTAACTGATTTCATCTTCATTTAATTGATTTCATCGTTAACTGATTTCATCGTTAACTGATTTCATCGTTAACTGATTTCATCTTCATTTAACTGATTTCATCGTTAACTGATTTCATCGTTAACTGATTTCATCTTTAACTGATTTCATCGTTAACTGATTTCATCTTCATTTAACTGATTTCATCGTTAACTGATTTCATCTTCATTTAATTGATTTCATCGTTAACTGATTTCATCGTTAACTGATTTCATCGTTAACTGATTTCATCTTCATTTAACTGATTTCATCGTTAACTGATTTCATCGTTAACTGATTTCATCTTCATTTAACTGATTTCATCGTTAACTGATTTCATCGTTAATTGATTTCATCGTTAACTGATTTCATCTTCATTTAACTGATTTCATCGTTAACTGATTTCATCGTTAACTGATTTCATCTTTAACTGATTTCATCTTCATTTAACTGATTTCATCGTTAACTGATTTCATCGTTAACTGATTTCATCTTCATTTAATTGATTTCATCGTTAACTGATTTCATCGTTAACTGATTTCATCTTCATTTAATTGATTTCATCGTTAACTGATTTCATCGTTAACTGATTTCATCGTTAACTGATTTCATCTTCATTTAACTGATTTCATCGTTAACTGATTTCATCGTTAACTGATTTCATCTTCATTTAACTGATTTCATCGTTAACTGATTTCATCGTTAACTGATTTCATCTTCATTTAACTGATTTCATCGTTAACTGATTTCATCGTTAATTGATTTCATCGTTAACTGATTTCATTTTCATTCTTCATTTAACTGATTTCATCGTTAACTGATTTCATCGTTAACTGATTTCATCTTCATTTAACTGATTTCATCGTTAACTGATTTCATCGTTAATTGATTTCATCGTTAACTGATTTCATCTTCATTCTTCATTTAACTGATTTCATCGTTAACTGATTTCATCTTCATTTAACTGATTTCATCGTTAACTGATTTCATCGTTAACTGATTTCATCGTTAACTGATTTCATCTTCATTTAACTGATTTCATCGTTAACTGATTTCATCTTCATTCTTCATTTAACTGATTTCATCTTTAACTGATTTCATCGTTAACTGATTTCATCTTCATTTAACTGATTTCATCGTTAATTGATTTCATCGTTAACTGATTTCATCGTTAACTGATTTCATCTTCATTTAACTGATTTCATCGTTAACTGATTTCATCGTTAACTGATTTCATCTTTAACTGATTTCATCTTCATTTAACTGATTTCATCGTTAACTGATTTCATCGTTAACTGATTTCATCTTCATTTAACTGATTTCATCGTTAACTGATTTCATCGTTAACTGATTTCATCTTCATTTAACTGATTTCATCGTTAACTGATTTCATCGTTAATTGATTTCATCGTTAACTGATTTCATTTTCATTCTTCATTTAACTGATTTCATCGTTAACTGATTTCATCGTTAACTGATTTCATCTTCATTTAACTGATTTCATCGTTAACTGATTTCATCGTTAATTGATTTCATCGTTAACTGATTTCATCTTCATTCTTCATTTAACTGATTTCATCGTTAACTGATTTCATCTTCATTTAACTGATTTCATCGTTAACTGATTTCATCGTTAACTGATTTCATCGTTAACTGATTTCATCGTTAACTGATTTCATCTTCATTTAACTGATTTCATTGTTAACTGATTTCATCGTTAACTGATTTCATCTTCATTTAACTGATTTCATCGTTAACTGATTTCATCGTTAACTGATTTCATCGTTAACTGATTTCATCTTCATTTAACTGATTTCATTTTCATTCTTCATTTAACTGATTTCATCGTTAACTGATTTCATCTTCATTTAACTGATTTCATCGTTAACTGATTTCATCGTTAACTGATTTCATCTTTAACTGATTTCATCGTTAACTGATTTCATCTTCATTTAACTGATTTCATCGTTAACTGATTTCATCTTCATTTAATTGATTTCATCGTTAACTGATTTCATCGTTAACTGATTTCATCGTTAACTGATTTCATCTTCATTTAACTGATTTCATCGTTAACTGATTTCATCGTTAACTGATTTCATCGTTAACTGATTTCATCTTCATTTAACTGATTTCATTTTCATTCTTCATTTAACTGATTTCATCGTTAACTGATTTCATCTTCATTTAATTGATTTCATCGTTAACTGATTTCATCGTTAACTGATTTCATCGTTAACTGATTTCATCTTCATTTAACTGATTTCATCGTTAACTGATTTCATCGTTAACTGATTTCATCTTCATTTAACTGATTTCATCGTTAACTGATTTCATCGTTAACTGATTTCATCTTCATTTAACTGATTTCATCGTTAACTGATTTCATCGTTAATTGATTTCATCGTTAACTGATTTCATTTTCATTCTTCATTTAACTGATTTCATCGTTAACTGATTTCATCGTTAACTGATTTCATCTTCATTTAACTGATTTCATCGTTAACTGATTTCATCGTTAATTGATTTCATCGTTAACTGATTTCATCTTCATTCTTCATTTAACTGATTTCATCGTTAACTGATTTCATCTTCATTTAACTGATTTCATCGTTAACTGATTTCATCGTTAACTGATTTCATCGTTAACTGATTTCATCTTCATTTAACTGATTTCATCGTTAACTGATTTCATCTTCATTCTTCATTTAACTGATTTCATCTTTAACTGATTTCATCGTTAACTGATTTCATCTTCATTTAACTGATTTCATCGTTAATTGATTTCATCGTTAACTGATTTCATCTTCATTTAACTGATTTCATCGTTAACTGATTTCATCTTCATTCTTCATTTAACTGATTTCATCTTTAACTGATTTCATCGTTAACTGATTTCATCGTTAACTGATTTCATCTTCATTTAACTGATTTCATCTTCATTTAACTGATTTCATCGTTAACTGATTTCATCGTTAACTGATTTCATCTTCATTTAATTGATTTCATCGTTAACTGATTTCATCGTTAACTGATTTCATCGTTAACTGATTTCATCTTCATTTAACTGATTTCATCGTTAACTGATTTCATCGTTAACTGATTTCATCGTTAACTGATTTCATCTTCATTTAACTGATTTCATCGTTAACTGATTTCATCGTTAACTGATTTCATCTTCATTTAACTGATTTCATCGTTAACTGATTTCATCGTTAATTGATTTCATCGTTAACTGATTTCATTTTCATTCTTCATTTAACTGATTTCATCGTTAACTGATTTCATCGTTAACTGATTTCATCTTCATTTAACTGATTTCATCGTTAACTGATTTCATCGTTAATTGATTTCATCGTTAACTGATTTCATCTTCATTCTTCATTTAACTGATTTCATCGTTAACTGATTTCATCTTCATTTAACTGATTTCATCGTTAACTGATTTCATCGTTAACTGATTTCATCGTTAACTGATTTCATCTTCATTTAACTGATTTCATCGTTAACTGATTTCATCTTCATTCTTCATTTAACTGATTTCATCTTTAACTGATTTCATCGTTAACTGATTTCATCTTCATTTAACTGATTTCATCGTTAATTGATTTCATCGTTAACTGATTTCATCGTTAACTGATTTCATCTTCATTTAACTGATTTCATCGTTAACTGATTTCATCGTTAACTGATTTCATCTTTAACTGATTTCATCTTCATTTAACTGATTTCATCGTTAACTGATTTCATCGTTAACTGATTTCATCGTTAACTGATTTCATCTTCATTTAACTGATTTCATCTTCATTTAACTGATTTCATCGTTAACTGATTTCATCGTTAACTGATTTCATCTTCATTTAATTGATTTCATCGTTAACTGATTTCATCGTTAACTGATTTCATCGTTAACTGATTTCATCTTCATTTAACTGATTTCATCGTTAACTGATTTCATCGTTAACTGATTTCATCTTCATTTAATTGATTTCATCGTTAACTGATTTCATCGTTAACTCATTTCATCGTTAACTGATTTCATCTTCATTTAACTGATTTCATCGTTAACTGATTTCATCGTTAACTGATTTCATCGTTAACTGATTTCATCTTCATTTAACTGATTTCATCGTTAACTGATTTCATCGTTAACTGATTTCATCTTCATTTAACTGATTTCATCGTTAACTGATTTCATCGTTAATTGATTTCATCGTTAACTGATTTCATTTTCATTCTTCATTTAACTGATTTCATCGTTAACTGATTTCATCGTTAACTGATTTCATCTTCATTTAACTGATTTCATCGTTAACTGATTTCATCGTTAATTGATTTCATCGTTAACTGATTTCATCTTCATTCTTCATTTAACTGATTTCATCGTTAACTGATTTCATCTTCATTTAACTGATTTCATCGTTAACTGATTTCATCGTTAACTGATTTCATCGTTAACTGATTTCATCTTCATTTAACTGATTTCATCGTTAACTGATTTCATCTTCATTCTTCATTTAACTGATTTCATCTTTAACTGATTTCATCGTTAACTGATTTCATCTTCATTTAACTGATTTCATCGTTAATTGATTTCATCGTTAACTGATTTCATCGTTAACTGATTTCATCTTCATTTAACTGATTTCATCGTTAACTGAATTCATCGTTAACTGATTTCATCTTCATTTAACTGATTTCATCGTTAACTGATTTCATCTTTAACTGATTTCATCTTCATTTAACTGATTTCATCGTTAACTGATTTCATCGTTAACTGATTTCATCGTTAACTGATTTCATCTTCATTTAACTGATTTCATTGTTAACTGATTTCATCGTTAACTGATTTCATCTTCATTTAACTGATTTCATCGTTAACTGATTTCATCGTTAACTGATTTCATCGTTAACTGATTTCATCTTCATTTAACTGATTTCATTTTCATTCTTCATTTAACTGATTTCATCGTTAACTGATTTCATCTTCATTTAACTGATTTCATCGTTAACTGATTTCATCGTTAACTGATTTCATCGTTAACTGATTTCATCTTTAACTGATTTCATCGTTAACTGATTTCATCTTCATTTAACTGATTTCATCGTTAACTGATTTCATCTTCATTTAATTGATTTCATCGTTAACTGATTTCATCGTTAACTGATTTCATCGTTAACTGATTTCATCTTCATTTAACTGATTTCATCGTTAACTGATTTCATCGTTAACTGATTTCATCTTTAACTGATTTCATCGTTAACTGATTTCATCTTCATTTAACTGATTTCATCGTTAACTGATTTCATCTTCATTTAATTGATTTCATCGTTAACTGATTTCATCGTTAACTGATTTCATCGTTAACTGATTTCATCTTCATTTAACTGATTTCATCGTTAACTGATTTCATCGTTAACTGATTTCATCTTCATTTAACTGATTTCATCGTTAACTGATTTCATCGTTAATTGATTTCATCGTTAACTGATTTCATCTTCATTTAACTGATTTCATCGTTAACTGATTTCATCGTTAACTGATTTCATCTTTAACTGATTTCATCTTCATTTAACTGATTTCATCGTTAACTGATTTCATCGTTAACTGATTTCATCTTCATTTAATTGATTTCATCGTTAACTGATTTCATCGTTAACTGATTTCATCGTTAACTGATTTCATCTTCATTTAACTGATTTCATCGTTAACTGATTTCATCGTTAACTGATTTCATCGTTAACTGATTTCATCTTCATTTAACTGATTTCATCGTTAACTGATTTCATCGTTAACTGATTTCATCTTCATTTAACTGATTTCATCGTTAACTGATTTCATCGTTAATTGATTTCATCGTTAACTGATTTCATTTTCATTCTTCATTTAACTGATTTCATCGTTAACTGATTTCATCGTTAACTGATTTCATCTTCATTTAACTGATTTCATCGTTAACTGATTTCATCGTTAATTGATTTCATCGTTAACTGATTTCATCTTCATTCTTCATTTAACTGATTTCATCGTTAACTGATTTCATCTTCATTTAACTGATTTCATCGTTAACTGATTTCATCGTTAACTGATTTCATCGTTAACTGATTTCATCTTCATTTAACTGATTTCATCGTTAACTGATTTCATCTTCATTCTTCATTTAACTGATTTCATCTTTAACTGATTTCATCGTTAACTGATTTCATCTTCATTTAACTGATTTCATCGTTAATTGATTTCATCGTTAACTGATTTCATCGTTAACTGATTTCATCTTCATTTAACTGATTTCATCGTTAACTGATTTCATCGTTAACTGATTTCATCTTTAACTGATTTCATCTTCATTTAACTGATTTCATCGTTAACTGATTTCATCGTTAACTGATTTCATCTTCATTTAACTGATTTCATTGTTAACTGATTTCATCGTTAACTGATTTCATCTTCATTTAACTGATTTCATCGTTAACTGATTTCATCGTTAACTGATTTCATCGTTAACTGATTTCATCTTCATTTAACTGATTTCATTTTCATTCTTCATTTAACTGATTTCATCGTTAACTGATTTCATCTTCATTTAACTGATTTCATCGTTAACTGATTTCATCGTTAACTGATTTCATCGTTAACTGATTTCATCTTTAACTGATTTCATCGTTAACTGATTTCATCTTCATTTAACTGATTTCATCGTTAACTGATTTCATCTTCATTTAATTGATTTCATCGTTAACTGATTTCATCGTTAACTGATTTCATCGTTAACTGATTTCATCTTCATTTAACTGATTTCATCGTTAACTGATTTCATCGTTAACTGATTTCATCGTTAACTGATTTCATCTTCATTTAACTGATTTCATCTTCATTTAACTGATTTCATCGTTAACTGATTTCATCTTCATTTAATTGATTTCATCGTTAACTGATTTCATCGTTAACTGATTTCATCGTTAACTGATTTCATCTTCATTTAACTGATTTCATCGTTAACTGATTTCATCGTTAACTGATTTCATCTTCATTTAATTGATTTCATCGTTAACTGATTTCATCGTTAACTGATTTCATCGTTAACTGATTTCATCGTTAACTGATTTCATCTTCATTTAACTGATTTCATCGTTAACTGATTTCATCGTTAACTGATTTCATCGTTAACTGATTTCATCTTCATTTAACTGATTTCATCGTTAACTGATTTCATCGTTAACTGATTTCATCTTCATTTAACTGATTTCATCGTTAACTGATTTCATCGTTAATTGATTTCATCGTTAACTGATTTCATTTTCATTCTTCATTTAACTGATTTCATCGTTAACTGATTTCATCGTTAACTGATTTCATCTTCATTTAACTGATTTCATCGTTAACTGATTTCATCGTTAATTGATTTCATCGTTAACTGATTTCATCTTCATTCTTCATTTAACTGATTTCATCGTTAACTGATTTCATCTTCATTTAACTGATTTCATCGTTAACTGATTTCATCGTTAACTGATTTCATCGTTAACTGATTTCATCTTCATTTAACTGATTTCATCGTTAACTGATTTCATCTTCATTCTTCATTTAACTGATTTCATCTTTAACTGATTTCATCGTTAACTGATTTCATCTTCATTTAACTGATTTCATCGTTAATTGATTTCATCGTTAACTGATTTCATCGTTAACTGATTTCATCTTCATTTAACTGATTTCATCGTTAACTGATTTCATCGTTAACTGATTTCATCTTTAACTGATTTCATCTTCATTTAACTGATTTCATCGTTAACTGATTTCATCGTTAACTGATTTCATCGTTAACTGATTTCATCTTCATTTAACTGATTTCATTGTTAACTGATTTCATCGTTAACTGATTTCATCTTCATTTAACTGATTTCATCGTTAACTGATTTCATCGTTAACTGATTTCATCGTTAACTGATTTCATCTTCATTTAACTGATTTCATTTTCATTCTTCATTTAACTGATTTCATCGTTAACTGATTTCATCTTCATTTAACTGATTTCATCTTCATTTAACTGATTTCATCGTTAACTGATTTCATCGTTAACTGATTTCATCTTTAACTGATTTCATCGTTAACTGATTTCATCTTCATTTAACTGATTTCATCGTTAACTGATTTCATCTTCATTTAATTGATTTCATCGTTAACTGATTTCATCGTTAACTGATTTCATCGTTAACTGATTTCATCTTCATTTAACTGATTTCATCGTTAACTGATTTCATCGTTAACTGATTTCATCGTTAACTGATTTCATCTTTAACTGATTTCATCGTTAACTGATTTCATCTTCATTTAACTGATTTCATCGTTAACTGATTTCATCTTCATTTAATTGATTTCATCGTTAACTGATTTCATCGTTAACTGATTTCATCGTTAACTGATTTCATCTTCATTTAACTGATTTCATCGTTAACTGATTTCATCGTTAACTGATTTCATCTTCATTTAACTGATTTCATCGTTAACTGATTTCATCTTCATTTAATTGATTTCATCGTTAACTGATTTCATCGTTAACTGATTTCATCGTTAACTGATTTCATCTTCATTTAACTGATTTCATCGTTAACTGATTTCATCGTTAACTGATTCCATCGTTAACTGATTTCATCGTTAACTGATTTCATCTTCATTTAACTGATTTCATCGTTAACTGATTTCATCGTTAACTGATTTCATCTTCATTTAACTGATTTCATTGTTAACTGATTTCATCGTTAACTGATTTCATCTTCATTTAACTGATTTCATCGTTAACTGATTTCATCGTTAACTGATTTCATCGTTAACTGATTTCATCTTCATTTAACTGATTTCATTTTCATTCTTCATTTAACTGATTTCATCGTTAACTGATTTCATCTTCATTTAACTGATTTCATCGTTAACTGATTTCATCGTTAACTGATTTCATCGTTAACTGATTTCATCTTTAACTGATTTCATCGTTAACTGATTTCATCTTCATTTAACTGATTTCATCGTTAACTGATTTCATCTTCATTTAATTGATTTCATCGTTAACTGATTTCATCGTTAACTGATTTCATCGTTAACTGATTTCATCTTCATTTAACTGATTTCATCGTTAACTGATTTCATCGTTAACTGATTTCATCTTCATTTAACTGATTTCATTTTCATTCTTCATTTAACTGATTTCATCGTTAACTGATTTCATCTTCATTTAATTGATTTCATCGTTAACTGATTTCATCGTTAACTGATTTCATCGTTAACTGATTTCATCTTCATTTAACTGATTTCATCGTTAACTGATTTCATCGTTAACTGATTTCATCTTCATTTAACTGATTTCATCGTTAACTGATTTCATCGTTAACTGATTTCATCTTCATTTAACTGATTTCATCGTTAACTGATTTCATCGTTAATTGATTTCATCGTTAACTGATTTCATTTTCATTCTTCATTTAACTGATTTCATCGTTAACTGATTTCATCGTTAACTGATTTCATCGTTAACTGATTTCATCTTCATTTAACTGATTTCATCGTTAACTGATTTCATCGTTAATTGATTTCATCGTTAACTGATTTCATCTTCATTCTTCATTTAACTGATTTCATCGTTAACTGATTTCATCTTCATTTAACTGATTTCATCGTTAACTGATTTCATCGTTAACTGATTTCATCGTTAACTGATTTCATCTTCATTTAACTGATTTCATCGTTAACTGATTTCATCTTCATTCTTCATTTAACTGATTTCATCGTTAACTGATTTCATCTTTAACTGATTTCATCGTTAACTGATTTCATCGTTAACTGATTTCATCTTCATTTAACTGATTTCATCGTTAACTGATTTCATCGTTAACTGATTTCATCTTTAACTGATTTCATCGTTAACTGATTTCATCTTCATTTAACTGATTTCATCGTTAACTGATTTCATCTTCATTTAACTGATTTCATCGTTAACTGATTTCATCGTTAACTGATTTCATCGTTAACTGATTTCATCTTCATTTAACTGATTCCATCGTTAACTGATTTCATCGTTAACTGATTTCATCGTTAACTGATTTCATCTTCATTTAACTGATTTCATCGTTAACTGATTTCATCGTTAACTGATTTCATCTTTAACTGATTTCATCGTTAACTGATTTCATCTTCATTTAACTGATTTCATCGTTAACTGATTTCATCGTTAACTGATTTCATCGTTAACTGATTTCATCTTCATTTAACTGATTTCATCGTTAACTGATTTCATCGTTAACTGATTCCATCGTTAACTGATTTCATCGTTAACTGATTTCATCTTCATTTAACTGATTTCATCGTTAACTGATTTCATCTTCATTTAACTGATTTCATCGTTAACTGATTTCATCGTTAACTGATTTCATCGTTAACTGATTTCATCTTCATTTAACTGATTTCATTTTCATTCTTCATTTAACTGATTTCATCGTTAACTGATTTCATCTTCATTTAACTGATTTCATCGTTAACTGATTTCATCTTCATTTAACTGATTTCATCGTTAACTGATTTCATCTTCATTTAATTGATTTCATCGTTAACTGATTTCATCGTTAACTGATTTCATCGTTAACTGATTTCATCTTCATTTAACTGATTTCATCGTTAACTGATTTCATCGTTAACTGATTCCATCGTTAACTGATTTCATCGTTAACTGATTTCATCTTCATTTAACTGATTTCATCGTTAACTGATTTCATCGTTAACTGATTTCATCTTCATTTAACTGATTTCATCGTTAACTGATTTCATCGTTAACTGATTTCATCTTCATTTAACTGATTTCATCGTTAACTGATTTCATCTTCATTTAACTGATTTCATCGTTAACTGATTTCATCGTTAACTGATTTCATCGTTAACTGATTTCATCGTTAACTGATTTCATCTTCATTTAACTGATTTCATCGTTAACTGATTTCATCGTTAACTGATTTCATCTTTAACTGATTTCATCGTTAACTGATTTCATCTTCATTTAACTGATTTCATCGTTAACTGATTTCATCTTCATTTAACTGATTTCATCGTTAACTGATTTCATCGTTAACTGATTTCATCTTCATTTAACTGATTTCATCGTTAACTGATTTCATCGTTAACTGATTTCATCTTTAACTGATTTCATCGTTAACTGATTTCATCTTCATTTAACTGATTTCATCGTTAACTGATTTCATCGTTAACTGATTTCATCTTCATTTAACTGATTTCATCGTTAACTGATTTCATCTTTAACTGATTTCATCGTTAACTGATTTCATCTTCATTTAACTGATTTCATCGTTAACTGATTTCATCGTTAACTGATTTCATCTTCATTTAACTGATTTCATCTTCATTTAACTGATTTCATCGTTAACTGATTTCATCTTCATTTAACTGATTTCATCGTTAACTGATTTCATCGTTAACTGATTTCATCTTCATTTAACTGATTCCATCGTTAACTGATTTCATCGTTAACTGATTTCATCTTCATTTAACTGATTCCATCGTTAACTGATTTCATCGTTAACTGATTTCATCGTTAACTGATTTCATCTTCATTTAACTGATTTCATCTTCATTTAACTGATTTCATCGTTAACTGATTTCATCTTCATTTAACTGATTTCATCGTTAACTGATTTCATCGTTAACTGATTTCATCTTCATTTAACTGATTTCATCGTTAACTGATTTCATCGTTAACTGATTCCATCGTTAACTGATTTCATCTTCATTTAACTGATTTCATCGTTAACTGATTTCATCTTCATTTAACTGATTCCATCGTTAACTGATTCCATCGTTAACTGATTTCATCGTTAACTGATTTCATCTTCATTTAACTGATTTCATTTTCATTCTTCATTTAACTGATTTCATCGTTAACTGATTTCATCTTCATTTAACTGATTTCATCGTTAACTGATTTCATCGTTAACTGATTTCATGGTTAACTGATTTCATCTTCATTTAACTGATTTCATCGTTAACTGATTTCATCGTTAACTGATTTCATCTTTAACTGATTTCATCGTTAACTGATTTCATCTTCATTTAACTGATTTCATCGTTAACTGATTTCATCTTCATTTAACTGATTCCATCGTTAACTGATTTCATCGTTAACTGATTTCATCGTTAACTGATTTCATCTTCATTTAACTGATTTCATCGTTAACTGATCTCATCGTTAACTGATCTCATCGTTAACTGATTCCATCGTTAACTGATTTCACCGTGAACTGATTTCATCTTCATTTAACTGATTCCATCGTTAACTGATTTCATCGTTAACTGATTTCATCGTTAACTGATTTCATCTTTAACTGATTTCATCGTTAACTGATTTCATCTTCATTTAACTGATTTCATTTTCATTCTTCATTTAACTGATTTCATCGTTAACTGATTTCATCGTTAACTGATTTCATCTTCATTTAACTGATTTCATCGTTAACTGATTTCATCGTTAATTGATTTCATCGTTAACTGATTTCATCTTCATTCTTCATTTAACTGATTTCATCGTTAACTGATTTCATCGTTAACTGATTTCATCTTCATTCTTCATTTAACTGATTTCATCTTTAACTGATTTCATCGTTAACTGATTTCATCTTCATTTAACTGATTTCATCGTTAATTGATTTCATCGTTAACTGATTTCATCGTTAACTGATTTCATCTTCATTTAACTGATTTCATCGTTAAATGATTTCATCGTTAACTGATTTCATCTTTAACTGATTTCATCTTCATTTAACTGATTTCATCGTTAACTGATTTCATCGTTAACTGATTTCATCGTTAACTGATTTCATCTTCATTTAACTGATTCCATCGTTAACTGATTTCATCGTTAACTGATTTCATCTTCATTTAACTGATTTCATCGTTAACTGATTTCATCGTTAACTGATTTCATCTTCATTTAACTGATTTCATCGTTAACTGATTTCATCTTCATTTAACTGATTTCCTCGTTAACTGATTTCATCGTTAACTGATTTCATCTTCATTTAACTGATTCCATCGTTAACTGATTTCATCGTTAACTGATTTCATCGTTAACTGATTTCATCTTTAACTGATTTCATCGTTAACTGATTTCATCTTCATTTAACTGATTTCATCGTTAACTGATTTCATCGTTAACTGATTTCATCTTCATTTAACTGATTTCATTTTCATTCTTCATTTAACTGATTTCATCGTTAACTGATTTCATCTTCATTTAACTGATTTCATTTTCATTCTTCATTTAACTGATTTCATCGTTAACTGATTTCATCTTCATTTAACTGATTTCATCGTTAACTGATTTCATCGTTAACTGATTTCATCTTCATTTAACTGATTTCATCGTTAACTGATTTCATCTTCATTTAACTGATTTCATCGTTAACTGATTTCATCGTTAACTGATTCCATCGTTAACTGATTTCATCTTCATTTAACTGATTTCATCGTTAACTGATTTCATCTTCATTTAACTGATTCCATCGTTAACTGATTCCATCGTTAACTGATTTCATCGTTAACTGATTTCATCTTCATTTAACTGATTTCATTTTCATTCTTCATTTAACTGATTTCATCGTTAACTGATTTCATCTTCATTTAACTGATTTCATCGTTAACTGATTTCATCGTTAACTGATTTCATGGTTAACTGATTTCATCTTCATTTAACTGATTTCATCGTTAACTGATTTCATCGTTAACTGATTTCATCTTTAACTGATTTCATCGTTAACTGATTTCATCTTCATTTAACTGATTTCATCGTTAACTGATTTCATCTTCATTTAACTGATTCCATCGTTAACTGATTTCATCGTTAACTGATTTCATCGTTAACTGATTTCATCTTCATTTAACTGATTTCATCGTTAACTGATCTCATCGTTAACTGATCTCATCGTTAACTGATTTCACCGTGAACTGATTTCATCTTCATTTAACTGATTCCATCGTTAACTGATTTCATCGTTAACTGATTTCATCGTTAACTGATTTCATCTTTAACTGATTTCATCGTTAACTGATTTCATCTTCATTTAACTGATTTCATTTTCATTCTTCATTTAACTGATTTCATCGTTAACTGATTTCATCGTTAACTGATTTCATCTTCATTTAACTGATTTCATCGTTAACTGATTTCATCGTTAATTGATTTCATCGTTAACTGATTTCATCTTCATTCTTCATTTAACTGATTTCATCGTTAACTGATTTCATCGTTAACTGATTTCATCTTCATTCTTCATTTAACTGATTTCATCTTTAACTGATTTCATCGTTAACTGATTTCATCTTCATTTAACTGATTTCATCGTTAATTGATTTCATCGTTAACTGATTTCATCGTTAACTGATTTCATCTTCATTTAACTGATTTCATCGTTAAATGATTTCATCGTTAACTGATTTCATCTTTAACTGATTTCATCTTCATTTAACTGATTTCATCGTTAACTGATTTCATCGTTAACTGATTTCATCGTTAACTGATTTCATCTTCATTTAACTGATTCCATCGTTAACTGATTTCATCGTTAACTGATTTCATCTTCATTTAACTGATTTCATCGTTAACTGATTTCATCGTTAACTGATTTCATCTTCATTTAACTGATTTCATCGTTAACTGATTTCATCTTCATTTAACTGATTTCCTCGTTAACTGATTTCATCGTTAACTGATTTCATCTTCATTTAACTGATTCCATCGTTAACTGATTTCATCGTTAACTGATTTCATCGTTAACTGATTTCATCTTTAACTGATTTCATCGTTAACTGATTTCATCTTCATTTAACTGATTTCATCGTTAACTGATTTCATCGTTAACTGATTTCATCTTCATTTAACTGATTTCATTTTCATTCTTCATTTAACTGATTTCATCGTTAACTGATTTCATCTTCATTTAACTGATTTCATTTTCATTCTTCATTTAACTGATTTCATCGTTAACTGATTTCATCTTCATTTAACTGATTTCATCGTTAACTGATTTCATCGTTAACTGATTTCATCTTCATTTAACTGATTTCATCGTTAACTGATTTCATCGTTAACTGATTTCATCGTTAACTGATTTCATCTTCATTTAACTGATTTCATCGTTAACTGATTTCATCGTTAACTGATTTCATCGTTAACTGATTTCATCTTCATTTAACTGATTTCATCGTTAACTGATTTCATCTTTAACTGATTTCATCGTTAACTGATTTCATCGTTAACTGATTTCATCTTCATTTAACTGATTTCATCGTTAACTGATTTCATCGTTAACTGATTTCATCTTTAACTGATTTCATCGTTAACTGATTTCATCTTCATTTAACTGATTTCATCGTTAACTGATTTCATCTTCATTTAACTGATTTCATCGTTAACTGATTTCATCGTTAACTGATTTCATCGTTAACTGATTTCATCTTCATTTAACTGATTCCATCGTTAACTGATTTCATCGTTAACTGATTTCATCGTTAACTGATTTCATCTTCATTTAACTGATTTCATCGTTAACTGATTTCATCGTTAACTGATTTCATCTTTAACTGATTTCATCGTTAACTGATTTCATCTTCATTTAACTGATTTCATCGTTAACTGATTTCATCGTTAACTGATTTCATCGTTAACTGATTTCATCTTCATTTAACTGATTTCATCGTTAACTGATTTCATCGTTAACTGATTCCATCGGTAACTGATTTCATCGTTAACTGATTTCATCTTCATTTAACTGATTTCATCGTTAACTGATTTCATCTTCATTTAACTGATTTCATCGTTAACTGATTTCATCGTTAACTGATTTCATCGTTAACTGATTTCATCTTCATTTAACTGATTTCATTTTCATTCTTCATTTAACTGATTTCATCGTTAACTGATTTCATCTTCATTTAACTGATTTCATCGTTAACTGATTTCATCTTCATTTAACTGATTTCATCGTTAACTGATTTCATCGTTAACTGATTTCATCTTCATTTAACTGATTTCATCGTTAACTGATTTCATCGTTAACTGATTCCATCGTTAACTGATTTCATCGTTAACTGATTTCATCTTCATTTAACTGATTTCATCGTTAACTGATTTCATCGTTAACTGATTTCATCTTCATTTAACTGATTTCATCGTTAACTGATTTCATCTTTAACTGATTTCATCGTTAACTGATTTCATCGTTAACTGATTTCATCTTCATTTAACTGATTTCATCGTTAACTGATTTCATCGTTAACTGATTTCATCTTCATTTAACTGATTTCATCGTTAACTGATTTCATCGTTAACTGATTTCATCTTCATTTAACTGATTTCATCGTTAACTGATTTCATCTTCATTTAACTGATTTCATCGTTAACTGATTTCATCATTAACTGATTCCATCGTTAACTGATTTCATCTTCATTTAACTGATTTCATCGTTAACTGATTTCATCTTCATTTAACTGATTCCATCGTTAACTGATTCCATCGTTAACTGATTTCATCGTTAACTGATTTCATCTTCATTTAACTGATTTCATTTTCATTCTTCATTTAACTGATTTCATCGTTAACTGATTTCATCTTCATTTAACTGATTTCATCGTTAACTGATTTCATCGTTAACTGATTTCATGGTTAACTGATTTCATCTTCATTTAACTGATTTCATCGTTAACTGATTTCATCGTTAACTGATTTCATCTTTAACTGATTTCATCGTTAACTGATTTCATCTTCATTTAACTGATTTCATCGTTAACTGATTTCATCTTCATTTAACTGATTCCATCGTTAACTGATTTCATCGTTAACTGATTTCATCGTTAACTGATTTCATCTTCATTTAACTGATTTCATCGTTAACTGATCTCATCGTTAACTGATCTCATCGTTAACTGATTCCATCGTTAACTGATTCCATCGTTAACTGATTTCACCGTGAACTGATTTCATCTTCATTTAACTGATTTCATCGTTAACTGATTTCATCGTTAACTGATTTCATCTTTAACTGATTTCATCGTTAACTGATTTCATCTTCATTTAACTGATTTCATTTTCATTCTTCATTTAACTGATTTCATCGTTAACTGATTTCATCGTTAACTGATTTCATCTTCATTTAACTGATTTCATCGTTAACTGATTTCATCGTTAATTGATTTCATCGTTAACTGATTTCATCTTCATTCTTCATTTAACTGATTTCATCGTTAACTGATTTCATCGTTAACTGATTTCATCTTCATTTAACTGATTTCATCGTTAACTGATTTCATCTTCATTCTTCATTTAACTGATTTCATCTTTAACTGATTTCATCGTTAACTGATTTCATCTTCATTTAACTGATTTCATCGTTAATTGATTTCATCGTTAACTGATTTCATCGTTAACTGATTTCATCTTCATTTAACTGATTTCATCGTTAAATGATTTCATCGTTAACTGATTTCATCTTTAACTGATTTCATCTTCATTTAACTGATTTCATCGTTAACTGATTTCATCGTTAACTGATTTCATCGTTAACTGATTTCATCTTCATTTAACTGATTCCATCGTTAACTGATTTCATCGTTAACTGATTTCATCTTCATTTAACTGATTTCATCGTTAACTGATTTCATCGTTAACTGATTTCATCTTCATTTAACTGATTTCATCGTTAACTGATTTCATCTTCATTTAACTGATTTCCTCGTTAACTGATTTCATCGTTAACTGATTTCATCTTCATTTAACTGATTCCATCGTTAACTGATTTCATCGTTAACTGATTTCATCGTTAACTGATTTCATCTTTAACTGATTTCATCGTTAACTGATTTCATCTTCATTTAACTGATTTCATCGTTAACTGATTTCATCGTTAACTGATTTCATCTTCATTTAACTGATTTCATTTTCATTCTTCATTTAACTGATTTCATCGTTAACTGATTTCATCTTCATTTAACTGATTTCATTTTCATTCTTCATTTAACTGATTTCATCGTTAACTGATTTCATCTTCATTTAACTGATTTCATCGTTAACTGATTTCATCGTTAACTGATTTCATCTTCATTTAACTGATTTCATCGTTAACTGATTTCATCGTTAACTGATTTCATCGTTAACTGATTTCATCTTCATTTAACTGATTTCATCGTTAACTGATTTCATCTTCATTTAACTGATTTCATCGTTAACTGATTTCATCGTTAACTGATTTCATCTTCATTTAACTGATTTCATCGTTAACTGATTTCATCGTTAACTGATTTCATCGTTAACTGATTTCATCGTTAACTGATTTCATCTTCATTTAACTGATTTCATCGTTAACTGATTTCATCGTTAACTGATTTCATCTTTAACTGATTTCATCGTTAACTGATTTCATCTTCATTTAACTGATTTCATCGTTAACTGATTTCATCGTTAACTGATTTCATCGTTAACTGATTTCATCTTCATTTAACTGATTCCATCGTTAACTGATTTCATCGTTAACTGATTTCATCGTTAACTGATTTCATCTTCATTTAACTGATTTCATCGTTAACTGATTTCATCGTTAACTGATTTCATCTTTAACTGATTTCATCGTTAACTGATTTCATCTTCATTTAACTGATTTCATCGTTAACTGATTTCATCGTTAACTGATTTCATCTTCATTTAACTGATTTCATCGTTAACTGATTTCATCGTTAACTGATTCCATCGTTAACTGATTTCATCGTTAACTGATTTCATCTTCATTTAACTGATTTCATCGTTAACTGATTTCATCTTCATTTAACTGATTTCATCGTTAACTGATTTCATCGTTAACTGATTTCATCGTTAACTGATTTCATCTTCATTTAACTGATTTCATTTTCATTCTTCATTTAACTGATTTCATCGTTAACTGATTTCATCTTCATTTAACTGATTTCATCGTTAACTGATTTCATCTTCATTTAACTGATTTCATCGTTAACTGATTTCATCGTTAACTGATTTCATCGTTAACTGATTTCATCTTCATTTAACTGATTTCATCGTTAACTGATTTCATCGTTAACTGATTCCATCGTTAACTGATTTCATCGTTAACTGATTTCATCTTCATTTAACTGATTTCATCGTTAACTGATTTCATCGTTAACTGATTTCATCTTCATTTAACTGATTTCATCGTTAACTGATTTCATCTTTAACTGATTTCATCGTTAACTGATTTCATCTTCATTTAACTGATTTCATCGTTAACTGATTTCATCGTTAACTGATTTCATCGTTAACTGATTTCATCTTCATTTAACTGATTTCATCGTTAACTGATTTCATCGTTAACTGATTTCATCTTCATTTAACTGATTTCATCGTTAACTGATTTCATCGTTAACTGATTCCATCGTTAACTGATTTCATCTTTAACTGATTTCATCGTTAACTGATTTCATCTTCATTTAACTGATTTCATCGTTAACTGATTTCATCTTCATTCAACTGATTTCATCGTTAACTGATTTCGTCTTCATTTAACTGATTTCATCGTTAACTGATTTCATCTTTAACTGATTTCATCGTTAACTGATTTCATCTTCATTTAACTGATTTCATCGTTAACTGATTTCATCGTTAACTGATTTCATCGTTAACTGATTTCATCTTCATTTAACTGATTTCATCGTTAACTGATTTCATCGTTAACTGATTTCATCGTTAACTGATTTCATCTTCATTTAACTGATTTCATCGTTCACTGATTTCATCGTTAACTGATTTCATCTTCATTTAACTGATTTCATCGTTAACTGATTTCATCGTTAACTGATTTCATCGTTAACTGATTTCATCTTCATTTAACTGATTTCATCGTTAACTGATTTCATCTTCATTCAACTGATTTCATCGTTAACTGATTTCGTCTTCATTTAACTGATTTCATCGTTAACTGATTTCATCTTTAACTGATTTCATCGTTAACTGATTTCATCTTCATTTAACTGATTTCATCGTTAACTGATTTCATCGTTAACTGATTTCATCGTTAACTGATTTCATCTTCATTTAACTGATTCCATCGTTAACTGATTTCATCGTTAACTGATTTCATCTTCATTTAACTGATTTCATCGTTAACTTATTTCATCGTTAACTGATTCCATCGTTAACTGATTTCATCTTTAACTGATTTCATCGTTAACTGATTTCATCTTCATTTAACTGATTTCATCGTTAACTGATTTCATCTTCATTTAATTGATTTCATCGTTAACTGATTTCATCCTTAACTGATTTCATCTTCATTTAACTGATTTCATCGTTAACTGATTTCATCGTTAACTGATTTCATCTTCATTTAACTGATTTCATCGTTAACTGATTTCATCGTTAACTGATTTCATCGTTAACTGATTTCATCTTCATTTAACTGATTTCATCGTTAACTGATTTCATCTTCATTTAACTGATTTCATCGTTAACTGATTTCATCGTTAACTGATTTCATCGTTAACTGATTTCATCTTCATTTAACTGATTTCATTGTTAACTGATTTCATCGTTAACTGATTTCATCTTCATTTAACTGATTTCATCGTTAACTGATTTCATCGTTAACTGATTTCATCGTTAACTGATTTCATCTTCATTTAACTGATTTCATTTTCATTCTTCATTTAACTGATTTCATCGTTAACTGATTTCATCTTCATTTAACTGATTTCATCGTTAACTGATTTCATCGTTAACTGATTTCATCGTTAACTGATTTCATCTTTAACTGATTTCATCGTTAACTGATTTCATCTTCATTTAACTGATTTCATCGTTAACTGATTTCATCTTCATTTAATTGATTTCATCGTTAACTGATTTCATCGTTAACTGATTTCATCGTTAACTGATTTCATCTTCATTTAACTGATTTCATCGTTAACTGATTTCATCGTTAACTGATTTCATCGTTAACTGATTTCATCTTTAACTGATTTCATCGTTAACTGATTTCATCTTCATTTAACTGATTTCATCGTTAACTGATTTCATCTTCATTTAATTGATTTCATCGTTAACTGATTTCATCGTTAACTGATTTCATCGTTAACTGATTTCATCTTCATTTAACTGATTTCATCGTTAACTGATTTCATCGTTAACTGATTTCATCTTCATTTAACTGATTTCATCGTTAACTGATTTCATCGTTAATTGATTTCATCGTTAACTGATTTCATCTTCATTTAACTGATTTCATCGTTAACTGATTTCATCGTTAACTGATTTCATCTTTAACTGATTTCATCTTCATTTAACTGATTTCATCGTTAACTGATTTCATCGTTAACTGATTTCATCTTCGTTTAATTGATTTCATCGTTAACTGATTTCATCGTTAACTGATTTCATCGTTAACTGATTTCATCTTCATTTAACTGATTTCATCGTTAACTGATTTCATCGTTAACTGATTTCATCGTTAACTGATTTCATCTTCATTTAACTGATTTCATCGTTAACTGATTTCATCGTTAACTGATTTCATCTTCATTTAACTGATTTCATCGTTAACTGATTTCATCGTTAATTGATTTCATCGTTAACTGATTTCATCTTCATTTAACTGATTTCATCGTTAACTGATTTCATCGTTAATTGATTTCATCGTTAACTGATTTCATCTTCATTTAACTGATTTCATTTTCATTCTTCATTTAACTGATTTCATCGTTAACTGATTTCATCGTTAACTGATTTCATCTTCATTTAACTGATTTCATCGTTAACTGATTTCATCGTTAATTGATTTCATCGTTAACTGATTTCATCTTCATTCTTCATTTAACTGATTTCATCGTTAACTGATTTCATCTTCATTTAACTGATTTCATCGTTAACTGATTTCATCGTTAACTGATTTCATCGTTAACTGATTTCATCTTCATTTAACTGATTTCATCGTTAACTGATTTCATCTTCATTCTTCATTTAACTGATTTCATCTTTAACTGATTTCATCGTTAACTGATTTCATCTTCATTTAACTGATTTCATCGTTAATTGATTTCATCGTTAACTGATTTCATCGTTAACTGATTTCATCTTCATTTAACTGATTTCATCGTTAACTGATTTCATCGTTAACTGATTTCATCTTTAACTGATTTCATCTTCATTTAACTGATTTCATCGTTAACTGATTTCATCGTTAACTGATTTCATCTTCATTTAACTGATTTCATTGTTAACTGATTTCATCGTTAACTGATTTCATCTTCATTTAACTGATTTCATCGTTAACTGATTTCATCGTTAACTGATTTCATCGTTAACTGATTTCATCTTCATTTAACTGATTTCATTTTCATTCTTCATTTAACTGATTTCATCGTTAACTGATTTCATCTTCATTTAACTGATTTCATCGTTAACTGATTTCATCGTTAACTGATTTCATCGTTAACTGATTTCATCGTTAACTGATTTCATCTTCATTTAACTGATTTCATCGTTAACTGATTTCATCTTCATTTAATTGATTTCATCGTTAACTGATTTCATCGTTAACTGATTTCATCGTTAACTGATTTCATCTTCATTTAACTGATTTCATCGTTAACTGATTTCATCGTTAACTGATTTCATCTTCATTTAACTGATTTCATCTTCATTTAACTGATTTCATCGTTAACTGATTTCATCGTTAACTGATTTCATCTTCATTTAATTGATTTCATCGTTAACTGATTTCATCGTTAACTGATTTCATCGTTAACTGATTTCATCTTCATTTAACTGATTTCATCGTTAACTGATTTCATCGTTAACTGATTTCATCTTCATTTAATTGATTTCATCGTTAACTGATTTCATCGTTAACTGATTTCATCGTTAACTGATTTCATCTTCATTTAACTGATTTCATCGTTAACTGATTTCATCGTTAACTGATTTCATCGTTAACTGATTTCATCTTCATTTAACTGATTTCATCGTTAACTGATTTCATCGTTAACTGATTTCATCTTCATTTAACTGATTTCATCGTTAACTGATTTCATCGTTAATTGATTTCATCGTTAACTGATTTCATTTTCATTCTTCATTTAACTGATTTCATCGTTAACTGATTTCATCGTTAACTGATTTCATCGTTAACTGATTTCATCTTCATTTAACTGATTTCATCGTTAACTGATTTCATCGTTAACTGATTTCATCGTTAACTGATTTCATCTTCATTTAACTGATTTCATCGTTAACTGATTTCATCGTTAACTGATTTCATCTTCATTTAACTGATTTCATCGTTAACTGATTTCATCGTTAACTGATTGCATCGTTAACTGATTTCATCGTTAACTGATTTCATCTTCATTTAACTGATTTCATTGTTAACTGATTTCATCGTTAACTGATTTCATCTTCATTTAACTGATTTCATCGTTAACTGATTTCATCGTTAACTGATTTCATCTTCATTTAACTGATTTCATTTTCATTCTTCATTTAACTGATTTCATCGTTAACTGATTTCATCTTCATTTAACTGATTTCATCGTTAACTGATTTCATCGTTAACTGATTTCATCGTTAACTGATTTCATCTTTAACTGATTTCATCGTTAACTGATTTCATCTTCATTTAACTGATTTCATCGTTAACTGATTTCATCTTCATTTAATTGATTTCATCGTTAACTGATTTCATCGTTAACTGATTTCATCGTTAACTGATTTCATCTTCATTTAACTGATTTCATCGTTAACTGATTTCATCGTTAACTGATTTCATCTTCATTTAACTGATTTCATTTTCATTCTTCATTTAACTGATTTCATCGTTAACTGATTTCATCTTCATTTAATTGATTTCATCGTTAACTGATTTCATCGTTAACTGATTTCATCGTTAACTGATTTCATCTTCATTTAACTGATTTCATCGTTAACTGATTTCATCGTTAACTGATTTCATCGTTAACTGATTTCATCTTCATTTAACTGATTTCATCGTTAACTGATTTCATCGTTAACTGATTTCATCTTCATTTAACTGATTTCATCGTTAACTGATTTCATCGTTAATTGATTTCATCGTTAACTGATTTCATTTTCATTCTTCATTTAACTGATTTCATCGTTAACTGATTTCATCGTTAACTGATTTCATCTTCATTTAACTGATTTCATCGTTAACTGATTTCATCGTTAATTGATTTCATCGTTAACTGATTTCATCTTCATTCTTCATTTAACTGATTTCATCGTTAACTGATTTCATCTTCATTTAACTGATTTCATCGTTAACTGATTTCATCGTTAACTGATTTCATCTTCATTTAACTGATTTCATCGTTAACTGATTTCATCTTCATTCTTCATTTAACTGATTTCATCTTTAACTGATTTCATCGTTAACTGATTTCATCTTCATTTAACTGATTTCATCGTTAATTGATTTCATCGTTAACTGATTTCATCGTTAACTGATTTCATCTTCATTTAACTGATTTCATCGTTAACTGATTTCATCGTTAACTGATTTCATCTTTAACTGATTTCATCTTCATTTAACTGATTTCATCGTTAACTGATTTCATCGTTAACTGATTTCATCGTTAACTGATTTCATCTTCATTTAACTGATTTCATTGTTAACTGATTTCATCGTTAACTGATTTCATCTTCATTTAACTGATTTCATCGTTAACTGATTTCATCGTTAACTGATTTCATCGTTAACTGATTTCATCTTCATTTAACTGATTTCATTTTCATTCTTCATTTAACTGATTTCATCTTTAACTGATTTCATCTTCATTTAACTGATTTCATCGTTAACTGATTTCATCGTTAACTGATTTCATCGTTAACTGATTTCATCTTCATTTAACTGATTTCATTGTTAACTGATTTCATCGTTAACTGATTTCATCTTCATTTAACTGATTTCATCGTTAACTGATTTCATCGTTAACTGATTTCATCTTCATTTAACTGATTTCATCGTTAACTGATTTCATCGTTAACTGATTTCATCGTTAACTGACTTCATCTTTAACTGATTTCATCGTTAACTGATTTCATCTTCATTTAACTGATTTCATCGTTAACTGATTTCATCTTCATTTAATTGATTTCATCGTTAACTGATTTCATCGTTAACTGATTTCATCGTTAACTGATTTCATCTTCATTTAACTGATTTCATCGTTAACTGATTTCATCGTTAACTGATTTCATCTTCATTTAACTGATTTCATTTTCATTCTTCATTTAACTGATTTCATCGTTAACTGATTTCATCTTCATTTAATTGATTTCATCGTTAACTGATTTCATCGTTAACTGATTTCATCGTTAACTGATTTCATCTTCATTTAACTGATTTCATCGTTAACTGATTTCATCGTTAACTGATTTCATCTTCATTTAACTGATTTCATTTTCATTCTTCATTTAACTGATTTCATCGTTAACTGATTTCATCTTCATTTAATTGATTTCATCGTTAACTGATTTCATCGTTAACTGATTTCATCGTTAACTGATTTCATCTTCATTTAACTGATTTCATCGTTAACTGATTTCATCGTTAACTGATTTCATCTTCATTTAACTGATTTCATCGTTAACTGATTTCATCGTTAATTGATTTCATCGTTAACTGATTTCATCTTCATTCTTCATTTAACTGATTTCATCGTTAACTGATTTCATCTTCATTTAACTGATTTCATCGTTAACTGATTTCATCGTTAACTGATTTCATCGTTAACTGATTTCATCGTTAACTGATTTCATCTTCATTTAACTGATTTCATTGTTAACTGATTTCATCGTTAACTGATTTCATCTTCATTTAACTGATTTCATCGTTAACTGATTTCATCTTCATTTAACTGATTTCATTTTCATTCTTCATTTAACTGATTTCATCGTTAACTGATTTCATCTTCATTTAACTGATTTCATCGTTAACTGATTTCATCGTTAACTGATTTCATCGTTAACTGATTTCATCTTTAACTGATTTCATCGTTAACTGATTTCATCTTCATTTAACTGATTTCATCGTTAACTGATTTCATCTTCATTTAATTGATTTCATCGTTAACTGATTTCATCGTTAACTGATTTCATCGTTAACTGATTTCATCTTCATTTAACTGATTTCATCGTTAACTGATTTCATCGTTAACTGATTTCATCTTCATTTAACTGATTTCATTTTCATTCTTCATTTAACTGATTTCATCGTTAACTGATTTCATCTTCATTTAATTGATTTCATCGTTAACTGATTTCATCGTTAACTGATTTCATCGTTAACTGATTTCATCTTCATTTAACTGATTTCATCGTTAACTGATTTCATCGTTAACTGATTTCATCTTCATTTAACTGATTTCATTTTCATTCTTCATTTAACTGATTTCATCGTTAACTGATTTCATCTTCATTTAATTGATTTCATCGTTAACTGATTTCATCGTTAACTGATTTCATCGTTAACTGATTTCATCTTCATTTAACTGATTTCATCGTTAACTGATTTCATCGTTAACTGATTTCATCGTTAACTGATTTCATCTTCATTTAACTGATTTCATCGTTAACTGATTTCATCGTTAACTGATTTCATCTTCATTTAACTGATTTCATCGTTAACTGATTTCATCGTTAATTGATTTCATCGTTAACTGATTTCATTTTCATTCTTCATTTAACTGATTTCATCGTTAACTGATTTCATCGTTAACTGATTTCATCTTCATTTAACTGATTTCATCGTTAACTGATTTCATCGTTAATTGATTTCATCGTTAACTGATTTCATCTTCATTCTTCATTTAACTGATTTCATCGTTAACTGATTTCATCTTCATTTAACTGATTTCATCGTTAACTGATTTCATCGTTAACTGATTTCATCGTTAACTGATTTCATCTTCATTTAACTGATTTCATCGTTAACTGATTTCATCTTCATTCTTCATTTAACTGATTTCATCTTTAACTGATTTCATCGTTAACTGATTTCATCTTCATTTAACTGATTTCATCGTTAATTGATTTCATCGTTAACTGATTTCATCGTTAACTGATTTCATCGTTAACTGATTTCATCTTCATTTAACTGATTTCATCGTTAATTGATTTCATCGTTAACTGATTTCATCGTTAATTGATTTCATCGTTAACTGATTTCATCTTCATTTAACTGATTTCATCGTTAACTGATTTCATCTTCATTCTTCATTTAACTGATTTCATCTTTAACTGATTTCATCGTTAACTGATTTCATCTTCATTTAACTGATTTCATCGTTAATTGATTTCATCGTTAACTGATTTCATCGTTAATTGATTTCATCGTTAACTGATTTCATCTTCATTTAACTGATTTCATCGTTAACTGATTTCATCTTCATTATTCATTTAACTGATTTCATCTTTAACTGATTTCATCGTTAACTGATTTCATCTTCATTTAACTGATTTCATCGTTAATTGATTTCATCGTTAACTGATTTCATCGTTAACTGATTTCATCTTCATTTAACTGATTTCATCGTTAACTGATTTCATCGTTAACTGATTTCATCTTTAACTGATTTCATCTTCATTTAACTGATTTCATCGTTAACTGATTTCATCGTTAACTGATTTCATCGTTAACTGATTTCATCTTCATTTAACTGATTTCATCGTTAACTGATTTCATCGTTAACTGATTTCATCTTCATTTAATTGATTTCATCGTTAACTGATTTCATCGTTAACTGATTTCATCGTTAACTGATTTCATCTTCATTTAACTGATTTCATCGTTAACTGATTTCATCGTTAACTGATTTCATCGTTAACTGATTTCATCTTCATTTAACTGATTTCATCGTTAACTGATTTCATCGTTAACTGATTTCATCTTCATTTAACTGATTTCATCGTTAACTGATTTCATCGTTAATTGATTTCATCGTTAACTGATTTCATTTTCATTCTTCATTTAACTGATTTCATCGTTAACTGATTTCATCGTTAACTGATTTCATCTTCATTTAACTGATTTCATCGTTAACTGATTTCATCGTTAATTGATTTCATCGTTAACTGATTTCATCTTCATTCTTCATTTAACTGATTTCATCGTTAACTGATTTCATCTTCATTTAACTGATTTCATCGTTAACTGATTTCATCGTTAACTGATTTCATCGTTAACTGATTTCATCGTTAACTGATTTCATCTTCATTTAACTGATTTCATCGTTAACTGATTTCATCTTCATTCTTCATTTAACTGATTTCATCTTTAACTGATTTCATCGTTAACTGATTTCATCTTCATTTAACTGATTTCATCGTTAATTGATTTCATCGTTAACTGATTTCATCGTTAACTGATTTCATCTTCATTTAACTGATTTCATCGTTAACTGATTTCATCGTTAACTGATTTCATCTTTAACTGATTTCATCTTCATTTAACTGATTTCATCGTTAACTGATTTCATCGTTAACTGATTTCATCGTTAACTGATTTCATCTTCATTTAACTGATTTCATTGTTAACTGATTTCATCGTTAACTGATTTCATCTTCATTTAACTGATTTCATCGTTAACTGATTTCATCGTTAACTGATTTCATCGTTAACTGATTTCATCTTCATTTAACTGATTTCATTTTCATTCTTCATTTAACTGATTTCATCGTTAACTGATTTCATCTTCATTTAACTGATTTCATCGTTAACTGATTTCATCGTTAACTGATTTCATCGTTAACTGATTTCATCTTCATTTAACTGATTTCATCGTTAACTGATTTCATCTTCATTTAATTGATTTCATCGTTAACTGATTTCATCGTTAACTGATTTCATCGTTAACTGATTTCATCGTTAACTGATTTCATCTTCATTTAACTGATTTCATCGTTAACTGATTTCATCGTTAACTGATTTCATCTTCATTTAACTGATTTCATTTTCATTCTTCATTTAACTGATTTCATCGTTAACTGATTTCATCTTCATTTAATTGATTTCATCGTTAACTGATTTCATCGTTAACTGATTTCATCGTTAACTGATTTCATCTTCATTTAACTGATTTCATCGTTAACTGATTTCATCGTTAACTGATTTCATCTTCATTTAACTGATTTCATCGTTAACTGATTTCATCGTTAATTGATTTCATCGTTAACTGATTTCATTTTCATTCTTCATTTAACTGATTTCATCGTTAACTGATTTCATCGTTAACTGATTTCATCTTCATTTAACTGATTTCATCGTTAACTGATTTCATCGTTAACTGATTTCATCTTCATTTAACTGATTTCATCGTTAACTGATTTCATCGTTAATTGATTTCATCGTTAACTGATTTCATTTTCATTCTTCATTTAACTGATTTCATCGTTAACTGATTTCATCGTTAACTGATTTCATCTTCATTTAACTGATTTCATCGTTAACTGATTTCATCGTTAATTGATTTCATCGTTAACTGATTTCATCTTCATTCTTCATTTAACTGATTTCATCGTTAACTGATTTCATCTTCATTTAACTGATTTCATCGTTAACTGATTTCATCGTTAACTGATTTCATCGTTAACTGATTTCATCTTCATTTAACTGATTTCATCGTTAACTGATTTCATCTTCATTCTTCATTTAACTGATTTCATCTTTAACTGATTTCATCGTTAACTGATTTCATCTTCATTTAACTGATTTCATCGTTAATTGATTTCATCGTTAACTGATTTCATCGTTAACTGATTTCATCTTCATTTAACTGATTTCATCGTTAACTGATTTCATCGTTAACTGATTTCATCTTTAACTGATTTCATCTTCATTTAACTGATTTCATCGTTAACTGATTTCATCGTTAACTGATTTCATCTTCATTTAACTGATTTCATTGTTAACTGATTTCATCGTTAACTGATTTCATCGTTAACTGATTTCATCGTTAACTGATTTCATCGTTAACTGATTTCATCGTTAACTGATTTCATCTTCATTTAACTGATTTCATCGTTAACTGATTTCATCTTCATTTAATTGATTTCATCGTTAACTGATTTCATCATTAACTGATTTCATCGTTAACTGATTTCATCTTCATTTAACTGATTTCATTTTCATTCTTCATTTAACTGATTTCATCGTTAACTGATTTCATCTTCATTTAACTGATTTCATCGTTAACTGATTTCATCGTTAACTGATTTCATCGTTAACTGATTTCATCTTTAACTGATTTCATCGTTAACTGATTTCATCTTCATTTAACTGATTTCATCGTTAACTGATTTCATCTTCATTTAATTGATTTCATCGTTAACTGATTTCATCATTAACTGATTTCATCGTTAACTGATTTCATCTTCATTTAACTGATTTCATCGTTAACTGATTTCATCGTTAACTGATTTCATCTTCATTTAACTGATTTCATTTTCATTCTTCATTTAACTGATTTCATCGTTAACTGATTTCATCTTCATTTAATTGATTTCATCGTTAACTGATTTCATCGTTAACTGATTTCATCTTCATTTAACTGATTTCATCGTTAACTGATTTCATCGTTAACTGATTTCATCTTCATTTAACTGATTTCATCGTTAACTGATTTCATCGTTAATTGATTTCATCGTTAACTGATTTCATTTTCATTCTTCATTTAACTGATTTCATCGTTAACTGATTTCATCGTTAACTGATTTCATCTTCATTTAACTGATTTCATCGTTAACTGATTTCATCGTTAACTGATTTCATCTTCATTTAACTGATTTCATCGTTAACTGATTTCATCGTTAACTGATTTCATCGTTAACTGATTTCATCTTCATTTAACTGATTTCATTGTTAACTGATTTCATCGTTAACTGATTTCATCTTCATTTAACTGATTTCATCGTTAACTGATTTCATCGTTAACTGATTTCATAGTTAACTGATTTCATCTTCATTTAACTGATTTCATCGTTAACTGATTTCATCGTTAACTGATTTCATATTCATTTAACTGATTTCATTGTTAACTGATTTCATCGTTAACTGATTTCATCTTCATTTAACTGATTTCATCGTTAACTGATTTCATCGTTAACTGATTTCATCTTCATTTAACTGATTTCATCGTTAACTGATTTCATCGTTAATTGATTTCATCGTTAACTGATTTCATTTTCATTCTTCATTTAACTGATTTCATCGTTAACTGATTTCATCGTTAACTGATTTCATCGTTAACTGATTTCATCTTCATTTAACTGATTTCATCGTTAATTGATTTCATCGTTAACTGATTTCATCGTTAACTGATTTCATCGTTAACTGATTTCATCTTCATTCTTCATTTAACTGATTTCATCTTTAACTGATTTCATCGTTAACTGATTTCATCTTCATTTAACTGATTTCATCGTTAATTGATTTCATCGTTAACTGATTTCATCGTTAATTGATTTCATCTTCATTCTTCATTTAACTGATTTCATCTTTAACTGATTTCATCGTTAACTGATTTCATCTTCATTTAACTGATTTCATCGTTAATTGATTTCATCGTTAACTGATTTCATCGTTAACTGATTTCATCTTCATTTAACTGATTTCATCGTTAACTGATTTCATCGTTAACTGATTTCATCTTTAACTGATTTCATCTTCATTTAACTGATTTCATCGTTAACTGATTTCATCGTTAACTGATTTCATCTTCATTTAACTGATTTCATCTTCATTTAACTGATTTCATCGTTAACTGATTTCATCGTTAACTGATTTCATCTTCATTTAATTGATTTCATCGTTAACTGATTTCATCGTTAACTGATTTCATCGTTAACTGATTTCATCTTCATTTAACTGATTTCATCGTTAACTGATTTCATCGTTAACTGATTTCATCGTTAACTGATTTCATCTTCATTTAACTGATTTCATCGTTAACTGATTTCATCGTTAACTGATTTCATCTTCATTTAACTGATTTCATCGTTAACTGATTTCATCGTTAATTGATTTCATCGTTAACTGATTTCATTTTCATTCTTCATTTAACTGATTTCATCGTTAACTGATTTCATCGTTAACTGATTTCATCTTCATTTAACTGATTTCATCGTTAACTGATTTCATCGTTAATTGATTTCATCGTTAACTGATTTCATCTTCATTCTTCATTTAACTGATTTCATCGTTAACTGATTTCATCTTCATTTAACTGATTTCATCGTTAACTGATTTCATCGTTAACTGATTTCATCTTCATTTAACTGATTTCATCGTTAACTGATTTCATCTTCATTCTTCATTTAACTGATTTCATCTTTAACTGATTTCATCGTTAACTGATTTCATCTTCATTTAACTGATTTCATCGTTAATTGATTTCATCGTTAACTGATTTCATCGTTAACTGATTTCATCTTCATTTAACTGATTTCATCGTTAACTGATTTCATCGTTAACTGATTTCATCTTTAACTGATTTCATCTTCATTTAACTGATTTCATCGTTAACTGATTTCATCTTCATTTAACTGATTTCATTGTTAACTGATTTCATCGTTAACTGATTTCATCTTCATTTAACTGATTTCATCGTTAACTGATTTCATCGTTAACTGATTTCATCGTTAACTGATTTCATCTTCATTTAACTGATTTCATTTTCATTCTTCATTTAACTGATTTCATCGTTAACTGATTTCATCTTCATTTAACTGATTTCATCGTTAACTGATTTCATCGTTAACTGATTTCATCGTTAACTGATTTCATCTTTAACTGATTTCATCGTTAACTGATTTCATCTTCATTTAACTGATTTCATCGTTAACTGATTTCATCTTCATTTAATTGATTTCATCGTTAACTGATTTCATCGTTAACTGATTTCATCGTTAACTGATTTCATCTTCATTTAACTGATTTCATCGTTAACTGATTTCATCGTTAACTGATTTCATCTTCATTTAACTGATTTCATCGTTAACTGATTTCATCGTTAACTGATTTCATCTTCATTTAACTGATTTCATCGTTAACTGATTTCATCGTTAACTGATTTCATCGTTAACTGATTTCATCGTTAACTGATTTCATCTTCATTTAACTGATTTCATTGTTAACTGATTTCATCGTTAACTGATTTCATCTTCATTTAACTGATTTCATCGTTAACTGATTTCATCGTTAACTGATTTCATCGTTAACTGATTTCATCTTCATTTAACTGATTTCATTTTCATTCTTCATTTAACTGATTTCATCGTTAACTGATTTCATCTTCATTTAACTGATTTCATCGTTAACTGATTTCATCGTTAACTGATTTCATCTTTAACTGATTTCATCGTTAACTGATTTCATCTTCATTTAACTGATTTCATCGTTAACTGATTTCATCTTCATTTAATTGATTTCATCGTTAACTGATTTCATCATTAACTGATTTCATCTTCATTTAACTGATTTCATCGTTAACTGATTTCATCGTTAACTGATTTCATCTTCATTTAACTGATTTCATTTTCATTCTTCATTTAACTGATTTCATCGTTAACTGATTTCATCTTCATTTAATTGATTTCATCGTTAACTGATTTCATCGTTAACTGATTTCATCGTTAACTGATTTCATCTTCATTTAACTGATTTCATCGTTAACTGATTTCATCGTTAACTGATTTCATCTTCATTTAACTGATTTCATCGTTAACTGATTTCATCGTTAACTGATTTCATCTTCATTTAACTGATTTCATCGTTAACTGATTTCATCGTTAATTGATTTCATCGTTAACTGATTTCATTTTCATTCTTCATTTAACTGATTTCATCGTTAACTGATTTCATCGTTAACTGATTTCATCTTCATTTAACTGATTTCATCGTTAACTGATTTCATCGTTAATTGATTTCATCGTTAACTGATTTCATCTTCATTCTTCATTTAACTGATTTCATCGTTAACTGATTTCATCTTCATTTAACTGATTTCATCGTTAACTGATTTCATCGTTAACTGATTTCATCGTTAACTGATTTCATCTTCATTTAACTGATTTCATCGTTAACTGATTTCATCTTCATTCTTCATTTAACTGATTTCATCTTTAACTGATTTCATCGTTAACTGATTTCATCTTCATTTAACTGATTTCATCGTTAATTGATTTCATCGTTAACTGATTTCATCGTTAATTGATTTCATCGTTAACTGATTTCATCTTCATTTAACTGATTTCATCGTTAACTGATTTCATCTTCATTCTTCATTTAACTGATTTCATCTTTAACTGATTTCATCGTTAACTGATTTCATCTTCATTTAACTGATTTCATCGTTAATTGATTTCATCGTTAACTGATTTCATCGTTAATTGATTTCATCGTTAACTGATTTCATCTTCATTTAACTGATTTCATCGTTAACTGATTTCATCTTCATTCTTCATTTAACTGATTTCATCTTTAACTGATTTCATCGTTAACTGATTTCATCTTCATTTAACTGATTTCATCGTTAATTGATTTCATCGTTAACTGATTTCATCGTTAATTGATTTCATCGTTAACTGATTTCATCTTCATTTAACTGATTTCATCGTTAACTGATTTCATCTTCATTCTTCATTTAACTGATTTCATCTTTAACTGATTTCATCGTTAACTGATTTCATCTTCATTTAACTGATTTCATCGTTAATTGATTTCATCGTTAACTGATTTCATCGTTAACTGATTTCATCGTTAACTGATTTCATCTTCATTTAACTGATTTCATCGTTAACTGATTTCATCGTTAACTGATTTCATCTTTAACTGATTTCATCTTCATTTAACTGATTTCATCGTTAACTGATTTCATCGTTAACTGATTTCATCGTTAACTGATTTCATCTTCATTTAACTGATTTCATCTTCATTTAACTGATTTCATCGTTAACTGATTTCATCGTTAACTGATTTCATCTTCATTTAATTGATTTCATCGTTAACTGATTTCATCGTTAACTGATTTCATCGTTAACTGATTTCATCTTCATTTAACTGATTTCATCGTTAACTGATTTCATCGTTAACTGATTTCATCGTTAACTGATTTCATCTTCATTTAACTGATTTCATCGTTAACTGATTTCATCGTTAACTGATTTCATCTTCATTTAACTGATTTCATCGTTAACTGATTTCATCGTTAATTGATTTCATCGTTAACTGATTTCATTTTCATTCTTCATTTAACTGATTTCATCGTTAACTGATTTCATCGTTAACTGATTTCATCTTCATTTAACTGATTTCATCGTTAACTGATTTCATCGTTAATTGATTTCATCGTTAACTGATTTCATCTTCATTCTTCATTTAACTGATTTCATCGTTAACTGATTTCATCTTCATTTAACTGATTTCATCGTTAACTGATTTCATCGTTAACTGATTTCATCGTTAACTGATTTCATCTTCATTTAACTGATTTCATCGTTAACTGATTTCATCTTCATTCTTCATTTAACTGATTTCATCTTTAACTGATTTCATCGTTAACTGATTTCATCTTCATTTAACTGATTTCATCGTTAATTGATTTCATCGTTAACTGATTTCATCGTTAACTGATTTCATCTTCATTTAACTGATTTCATCGTTAACTGATTTCATCGTTAACTGATTTCATCTTTAACTGATTTCATCTTCATTTAACTGATTTCATCGTTAACTGATTTCATCGTTAACTGATTTCATCGTTAACTGATTTCATCGTTAACTGATTTCATCTTCATTTAACTGATTTCATTGTTAACTGATTTCATCGTTAACTGATTTCATCTTCATTTAACTGATTTCATCGTTAACTGATTTCATCGTTAACTGATTTCATCGTTAACTGATTTCATCTTTAACTGATTTCATCGTTAACTGATTTCATCTTCATTTAACTGATTTCATCGTTAACTGATTTCATCTTCATTTAATTGATTTCATCGTTAACTGATTTCATCGTTAACTGATTTCATCGTTAACTGATTTCATCTTCATTTAACTGATTTCATCGTTAACTGATTTCATCGTTAACTGATTTCATCTTCATTTAACTGATTTCATTTTCATTCTTCATTTAACTGATTTCATCGTTAACTGATTTCATCTTCATTTAATTGATTTCATCGTTAACTGATTTCATCGTTAACTGATTTCATCTTCATTTAACTGATTTCATCGTTAACTGATTTCATCGTTAACTGATTTCATCTTCATTTAACTGATTTCATCGTTAACTGATTTCATCGTTAATTGATTTCATCGTTAACTGATTTCATTTTCATTCTTCATTTAACTGATTTCATCGTTAACTGATTTCATCGTTAACTGATTTCATCGTTAACTGATTTCATCTTCATTTAACTGATTTCATTTTCATTCTTCATTTAACTGATTTCATCGTTAACTGATTTCATCTTCATTTAACTGATTTCATCGTTAACTGATTTCATCGTTAACTGATTTCATCGTTAACTGATTTCATCTTTAACTGATTTCATCGTTAACTGATTTCATCTTCATTTAACTGATTTCATCGTTAACTGATTTCATCTTCATTTAATTGATTTCATCGTTAACTGATTTCATCGTTAACTGATTTCATCGTTAACTGATTTCATCTTCATTTAACTGATTTCATCGTTAACTGATTTCATCGTTAACTGATTTCATCGTTAACTGATTTCATCTTCATTTAACTGATTTCATCGTTAACTGATTTCATCGTTAACTGATTTCATCTTCATTTAACTGATTTCATCGTTAACTGATTTCATCGTTAACTGATTTCATCGTTAACTGATTTCATCTTCATTTAACTGATTTCATTGTTAACTGATTTCATCGTTAACTGATTTCATCTTCATTTAACTGATTTCATCGTTAACTGATTTCATCGTTAACTGATTTCATCGTTAACTGATTTCATCTTCATTTAACTGATTTCATTTTCATTCTTCATTTAACTGATTTCATCGTTAACTGATTTCATCTTCATTTAACTGATTTCATCGTTAACTGATTTCATCGTTAACTGATTTCATCGTTAACTGATTTCAACTTTAACTGATTTCATCGTTAACTGATTTCATCGTTAACTGATTTCATCGTTAACTGATTTCATCGTTAACTGATTTCATCTTCATTTAACTGATTTCATCGTTAACTGATTTCATCTTCATTTAATTGATTTCATCGTTAACTGATTTCATCGTTAACTGATTTCATCGTTAACTGATTTCATCTTCATTTAACTGATTTCATCGTTAACTGATTTCATTGTTAACTGATTTCATCTTCATTTAACTGATTTCATTTTCATTCTTCATTTAACTGATTTCATCGTTAACTGATTTCATCTTCATTTAATTGATTTCATCGTTAACTGATTTCATCGTTAACTGATTTCATCGTTAACTGATTTCATCTTCATTTAACTGATTTCATCGTTAACTGATTTCATCGTTAACTGAATTCATCGTTAACTGATTTCATCTTCATTTAACTGATTTCATCGTTAACTGATTTCATCGTTAACTGATTTCATCTTCATTTAACTGATTTCATCGTTAACTGATTTCATCGTTAATTGATTTCATCGTTAACTGATTTCATTTTCATTCTTCATTTAACTGATTTCATCGTTAACTGATTTCATCGTTAACTGATTTCATCTTCATTTAACTGATTTCATCGTTAACTGATTTCATCGTTAATTGATTTCATCGTTAACTGATTTCATCTTCATTCTTCATTTAACTGATTTCATCGTTAACTGATTTCATCTTCATTTAACTGATTTCATCGTTAACTGATTTCATCGTTAACTGATTTCATCGTTAACTGATTTCATCTTCATTTAACTGATTTCATCGTTAACTGATTTCATCTTCATTCTTCATTTAACTGATTTCATCTTTAACTGATTTCATCGTTAACTGATTTCATCTTCATTTAACTGATTTCATCGTTAATTGATTTCATCGTTAACTGATTTCATCGTTAATTGATTTCATCGTTAACTGATTTCATCTTCATTTAACTGATTTCATCGTTAACTGATTTCATCTTCATTCTTCATTTAACTGATTTCATCTTTAACTGATTTCATCGTTAACTGATTTCATCTTCATTTAACTGATTTCATCGTTAATTGATTTCATCGTTAACTGATTTCATCGTTAATTGATTTCATCGTTAACTGATTTCATCTTCATTTAACTGATTTCATCGTTAACTGATTTCATCTTCATTCTTCATTTAACTGATTTCATCTTTAACTGATTTCATCGTTAACTGATTTCATCTTCATTTAACTGATTTCATCGTTAATTGATTTCATCGTTAACTGATTTCATCGTTAATTGATTTCATCGTTAACTGATTTCATCTTCATTTAACTGATTTCATCGTTAACTGATTTCATCTTCATTCTTCATTTAACTGATTTCATCTTTAACTGATTTCATCGTTAACTGATTTCATCTTCATTTAACTGATTTCATCGTTAATTGATTTCATCGTTAACTGATTTCATCGTTAACTGATTTCATCTTCATTTAACTGATTTCATCGTTAACTGATTTCATCGTTAACTGATTTCATCTTCATTTAACTGATTTCATCGTTAACTGATTTCATCGTTAACTGATTTCATCTTCATTTAACTGATTTCATCGTTAACTGATTTCATCGTTAACTGATTTCATCTTCATTTAACTGATTTCATTGTTAACTGATTTCATCGTTAACTGATTTCATCTTCATTTAACTGATTTCATCGTTAACTGATTTCATCGTTAACTGATTTCATCGTTAACTGATTTCATCTTCATTTAACTGATTTCATTTTCATTCTTCTTTTAACTGATTTCATCGTTAACTGATTTCATCTTCATTTAACTGATTTCATCGTTAACTGATTTCATCGTTAACTGATTTCATCGTTAACTGATTTCATCTTTAACTGATTTCATCGTTAACTGATTTCATCTTCATTTAACTGATTTCATCGTTAACTGATTTCATCTTCATTTAATTGATTTCATCGTTAACTGATTTCATCGTTAACTGATTTCATCGTTAACTGATTTCATCTTCATTTAACTGATTTCATCGTTAACTGATTTCATCGTTAACTGATTTCATCTTCATTTAACTGATTTCATTTTCATTCTTCATTTAACTGATTTCATCGTTAACTGATTTCATCTTCATTTAATTGATTTCATCGTTAACTGATTTCATCGTTAACTGATTTCATCGTTAACTGATTTCATCTTCATTTAACTGATTTCATCGTTAACTGATTTCATCGTTAACTGATTTCATCGTTAACTGATTTCATCTTCATTTAACTGATTTCATCGTTAACTGATTTCATCGTTAACTGATTTCATCTTCATTTAACTGATTTCATCGTTAACTGATTTCATCGTTAATTGATTTCATCGTTAACTGATTTCATTTTCATTCTTCATTTAACTGATTTCATCGTTAACTGATTTCATCGTTAACTGATTTCATCGTTAACTGATTTCATCTTCATTTAACTGATTTCATTTTCATTCTTCATTTAACTGATTTCATCGTTAACTGATTTCATCTTCATTTAACTGATTTCATCGTTAACTGATTTCATCGTTAACTGATTTCATCGTTAACTGATTTCATCGTTAACTGATTTCATCTTCATTTAACTGATTTCATCGTTAACTGATTTCATCGTTAACTGATTTCATCTTCATTTAACTGATTTCATCGTTAACTGATTTCATCGTTAATTGATTTCATCGTTAACTGATTTCATTTTCATTCTTCATTTAACTGATTTCATCGTTAACTGATTTCATCGTTAACTGATTTCATCTTCATTTAACTGATTTCATCGTTAATTGATTTCATCGTTAACTGATTTCATCTTCATTTAACTGATTTCATCGTTAACTGATTTCATCTTCATTTAACTGATTTCATCTTCATTTAACTGATTTCATCGTTAACTGATTTCATCGTTAACTGATTTCATCTTTAACTGATTTCATCTTCATTTAACTGATTTCATCGTTAACTGATTTCATCTTCATTTAACTGATTTCATCTTCATTTAACTGATTTCATCGTTAACTGATTTCATCGTTAACTGATTTCATCTTTAACTGATTTCATCGTTAACTGATTTCATCTTCATTTAACTGATTTCATCGTTAACTGATTTCATCTTCATTTAATTGATTTCATCGTTAACTGATTTCATCGTTAACTGATTTCATCGTTAATTGATTTCATCGTTAACTGATTTCATCTTCATTTAACTGATTTCATCGTTAATTGATTTCATCGTTAACTGATTTCATCGTTAACTGATTTCATCGTTAACTGATTTCATCTTCATTCTTCATTTAACTGATTTCATCTTTAACTGATTTCATCGTTAACTGATTTCATCTTCATTTAACTGATTTCATCGTTAATTGATTTCATCGTTAACTGATTTCATCGTTAATTGATTTCATCGTTAACTGATTTCATCTTCATTTAACTGATTTCATCGTTAACTGATTTCATCTTCATTCTTCATTTAACTGATTTCATCTTTAACTGATTTCATCGTTAACTGATTTCATCTTCATTTAACTGATTTCATCGTTAATTGATTTCATCGTTAACTGATTTCATCGTTAACTGATTTCATCTTCATTTAACTGATTTCATCGTTAACTGATTTCATCGTTAACTGATTTCATCTTTAACTGATTTCATCTTCATTTAACTGATTTCATCGTTAACTGATTTCATCGTTAACTGATTTCATCGTTAACTGATTTCATCTTCATTTAACTGATTTCATCTTCATTTAACTGATTTCATCGTTAACTGATTTCATCGTTAACTGATTTCATCTTCATTTAATTGATTTCATCGTTAACTGATTTCATCGTTAACTGATTTCATCGTTAACTGATTTCATCTTCATTTAACTGATTTCATCGTTAACTGATTTCATCGTTAACTGATTTCATCTTCATTTAACTGATTTCATCGTTAACTGATTTCATCGTTAACTGATTTCATCTTCATTTAACTGATTTCATCGTTAACTGATTTCATCGTTAATTGATTTCATCGTTAACTGATTTCATTTTCATTCTTCATTTAACTGATTTCATCGTTAACTGATTTCATCGTTAACTGATTTCATCTTCATTTAACTGATTTCATCGTTAATTGATTTCATCGTTAACTGATTTCATTTTCATTCTTCATTTAACTGATTTCATCGTTAACTGATTTCATCGTTAACTGATTTCATTCTTCATTTAACTGATTTCATCGTTAACTGATTTCATCTTCATTTAATTGATTTCATCGTTAACTGATTTCATCGTTAACTGATTTCATCTTCATTTAACTGATTTCATCGTTAACTGATTTCATCTTCATTTAACTGATTTCATTTTCATTCTTCATTTAACTGATTTCATCGTTAACTGATTTCATCTTCATTTAACTGATTTCATTTTCATTCTTCATTTAACTGATTTCATCGTGAACTGATTTCATCTTCATTTAACTGATTTCATCGTTAACTGATTTCATCGTTAATTGATTTCATCGTTAACTGATTTCATTTTCATTCTTCATTTAACTGATTTCATCGTTAACTGATTTCATCTTCATTTAACTGATTTCATCGTTAACTGATTTCATCGTTAACTGATTTCATCGTTAACTGATTTCATCTTCATTTAACTGATTTCATCGTTAACTGATTTCATCTTCATTCTTCATTTAACTGATTTCATCTTTAACTGATTTCATCGTTAACTGATTTCATCTTCATTTAACTGATTTCATCGTTAATTGATTTCATCGTTAACTGATTTCATCGTTAACTGATTTCATCTTCATTTAACTGATTTCATCGTTAACTGATTTCATCGTTAACTGATTTCATCTTTAACTGATTTCATCTTCATTTAACTGATTTCATCGTTAACTGATTTCATCGTTAACTGATTTCATCTTCATTTAACTGATTTCATCGTTAACTGATTTCATCTTCATTTAACTGATTTCATCGTTAACTGATTTCATCTTCATTTAACTGATTTCATCGTTAACTGATTTCATCTTCATTCTTCATTTAACTGATTTCATCTTTAACTGATTTCATCGTTAACTGATTTCATCTTCATTTAACTGATTTCATCGTTAATTGATTTCATCGTTAACTGATTTCATCGTTAACTGATTTCATCTTCATTTAACTGATTTCATCGTTAACTGATTTCATCGTTAACTGATTTCATCGTTAACTGATTTCATCTTCATTTAACTGATTTCATCGTTAACTGATTTCATCTTCATTTAACTGATTTCATCGTTAACTGATTTCATCGTTAACTGATTTCATCTTTAACTGATTTCATCTTCATTTAACTGATTTCATCGTTAACTGATTTCATCGTTAACTGATTTCATCTTCATTTAACTGATTTCATCGTTAACTGATTTCATCTTCATTTAACTGATTTCATCGTTAACTGATTTCATCGTTAACTGATTTCATCTTCATTTAACTGATTTCATCGTTAACTGATTTCATCGTTAACTGATTTCATCTTCATTTAACTGATTTCATTTTCATTCTTCATTTAACTGATTTCATCGTTAACTGATTTCATCTTCATTTAATTGATTTCATCGTTAACTGATTTCATCGTTAACTGATTTCATCGTTAACTGATTTCATCTTCATTTAACTGATTTCATCGTTAACTGATTTCATCGTTAACTGATTTCATCGTTAACTGATTTCATCGTTAACTGATTTCATCTTCATTTAACTGATTTCATCGTTAACTGATTTCATCGTTAATTGATTTCATCGTTAACTGATTTCATTTTCATTCTTCATTTAACTGATTTCATCGTTAACTGATTTCATCGTTAACTGATTTCATCTTCATTTAACTGATTTCATCGTTAACTGATTTCATCGTTAATTGATTTCATCGTTAACTGATTTCATCTTCATTCTTCATTTAACTGATTTTATCGTTAACTGATTTCATCTTCATTTAACTGATTTCATCGTTAACTGATTTCATCGTTAACTGATTTCATCGTTAACTGATTTCATCTTCATTTAACTGATTTCATCGTTAACTGATTTCATCTTCATTCTTCATTTAACTGATTTCATCTTTAACTGATTTCATCGTTAACTGATTTCATCTTCATTTAACTGATTTCATCGTTAATTGATTTCATCGTTAACTGATTTCATCGTTAATTGATTTCATCGTTAACTGATTTCATCTTCATTTAACTGATTTCATCGTTAACTGATTTCATCTTCATTCTTCATTTAACTGATTTCATCTTTAACTGATTTCATCGTTAACTGATTTCATCTTCATTTAACTGATTTCATCGTTAATTGATTTCATCGTTAACTGATTTCATCGTTAATTGATTTCATCGTTAACTGATTTCATCTTCATTTAACTGATTTCATCGTTAACTGATTTCATCTTCATTCTTCATTTAACTGATTTCATCTTTAACTGATTTCATCGTTAACTGATTTCATCTTCATTTAACTGATTTCATCGTTAATTGATTTCATCGTTAACTGATTTCATCGTTAATTGATTTCATCGTTAACTGATTTCATCTTCATTTAACTGATTTCATCGTTAACTGATTTCATCTTCATTCTTCATTTAACTGATTTCATCTTTAACTGATTTCATCGTTAACTGATTTCATCTTCATTTAACTGATTTCATCGTTAATTGATTTCATCGTTAACTGATTTCATCGTTAACTGATTTCATCTTCATTTAACTGATTTCATCGTTAACTGATTTCATCGTTAACTGATTTCATCTTTAACTGATTTCATCTTCATTTAACTGATTTCATCGTTAACTGATTTCATCGTTAACTGATTTCATCGTTAACTGATTTCATCGTTAACTGATTTCATCTTCATTTAACTGATTTCATCTTCATTTAACTGATTTCATCGTTAACTGATTTCATCGTTAACTGATTTCATCTTCATTTAATTGATTTCATCGTTAACTGATTTCATCGTTAACTGATTTCATCGTTAACTGATTTCATCTTCATTTAACTGATTTCATCGTTAACTGATTTCATCGTTAACTGATTTCATCTTCATTTAACTGATTTCATCGTTAACTGATTTCATCGTTAACTGATTTCATCTTCATTTAACTGATTTCATCGTTAACTGATTTCATCGTTAATTGATTTCATCGTTAACTGATTTCATCTTCATTCTTCATTTAACTGATTTCATCGTTAACTGATTTCATCTTCATTTAACTGATTTCATCGTTAACTGATTTCATCGTTAACTGATTTCATCTTCATTTAACTGATTTCATCGTTAACTGATTTCATCGTTAATTGATTTCATCGTTAACTGATTTCATTTTCATTCTTCATTTAACTGATTTCATCGTTAACTGATTTCATCTTCATTTAACTGATTTCATCGTTAACTGATTTCATCGTTAATTGATTTCATCGTTAACTGATTTCATCTTCATTCTTCATTTAACTGATTTTATCGTTAACTGATTTCATCTTCATTTAACTGATTTCATCGTTAACTGATTTCATCGTTAACTGATTTCATCGTTAACTGATTTCATCTTCATTTAACTGATTTCATCGTTAACTGATTTCATCTTCATTCTTCATTTAACTGATTTCATCTTTAACTGATTTCATCGTTAACTGATTTCATCTTCATTTAACTGATTTCATCGTTAATTGATTTCATCGTTAACTGATTTCATCGTTAATTGATTTCATCGTTAACTGATTTCATCTTCATTTAACTGATTTCATCGTTAACTGATTTCATCTTCATTCTTCATTTAACTGATTTCATCTTTAACTGATTTCATCGTTAACTGATTTCATCTTCATTTAACTGATTTCATCGTTAATTGATTTCATCGTTAACTGATTTCATCGTTAATTGATTTCATCGTTAACTGATTTCATCTTCATTTAACTGATTTCATCGTTAACTGATTTCATCTTCATTCTTCATTTAACTGATTTCATCTTTAACTGATTTCATCGTTAACTGATTTCATCTTCATTTAACTGATTTCATCGTTAATTGATTTCATCGTTAACTGATTTCATCGTTAATTGATTTCATCGTTAACTGATTTCATCTTCATTTAACTGATTTCATCGTTAACTGATTTCATCTTCATTCTTCATTTAACTGATTTCATCTTTAACTGATTTCATCGTTAACTGATTTCATCTTCATTTAACTGATTTCATCGTTAATTGATTTCATCGTTAACTGATTTCATCGTTAACTGATTTCATCTTCATTTAACTGATTTCATCGTTAACTGATTTCATCGTTAACTGATTTCATCTTTAACTGATTTCATCTTCATTTAACTGATTTCATCGTTAACTGATTTCATCGTTAACTGATTTCATCGTTAACTGATTTCATCGTTAACTGATTTCATCTTCATTTAACTGATTTCATCTTCATTTAACTGATTTCATCGTTAACTGATTTCATCGTTAACTGATTTCATCTTCATTTAATTGATTTCATCGTTAACTGATTTCATCGTTAACTGATTTCATCGTTAACTGATTTCATCTTCATTTAACTGATTTCATCGTTAACTGATTTCATCGTTAACTGATTTCATCTTCATTTAACTGATTTCATCGTTAACTGATTTCATCGTTAACTGATTTCATCTTCATTTAACTGATTTCATCGTTAACTGATTTCATCGTTAATTGATTTCATCGTTAACTGATTTCATCTTCATTCTTCATTTAACTGATTTCATCGTTAACTGATTTCATCTTCATTTAACTGATTTCATCGTTAACTGATTTCATCGTTAACTGATTTCATCTTCATTTAACTGATTTCATCGTTAACTGATTTCATCTTCATTCTTCATTTAACTGATTTCATCTTTAACTGATTTCATCGTTAACTGATTTCATCTTCATTTAACTGATTTCATCGTTAATTGATTTCATCGTTAACTGATTTCATCGTTAATTGATTTCATCGTTAACTGATTTCATCTTCATTTAACTGATTTCATCGTTAACTGATTTCATCTTCATTCTTCATTTAACTGATTTCATCTTTAACTGATTTCATCGTTAACTGATTTCATCTTCATTTAACTGATTTCATCGTTAATTGATTTCATCGTTAACTGATTTCATCGTTAATTGATTTCATCGTTAACTGATTTCATCTTCATTTAACTGATTTCATCGTTAACTGATTTCATCTTCATTCTTCATTTAACTGATTTCATCTTTAACTGATTTCATCGTTAACTGATTTCATCTTCATTTAACTGATTTCATCGTTAATTGATTTCATCGTTAACTGATTTCATCGTTAACTGATTTCATCTTCATTTAACTGATTTCATCGTTAACTGATTTCATCGTTAACTGATTTCATCTTTAACTGATTTCATCTTCATTTAACTGATTTCATCGTTAACTGATTTCATCGTTAACTGATTTCATCGTTAACTGATTTCATCTTCATTTAACTGATTTCATCGTTAACTGATTTCATCTTCATTTAATTGATTTCATCGTTAACTGATTTCATCGTTAACTGATTTCATCGTTAACTGATTTCATCTTCATTTAACTGATTTCATCGTTAACTGATTTCATCGTTAACTGATTTCATCGTTAACTGATTTCATCTTCATTTAACTGATTTCATCGTTAACTGATTTCATCGTTAACTGATTTCATCTTCATTTAACTGATTTCATCGTTAACTGATTTCATCGTTAATTGATTTCATCGTTAACTGATTTCATTTTCATTCTTCATTTAACTGATTTCATCGTTAACTGATTTCATCGTTAACTGATTTCATCTTCATTTAACTGATTTCATCGTTAACTGATTTCATCGTTAATTGATTTCATCGTTAACTGATTTCATCTTCATTCTTCATTTAACTGATTTCATCGTTAACTGATTTCATCTTCATTTAACTGATTTCATCGTTAACTGATTTCATCGTTAACTGATTTCATCGTTAAATGATTTCATCTTCATTTAACTGATTTCATCGTTAACTGATTTCATCTTCATTCTTCATTTAACTGATTTCATCTTTAACTGATTTCATCGTTAACTGATTTCATCTTCATTTAACTGATTTCATCGTTAATTGATTTCATCGTTAACTGATTTCATCGTTAACTGATTTCATCTTCATTTAACTGATTTCATCGTTAACTGATTTCATCGTTAACTGATTTCATCTTTAACTGATTTCATCTTCATTTAACTGATTTCATCGTTAACTGATTTCATCGTTAACTGATTTCATCGTTAACTGATTTCATCTTCATTTAACTGATTTCATTGTTAACTGATTTCATCGTTAACTGATTTCATCTTCATTTAACTGATTTCATCGTTAACTGATTTCATCGTTAACTGATTTCATCTTCATTTAACTGATTTCATTTTCATTCTTCATTTAATTGATTTCATCGTTAACTGATTTCATCGTTAACTGATTTCATCGTTAACTGATTTCATCGTTAACTGATTTCATCTTCATTTAACTGATTTCATCGTTAACTGATTTCATCGTTAACTGATTTCATCTTCATTTAACTGATTTCATCGTTAACTGATTTCATCGTTAACTGATTTCATCTTCATTTAACTGATTTCATCGTTAACTGATTTCATCGTTAATTGATTTCATCGTTAACTGATTTCATTTTCATTCTTCATTTAACTGATTTCATCGTTAACTGATTTCATCGTTAACTGATTTCATCTTCAGTTAACTGATTTCATCGTTAACTGATTTCATCGTTAATTGATTTCATCGTTAACTGATTTCATCTTCATTCTTCATTTAACTGATTTCATCGTTAACTGATTTCATCTTCATTTAACTGATTTCATCGTTAACTGATTTCATCGTTAACTGATTTCATCGTTAACTGATTTCATCTTCATTTAACTGATTTCATCGTTAACTGATTTCATCTTCATTCTTCATTTAACTGATTTCATCTTTAACTGATTTCATCGTTAACTGATTTCATCTTCATTTAACTGATTTCATCGTTAATTGATTTCATCGTTAACTGATTTCATCGTTAACTGATTTCATCGTTAACTGATTTCATCTTCATTTAACTGATTTCATCGTTAATTGATTTCATCGTTAACTGATTTCATCGTTAATTGATTTCATCGTTAACTGATTTCATCTTCATTTAACTGATTTCATCGTTAACTGATTTCATCTTCATTCTTCATTTAACTGATTTCATCTTTAACTGATTTCATCGTTAACTGATTTCATCTTCATTTAACTGATTTCATCGTTAATTGATTTCATCGTTAACTGATTTCATCGTTAATTGATTTCATCGTTAACTGATTTCATCTTCATTTAACTGATTTCATCGTTAACTGATTTCATCTTCATTCTTCATTTAACTGATTTCATCTTTAACTGATTTCATCGTTAACTGATTTCATCTTCATTTAACTGATTTCATCGTTAATTGATTTCATCGTTAACTGATTTCATCGTTAATTGATTTCATCGTTAACTGATTTCATCTTCATTTAACTGATTTCATCGTTAACTGATTTCATCTTCATTCTTCATTTAACTGATTTCATCTTTAACTGATTTCATCGTTAACTGATTTCATCTTCATTTAACTGATTTCATCGTTAATTGATTTCATCGTTAACTGATTTCATCGTTAACTGATTTCATCTTCATTTAACTGATTTCATCGTTAACTGATTTCATCGTTAACTGATTTCATCTTTAACTGATTTCATCTTCATTTAACTGATTTCATCGTTAATTGATTTCATCGTTAACTGATTTCATCGTTAACTGATTTCATCGTTAACTGATTTCATCTTCATTTAACTGATTTCATCGTTAATTGATTTCATCGTTAACTGATTTCATCGTTAATTGATTTCATCGTTAACTGATTTCATCTTCATTTAACTGATTTCATCGTTAACTGATTTCATCTTCATTCTTCATTTAACTGATTTCATCTTTAACTGATTTCATCGTTAACTGATTTCATCTTCATTTAACTGATTTCATCGTTAATTGATTTCATCGTTAACTGATTTCATCGTTAATTGATTTCATCGTTAACTGATTTCATCTTCATTTAACTGATTTCATCGTTAACTGATTTCATCTTCATTCTTCATTTAACTGATTTCATCGTTAACTGATTTCATCGTTAACTGATTTCATCTTCATTTAACTGATTTCATCGTTAACTGATTTCATCGTTAACTGATTTCATCTTTAACTGATTTCATCTTCATTTAACTGATTTCATCGTTAACTGATTTCATCGTTAACTGATTTCATCGTTAACTGATTTCATCTTCATTTAACTGATTTCATCTTCATTTAACTGATTTCATCGTTAACTGATTTCATCGTTAACTGATTTCATCTTCATTTAATTGATTTCATCGTTAACTGATTTCATCGTTAACTGATTTCATCGTTAACTGATTTCATCTTCATTTAACTGATTTCATCGTTAACTGATTTCATCGTTAACTGATTTCATCTTCATTTAACTGATTTCATCGTTAACTGATTTCATCGTTAACTGATTTCATCTTCATTTAACTGATTTCATCGTTAACTGATTTCATCGTTAATTGATTTCATCGTTAACTGATTTCATTTTCATTCTTCATTTAACTGATTTCATCGTTAACTGATTTCATCGTTAACTGATTTCATCTTCATTTAACTGATTTCATCGTTAACTGATTTCATCGTTAATTGATTTCATCGTTAACTGATTTCATCTTCATTCTTCATTTAACTGATTTCATCTTTAACTGATTTCATCGTTAACTGATTTCATCTTCATTTAACTGATTTCATCGTTAATTGATTTCATCGTTAACTGATTTCATCGTTAACTGATTTCATCTTCATTTAACTGATTTCATCGTTAACTGATTTCATCGTTAACTGATTTCATCTTTAACTGATTTCATCTTCATTTAACTGATTTTATCGTTAACTGATTTCATCGTTAACTGATTTCATCGTTAACTGATTTCATCTTCATTTAACTGATTTCATTGTTAACTGATTTCATCGTTAACTGATTTCATCTTCATTTAACTGATTTCCTCGTTAACTGATTTCATCGTTAACTGATTTCATCGTTAACTGATTTCATCTTCATTTAACTGATTTCATTTTCATTCTTCATTTAACTGATTTCATCGTTAACTGATTTCATCTTCATTTAACTGATTTCATCGTTAACTGATTTCATCGTTAACTGATTTCATCGTTAACTGATTTCATCGTTAACTGATTTCATCTTCATTTAACTGATTTCATCGTTAACTGATTTCATCTTCATTTAATTGATTTCATCGTTAACTGATTTCATCGTTAACTGATTTCATCGTTAACTGATTTCATCTTCATTTAACTGATTTCATCGTTAACTGATTTCATCGTTAACTGATTTCATCTTCATTTAACTGATTTCATTTTCATTCTTCATTTAACTGATTTCATCGTTAACTGATTTCATCTTCATTTAATTGATTTCATCGTTAACTGATTTCATCGTTAACTGATTTCATCGTTAACTGATTTCATCTTCATTTAACTGATTTCATCGTTAACTGATTTCATCTTCATTTAACTGATTTCATCGTTAACTGATTTCATCGTTAATTGATTTCATCGTTAACTGATTTCATTTTCATTCTTCATTTAACTGATTTCATCGTTAACTGATTTCATCGTTAACTGATTTCATCTTCATTTAACTGATTTCATCGTTAACTGATTTCATCGTTAATTGATTTCATCGTTAACTGATTTCATCTTCATTCTTCATTTAACTGATTTCATCGTTAACTGATTTCATCTTCATTTAACTGATTTCATCGTTAACTGATTTCATCGTTAACTGATTTCATCGTTAACTGATTTCATCTTCATTTAACTGATTTCATTGTTAACTGATTTCATCGTTAACTGATTTCATCTTCATTTAACTGATTTCATCGTTAACTGATTTCATCGTTAACTGATTTCATCGTTAACTGATTTCATCTTCATTTAACTGATTTCATTTTCATTCTTCATTTAACTGATTTCATCGTTAACTGATTTCATCTTCATTTAACTGATTTCATCGTTAACTGATTTCATCGTTAACTGATTTCATCTTTAACTGATTTCATCGTTAACTGATTTCATCTTCATTTAACTGATTTCATCGTTAACTGATTTCATCTTCATTTAATTGATTTCATCGTTAACTGATTTCATCGTTAACTGATTTCATCGTTAACTGATTTCATCTTCATTTAACTGATTTCATCGTTAACTGATTTCATCGTTAACTGATTTCATCTTCATTTAACTGATTTCATTTTCATTCTTCATTTAACTGATTTCATCGTTAACTGATTTCATCTTCATTTAATTGATTTCATCGTTAACTGATTTCATCGTTAACTGATTTCATCGTTAACTGATTTCATCTTCATTTAACTGATTTCATCGTTAACTGATTTCATCGTTAACTGATTTCATCGTTAACTGATTTCATCTTCATTTAACTGATTTCATCGTTAACTGATTTCATCGTTAACTGATTTCATCTTCATTTAACTGATTTCATCGTTAACTGATTTCATCGTTAATTGATTTCATCGTTAACTGATTTCATTTTCATTCTTCATTTAACTGATTTCATCGTTAACTGATTTCATCGTTAACTGATTTCATCTTCATTTAACTGATTTCATCGTTAACTGATTTCATCGTTAATTGATTTCATCGTTAACTGATTTCATCTTCATTCTTCATTTAACTGATTTCATCGTTAACTGATTTCATCTTCATTTAACTGATTTCATCGTTAACTGATTTCATCGTTAACTGATTTCATCGTTAACTGATTTCATCTTCATTTAACTGATTTCATCGTTAACTGATTTCATCTTCATTCTTCATTTAACTGATTTCATCTTTAACTGATTTCATCGTTAACTGATTTCATCTTCATTTAACTGATTTCATCGTTAATTGATTTCATCGTTAACTGATTTCATCGTTAACTGATTTCATCGTTAACTGATTTCATCTTCATTTAACTGATTTCATCGTTAATTGATTTCATCGTTAACTGATTTCATCGTTAATTGATTTCATCGTTAACTGATTTCATCTTCATTTAACTGATTTCATCGTTAACTGATTTCATCTTCATTCTTCATTTAACTGATTTCATCTTTAACTGATTTCATCGTTAACTGATTTCATCTTCATTTAACTGATTTCATCGTTAATTGATTTCATCGTTAACTGATTTCATCGTTAATTGATTTCATCGTTAACTGATTTCATCTTCATTTAACTGATTTCATCGTTAACTGATTTCATCTTCATTCTTCATTTAACTGATTTCATCTTTAACTGATTTCATCGTTAACTGATTTCATCTTCATTTAACTGATTTCATCGTTAATTGATTTCATCGTTAACTGATTTCATCGTTAATTGATTTCATCGTTAACTGATTTCATCTTCATTTAACTGATTTCATCGTTAACTGATTTCATCTTCATTCTTCATTTAACTGATTTCATCTTTAACTGATTTCATCGTTAACTGATTTCATCTTCATTTAACTGATTTCATCGTTAATTGATTTCATCGTTAACTGATTTCATCGTTAACTGATTTCATCTTCATTTAACTGATTTCATCGTTAACTGATTTCATCGTTAACTGATTTCATCGTTAACTGATTTCATCTTCATTTAACTGATTTCATCGTTAATTGATTTCATCGTTAACTGATTTCATCGTTAATTGATTTCATCGTTAACTGATTTCATCTTCATTTAACTGATTTCATCGTTAACTGATTTCATCTTCATTCTTCATTTAACTGATTTCATCTTTAACTGATTTCATCGTTAACTGATTTCATCTTCATTTAACTGATTTCATCGTTAATTGATTTCATCGTTAACTGATTTCATCGTTAATTGATTTCATCGTTAACTGATTTCATCTTCATTTAACTGATTTCATCGTTAACTGATTTCATCTTCATTCTTCATTTAACTGATTTCATCTTTAACTGATTTCATCGTTAACTGATTTCATCTTCATTTAACTGATTTCATCGTTAATTGATTTCATCGTTAACTGATTTCATCGTTAACTGATTTCATCTTCATTTAACTGATTTCATCGTTAACTGATTTCATCGTTAACTGATTTCATCTTTAACTGATTTCATCTTCATTTAACTGATTTCATCGTTAACTGATTTCATCGTTAACTGATTTCATCGTTAACTGATTTCATCTTCATTTAACTGATTTCATCTTCATTTAACTGATTTCATCGTTAACTGATTTCATCGTTAACTGATTTCATCTTCATTTAATTGATTTCATCGTTAACTGATTTCATCGTTAACTGATTTCATCGTTAACTGATTTCATCTTCATTTAACTGATTTCATCTTCATTTAACTGATTTCATCGTTAACTGATTTCATCGTTAACTGATTTCATCTTCATTTAACTGATTTCATCGTTAACTGATTTCATCGTTAACTGATTTCATCTTCATTTAACTGATTTCATCGTTAACTGATTTCATCGTTAATTGATTTCATCGTTAACTGATTTCATTTTCATTCTTCATTTAACTGATTTCATCGTTAACTGATTTCATCGTTAACTGATTTCATCTTCATTTAACTGATTTCATCGTTAACTGATTTCATCGTTAATTGATTTCATCGTTAACTGATTTCATCTTCATTCTTCATTTAACTGATTTCATCTTTAACTGATTTCATCGTTAACTGATTTCATCTTCATTTAACTGATTTCATCGTTAATTGATTTCATCGTTAACTGATTTCATCGTTAACTGATTTCATCTTCATTTAACTGATTTCATCGTTAACTGATTTCATCTTTAACTGATTTCATCTTCATTTAACTGATTTCATCGTTAACTGATTTCATCGTTAACTGATTTCATCGTTAACTGATTTCATCGTTAACTGATTTCATCTTCATTTAACTGATTTCATCGTTAACTGATTTCATCGTTAATTGATTTCATCGTTAACTGATTTCATCTTCATTCTTCATTTAACTGATTTCATCGTTAACTGATTTCATCTTCATTTAACTGATTTCATCGTTAACTGATTTCATCGTTAACTGATTTCATCGTTAACTGATTTCATCGTTAACTGATTTCATCTTCATTTAACTGATTTCATCGTTAACTGATTTCATCGTTAACTGATTTCATCTTCATTTAACTGATTTCATTGTTAACTGATTTCATCGTTAACTGATTTCATCTTCATTTAACTGATTTCATTTTCATTCTTCATTTAACTGATTTCATCGTTAACTGATTTCATCTTCATTTAACTGATTTCATCGTTAACTGATTTCATCGTTAACTGATTTCATCGTTAACTGATTTCATCTTTAACTGATTTCATCGTTAACTGATTTCATCTTCATTTAACTGATTTCATCGTTAACTGATTTCATCTTCATTTAATTGATTTCATCGTTAACTGATTTCATCGTTAACTGATTTCATCGTTAACTGATTTCATCGTTAACTGATTTCATCTTCATTTAACTGATTTCATCGTTAACTGATTTCATCTTCATTCTTCATTTAACTGATTTCATCTTTAACTGATTTCATCGTTAACTGATTTCATCTTCATTTAACTGATTTCATCGTTAATTGATTTCATCGTTAACTGATTTCATCGTTAACTGATTTCATCGTTAACTGATTTCATCTTCATTCTTCATTTAACTGATTTCATCTTTAACTGATTTCATCGTTAACTGATTTCATCTTCATTTAACTGATTTCATCGTTAATTGATTTCATCGTTAACTGATTTCATCGTTAATTGATTTCATCGTTAACTGATTTCATCTTCATTTAACTGATTTCATCGTTAACTGATTTCATCTTCATTCTTCATTTAACTGATTTCATCTTTAACTGATTTCATCGTTAACTGATTTCATCTTCATTTAACTGATTTCATCGTTAATTGATTTCATAGTTAACTGATTTCATCGTTAACTGATTTCATCTTCATTTAACTGATTTCATCGTTAACTGATTTCATCGTTAACTGATTTCATCGTTAACTGATTTCATCTTCATTTAACTGATTTCATTTTCATTCTTCATTTAACTGATTTCATCGTTAACTGATTTCATCTTCATTTAACTGATTTCATCGTTAACTGATTTCATCGTTAACTGATTTCATCTTTAACTGATTTCATCGTTAACTGATTTCATCTTCATTTAACTGATTTCATCGTTAACTGATTTCATCTTCATTTAATTGATTTCATCGTTAACTGATTTCATCGTTAACTGATTTCATCGTTAACTGATTTCATCTTCATTTAACTGATTTCATCGTTAACTGATTTCATCGTTAACTGATTTCATCTTCATTTAACTGATTTCATTTTCATTCTTCATTTAACTGATTTCATCGTTAACTGATTTCATCTTCATTTAATTGATTTCATCGTTAACTGATTTCATCGTTAACTGATTTCATCGTTAACTGATTTCATCTTCATTTAACTGATTTCATCGTTAACTGATTTCATCGTTAACTGATTTCATCGTTAACTGATTTCATCTTCATTTAACTGATTTCATCGTTAACTGATTTCATCGTTAACTGATTTCATCTTCATTTAACTGATTTCATCGTTAACTGATTTCATCGTTAATAGATTTCATCGTTAACTGATTTCATTTTCATTCTTCATTTAACTGATTTCATCGTTAACTGATTTCATCGTTAACTGATTTCATCTTCATTTAACTGATTTCATCGTTAACTGATTTCATCGTTAATTGATTTCATCGTTAACTGATTTCATCTTCATTCTTCATTTAACTGATTTCATCGTTAACTGATTTCATCTTCATTTAACTGATTTCATCGTTAACTGATTTCATCGTTAACTGATTTCATCGTTAACTGATTTCATCTTCATTTAACTGATTTCATTGTTAACTGATTTCATCGTTAACTGATTTCATCTTCATTTAACTGATTTCATCGTTAACTGATTTCATCGTTAACTGATTTCATCGTTAACTGATTTCATCTTCATTTAACTGATTTCATTTTCATTCTTCATTTAACTGATTTCATCGTTAACTGATTTCATCTTCATTTAACTGATTTCATCGTTAACTGATTTCATCGTTAACTGATTTCATCTTTAACTGATTTCATCGTTAACTGATTTCATCTTCATTTAACTGATTTCATCGTTAACTGATTTCATCTTCATTTAATTGATTTCATCGTTAACTGATTTCATCGTTAACTGATTTCATCGTTAACTGATTTCATCTTCATTTAACTGATTTCATCGTTAACTGATTTCATCTTCATTCTTCATTTAACTGATTTCATCTTTAACTGATTTCATCGTTAACTGATTTCATCTTCATTTAACTGATTTCATCGTTAATTGATTTCATCGTTAACTGATTTCATCGTTAACTGATTTCATCGTTAACTGATTTCATCTTCATTCTTCATTTAACTGATTTCATCTTTAACTGATTTCATCGTTAACTGATTTCATCTTCATTTAACTGATTTCATCATTAATTGATTTCATCGTTAACTGATTTCATCGTTAATTGATTTCATCGTTAACTGATTTCATCTTCATTTAACTGATTTCATCGTTAACTGATTTCATCTTCATTCTTCATTTAACTGATTTCATCTTTAACTGATTTCATCGTTAACTGATTTCATCTTCATTTAACTGATTTCATCGTTAATTGATTTCATCGTTAACTGATTTCATCGTTAACTGATTTCATCTTCATTTAACTGATTTCATCGTTAACTGATTTCATCGTTAACTGATTTCATCTTTAACTGATTTCATCTTCATTTAACTGATTTCATCGTTAACTGATTTCATCGTTAACTGATTTCATCGTTAATTGATTTCATCGTTAACTGATTTCATCTTCATTTAACTGATTTCATCGTTAACTGATTTCATCTTCATTCTTCATTTAACTGATTTCATCTTTAACTGATTTCATCGTTAACTGATTTCATCTTCATTTAACTGATTTCATCGTTAATTGATTTCATCGTTAACTGATTTCATCGTTAACTGATTTCATCTTCATTTAACTGATTTCATCGTTAACTGATTTCATCGTTAACTGATTTCATCTTTAACTGATTTCATCTTCATTTAACTGATTTCATCGTTAACTGATTTCATCGTTAACTGATTTCATCGTTAACTGATTTCATCTTCATTTAACTGATTTCATCTTCATTTAACTGATTTCATCGTTAACTGATTTCATCGTTAACTGATTTCATCTTCATTTAATTGATTTCATCGTTAACTGATTTCATCGTTAACTGATTTCATCGTTAACTGATTTCATCTTCATTTAACTGATTTCATCGTTAACTGATTTCATCGTTAACTGATTTCATCTTCATTTAACTGATTTCATCGTTAACTGATTTCATCGTTAACTGATTTCATCTTCATTTAACTGATTTCATCGTTAACTGATTTCATCGTTAATTGATTTCATCGTTAACTGATTTCATTTTCATTCTTCATTTAACTGATTTCATCGTTAACTGATTTCATCTTCATTTAACTGATTTCATCGTTAACTGATTTCATCGTTAACTGATTTCATCGTTAACTGATTTCATCTTCATTTAACTGATTTCATCGTTAACTGATTTCATCTTCATTCTTCATTTAACTGATTTCATCTTTAACTGATTTCATCGTTAACTGATTTCATCTTCATTTAACTGATTTCATCGTTAATTGATTTCATCGTTAACTGATTTCATCGTTAACTGATTTCATCTTCATTTAACTGATTTCATCGTTAACTGATTTCATCTTTAACTGATTTCATCTTCATTTAACTGATTTCATCGTTAACTGATTTCATCGTTAACTGATTTCATCTTCATTTAACTGATTTCATTGTTAACTGATTTCATCGTTAACTGATTTCATCTTCATTTAACTGATTTCATCGTTAACTGATTTCATCGTTAACTGATTTCATCGTTAACTGATTTCATCTTCATTTAACTGATTTCATTTTCATTCTTCATTTAACTGATTTCATCGTTAACTGATTTCATCTTCATTTAACTGATTTCATCGTTAACTGATTTCATCGTTAACTGATTTCATCTTTAACTGATTTCATCGTTAACTGATTTCATCTTCATTTAACTGATTTCATCGTTAATTGATTTCATCGTTAACTGATTTCATTTTCATTCTTCATTTAACTGATTTCATCGTTAACTGATTTCATCGTTAACTGATTTCATCTTCATTTAACTGATTTCATCGTTAACTGATTTCATCGTTAACTGATTTCATCTTCATTTAACTGATTTCATCGTTAACTGATTTCATCGTTAACTGATTTCATCTTCATTTAACTGATTTCATTGTTAACTGATTTCATCGTTAACTGATTTCATCTTCATTTAACTGATTTCATCTTCATTTAACTGATTTCATCGTTAACTGATTTCATCGTTAACTGATTTCATCTTCATTTAACTGATTTCATTTTCATTCTTCATTTAACTGATTTCATCGTTAACTGATTTCATCTTCATTTAACTGATTTCATCGTTAACTGATTTCATCGTTAACTGATTTCATCGTTAACTGATTTCATCTTTAACTGATTTCATCGTTAACTGATTTCATCTTCATTTAACTGATTTCATCGTTAACTGATTTCATCTTCATTTAATTGATTTCATCGTTAACTGATTTCATCGTTAACTGATTTCATCGTTAACTGATTTCATCTTCATTTAACTGATTTCATCGTTAACTGATTTCATCGTTAACTGATTTCATCTTCATTTAACTGATTTCATTTTCATTCTTCATTTAACTGATTTCATCGTTAACTGATTTCATCTTCATTTAATTGATTTCATCGTTAACTGATTTCATCGTTAACTGATTTCATCGTTAACTGATTTCATCTTCATTTAACTGATTTCATCGTTAACTGATTTCATCGTTAACTGATTTCATCGTTAACTGATTTCATCTTCATTTAACTGATTTCATCGTTAACTGATTTCATCGTTAACTGATTTCATCTTCATTTAACTGATTTCATCGTTAACTGATTTCATCGTTAATTGATTTCATCGTTAACTGATTTCATTTTCATTCTTCATTTAACTGATTTCATCGTTAACTGATTTCATCGTTAACTGATTTCATCTTCATTTAACTGATTTCATCGTTAACTGATTTCATCGTTAATTGATTTCATCGTTAACTGATTTCATCTTCATTCTTCATTTAACTGATTTCATCGTTAACTGATTTCATCTTCATTTAACTGATTTCATCGTTAACTGATTTCATCGTTAACTGATTTCATCTTCATTTAACTGATTTCATCGTTAACTGATTTCATCTTCATTCTTCATTTAACTGATTTCATCTTTAACTGATTTCATCGTTAACTGATTTCATCTTCATTTAACTGATTTCATCGTTAATTGATTTCATCGTTAACTGATTTCATCGTTAATTGATTTCATCGTTAACTGATTTCATCTTCATTTAACTGATTTCATCGTTAACTGATTTCATCTTCATTCTTCATTTAACTGATTTCATCTTTAACTGATTTCATCGTTAACTGATTTCATCTTCATTTAACTGATTTCATCGTTAATTGATTTCATCGTTAACTGATTTCATCGTTAATTGATTTCATCGTTAACTGATTTCATCTTCATTTAACTGATTTCATCGTTAACTGATTTCATCTTCATTCTTCATTTAACTGATTTCATCTTTAACTGATTTCATCGTTAACTGATTTCATCTTCATTTAACTGATTTCATCGTTAATTGATTTCATCGTTAACTGATTTCATCGTTAACTGATTTCATCTTTAACTGATTTCATCTTCATTTAACTGATTTCATCGTTAACTGATTTCATCGTTAACTGATTTCATCGTTAACTGATTTCATCTTCATTTAACTGATTTCATCGTTAACTGATTTCATCTTCATTTAATTGATTTCATCGTTAACTGATTTCATCGTTAACTGATTTCATCGTTAACTGATTTCATCTTCATTTAACTGATTTCATCGTTAACTGATTTCATCGTTAACTGATTTCATCGTTAACTGATTTCATCTTCATTTAACTGATTTCATCGTTAACTGATTTCATCGTTAACTGATTTCATCTTCATTTAACTGATTTCATCGTTAACTGATTTCATCGTTAATTGATTTCATCGTTAACTGATTTCATTTTCATTCTTCATTTAACTGATTTCATCGTTAACTGATTTCATCGTTAACTGATTTCATCTTCATTTAACTGATTTCATCGTTAACTGATTTCATCGTTAATTGATTTCATCGTTAACTGATTTCATCTTCATTCTTCATTTAACTGATTTCATCGTTAACTGATTTCATCTTCATTTAACTGATTTCATCGTTAACTGATTTCATCGTTAACTGATTTCATCGTTAACTGATTTCATCTTCATTTAACTGATTTCATCGTTAACTGATTTCATCTTCATTCTTCATTTAACTGATTTCATCTTTAACTGATTTCATCGTTAACTGATTTCATCTTCATTTAACTGATTTCATCGTTAATTGATTTCATCGTTAACTGATTTCATCGTTAACTGATTTCATCTTCATTTAACTGATTTCATCGTTAACTGATTTCATCGTTAACTGATTTCATCTTTAACTGATTTCATCTTCATTTAACTGATTTCATCGTTAACTGATTTCATCGTTAACTGATTTCATCGTTAACTGATTTCATCTTCATTTAACTGATTTCATTGTTAACTGATTTCATCGTTAACTGATTTCATCTTCATTTAACTGATTTCATCGTTAACTGATTTCATCGTTAACTGATTTCATCTTCATTTAACTGATTTCATTTTCATTCTTCATTTAATTGATTTCATCGTTAACTGATTTCATCGTTAACTGATTTCATCGTTAACTGATTTCATCGTTAACTGATTTCATCTTCATTTAACTGATTTCATCGTTAACTGATTTCATCGTTAACTGATTTCATCTTCATTTAACTGATTTCATTTTCATTCTTCATTTAACTGATTTCATCGTTAACTGATTTCATCTTCATTTAATTGATTTCATCGTTAACTGATTTCATCGTTAACTGATTTCATCTTCATTTAACTGATTTCATCGTTAACTGATTTCATCGTTAACTGATTTCATCGTTAACTGATTTCATCTTCATTTAACTGATTTCATCGTTAACTGATTTCATCGTTAACTGATTTCATCTTCATTTAACTGATTTCATCGTTAACTGATTTCATCGTTAATTGATTTCATCGTTAACTGATTTCATTTTCATTCTTCATTTAACTGATTTCATCGTTAACTGATTTCATCGTTAACTGATTTCATCTTCATTTAACTGATTTCATCGTTAATTGATTTCATCGTTAACTGATTTCATCTTCATTCTTCATTTAACTGATTTCATCGTTAACTGATTTCATCTTCATTTAACTGATTTCATCGTTAACTGATTTCATCGTTAACTGATTTCATCGTTAACTGATTTCATCTTCATTTAACTGATTTCATCGTTAACTGATTTCATCTTCATTCTTCATTTAACTGATTTCATCTTTAACTGATTTCATCGTTAACTGATTTCATCTTCATTTAACTGATTTCATCGTTAATTGATTTCATCGTTAACTGATTTCATCGTTAACTGATTTCATCGTTAACTGATTTCATCTTCATTTAACTGATTTCATCGTTAATTGATTTCATCGTTAACTGATTTCATCGTTAATTGATTTCATCGTTAACTGATTTCATCTTCATTTAACTGATTTCATCGTTAACTGATTTCATCTTCATTCTTCATTTAACTGATTTCATCTTTAACTGATTTCATCGTTAACTGATTTCATCTTCATTTAACTGATTTCATCGTTAATTGATTTCATCGTTAACTGATTTCATCGTTAATTGATTTCATTGTTAACTGATTTCATCTTCATTTAACTGATTTCATCGTTAACTGATTTCATCTTCATTCTTCATTTAACTGATTTCATCTTTAACTGATTTCATCGTTAACTGATTTCATCTTCATTTAACTGATTTCATCGTTAATTGATTTCATCGTTAACTGATTTCATCGTTAATTGATTTCATCGTTAACTGATTTCATCTTCATTTAACTGATTTCATCGTTAACTGATTTCATCTTCATTTAACTGATTTCATCTTTAACTGATTTCATCGTTAACTGATTTCATCTTCATTTAACTGATTTCATCGTTAATTGATTTCATCGTTAACTGATTTCATCGTTAACTGATTTCATCTTCATTTAACTGATTTCATCGTTAACTGATTTCATCGTTAACTGATTTCATCTTTAACTGATTTCATCTTCATTTAACTGATTTCATCGTTAATTGATTTCATCGTTAACTGATTTCATCGTTAACTGATTTCATCGTTAACTGATTTCATCTTCATTTAACTGATTTCATCGTTAATTGATTTCATCGTTAACTGATTTCATCGTTAATTGATTTCATCGTTAACTGATTTCATCTTCATTTAACTGATTTCATCGTTAACTGATTTCATCTTCATTCTTCATTTAACTGATTTCATCTTTAACTGATTTCATCGTTAACTGATTTCATCTTCATTTAACTGATTTCATCGTTAATTGATTTCATCGTTAACTGATTTCATCGTTAATTGATTTCATCGTTAACTGATTTCATCTTCATTTAACTGATTTCATCGTTAACTGATTTCATCTTCATTCTTCATTTAACTGATTTCATCTTTAACTGATTTCATCGTTAACTGATTTCATCTTCATTTAACTGATTTCATCGTTAATTGATTTCATCGTTAACTGATTTCATCGTTAACTGATTTCATCTTCATTTAACTGATTTCATCGTTAACTGATTTCATCGTTAACTGATTTCATCTTTAACTGATTTCATCTTCATTTAACTGATTTCATCGTTAACTGATTTCATCGTTAACTGATTTCATCTTCATTTAACTGATTTCATCTTCATTTAACTGATTTCATCGTTAACTGATTTCATCGTTAACTGATTTCATCTTCATTTAATTGATTTCATCGTTAACTGATTTCATCGTTAACTGATTTCATCGTTAACTGATTTCATCTTCATTTAACTGATTTCATCGTTAACTGATTTCATCGTTAACTGATTTCATCGTTAACTGATTTCATCTTCATTTAACTGATTTCATCGTTAACTGATTTCATCTTCATTTAACTGATTTCATCGTTAACTGATTTCATCGTTAATTGATTTCATCGTTAACTGATTTCATTTTCATTCTTCATTTAACTGATTTCATCGTTAACTGATTTCATCGTTAACTGATTTCATCTTCATTTAACTGATTTCATCGTTAACTGATTTCATCGTTAATTGATTTCATCGTTAACTGATTTCATCTTCATTCTTCATTTAACTGATTTCATCTTTAACTGATTTCATCGTTAACTGATTTCATCTTCATTTAACTGATTTCATCGTTAATTGATTTCATCGTTAACTGATTTCATCGTTAACTGATTTCATCTTCATTTAACTGATTTCATCGTTAACTGATTTCATCGTTAACTGATTTCATCTTTAACTGATTTCATCTTCATTTAACTGATTTCATCGTTAACTGATTTCATCGTTAACTGATTTCATCGTTAACTGATTTCATCGTTAACTGATTTCATCTTCATTTAACTGATTTCATTGTTAACTGATTTCATCGTTAACTGATTTCATCTTCATTTAACTGATTTCCTCGTTAACTGATTTCATCGTTAACTGATTTCATCGTTAACTGATTTCATCTTCATTTAACTGATTTCATTTTCATTCTTCATTTAACTGATTTCATCGTTAACTGATTTCATCTTCATTTAACTGATTTCATCGTTAACTGATTTCATCGTTAACTGATTTCATCGTTAACTGATTTCATCTTTAACTGATTTCATCTTCATTTAACTGATTTCATCGTTAACTGATTTCATCGTTAACTGATTTCATCGTTAACTGATTTCATCTTCATTTAACTGATTTCATCTTCATTTAACTGATTTCATCGTTAACTGATTTCATCGTTAACTGATTTCATCGTTAACTGATTTCATCTTCATTTAATTGATTTCATCGTTAACTGATTTCATCGTTAACTGATTTCATCGTTAACTGATTTCATCTTCATTTAACTGATTTCATCGTTAACTGATTTCATCGTTAACTGATTTCATCGTTAACTGATTTCATCGTTAACTGATTTCATCTTCATTTAACTGATTTCATCGTTAACTGATTTCATCGTTAACTGATTTCATCTTCATTTAACTGATTTCATCGTTAACTGATTTCATCGTTAATTGATTTCATCGTTAACTGATTTCATTTTCATTCTTCATTTAACTGATTTCATCGTTAACTGATTTCATCGTTAACTGATTTCATCTTCATTTAACTGATTTCATCGTTAACTGATTTCATCGTTAATTGATTTCATCGTTAACTGATTTCATCTTCATTCTTCATTTAACTGATTTCATCTTTAACTGATTTCATCGTTAACTGATTTCATCTTCATTTAACTGATTTCATCGTTAATTGATTTCATCGTTAACTGATTTCATCGTTAACTGATTTCATCTTCATTTAACTGATTTCATCGTTAACTGATTTCATCGTTAACTGATTTCATCTTTAACTGATTTCATCTTCATTTAACTGATTTCATCGTTAACTGATTTCATCGTTAACTGATTTCATCGTTAACTGATTTCATCTTCATTTAACTGATTTCATTGTTAACTGATTTCATCGTTAACTGATTTCATCTTCATTTAACTGATTTCCTCGTTAACTGATTTCATCGTTAACTGATTTCATCGTTAACTGATTTCATCTTCATTTAACTGATTTCATTTTCATTCTTCATTTAACTGATTTCATCGTTAACTGATTTCATCTTCATTTAACTGATTTCATCGTTAACTGATTTCATCGTTAACTGATTTCATCTTTAACTGATTTCATCGTTAACTGATTTCATCTTCATTTAACTGATTTCATCGTTAACTGATTTCATCTTCATTTAATTGATTTCATCGTTAACTGATTTCATCGTTAACTGATTTCATCGTTAACTGATTTCATCTTCATTTAACTGATTTCATCGTTAACTGATTTCATCGTTAACTGATTTCATCTTCATTTAACTGATTTCATTTTCATTCTTCATTTAACTGATTTCATCGTTAACTGATTTCATCTTCATTTAATTGATTTCATCGTTAACTGATTTCATCGTTAACTGATTTCATCGTTAACTGATTTCATCGTTAACTGATTTCATCTTCATTTAACTGATTTCATCGTTAACTGATTTCATCGTTAACTGATTTCATCTTCATTTAACTGATTTCATCGTTAACTGATTTCATCGTTAATTGATTTCATCGTTAACTGATTTCATTTTCATTCTTCATTTAACTGATTTCATCGTTAACTGATTTCATCGTTAACTGATTTCATCTTCATTTAACTGATTTCATCGTTAACTGATTTCATCGTTAATTGATTTCATCGTTAACTGATTTCATCTTCATTCTTCATTTAACTGATTTCATCGTTAACTGATTTCATCTTCATTTAACTGATTTCATCGTTAACTGATTTCATCGTTAACTGATTTCATCGTTAACTGATTTCATCTTCATTTAACTGATTTCATTGTTAACTGATTTCATCGTTAACTGATTTCATCTTCATTTAACTGATTTCATCGTTAACTGATTTCATCGTTAACTGATTTCATCGTTAACTGATTTCATCTTCATTTAACTGATTTCATTTTCATTCTTCATTTAACTGATTTCATCGTTAACTGATTTCATCTTCATTTAACTGATTTCATCGTTAACTGATTTCATCGTTAACTGATTTCATCGTTAACTGATTTCATCTTTAACTGATTTCATCGTTAACTGATTTCATCTTCATTTAACTGATTTCATCGTTAACTGATTTCATCTTCATTTAATTGATTTCATCGTTAACTGATTTCATCGTTAACTGATTTCATCGTTAACTGATTTCATCGTTAACTGATTTCATCTTCATTTAACTGATTTCATCGTTAACTGATTTCATCTTCATTCTTCATTTAACTGATTTCATCTTTAACTGATTTCATCGTTAACTGATTTCATCTTCATTTAACTGATTTCATCGTTAATTGATTTCATCGTTAACTGATTTCATCGTTAACTGATTTCATCGTTAACTGATTTCATCTTCATTCTTCATTTAACTGATTTCATCTTTAACTGATTTCATCGTTAACTGATTTCATCTTCATTTAACTGATTTCATCGTTAATTGATTTCATCGTTAACTGATTTCATCGTTAATTGATTTCATCGTTAACTGATTTCATCTTCATTTAACTGATTTCATCGTTAACTGATTTCATCTTCATTCTTCATTTAACTGATTTCATCTTTAACTGATTTCATCGTTAACTGATTTCATCTTCATTTAACTGATTTCATCGTTAATTGATTTCATAGTTAACTGATTTCATCGTTAACTGATTTCATCTTCATTTAACTGATTTCATCGTTAACTGATTTCATCGTTAACTGATTTCATCGTTAACTGATTTCATCTTCATTTAACTGATTTCATTTTCATTCTTCATTTAACTGATTTCATCGTTAACTGATTTCATCTTCATTTAACTGATTTCATCGTTAACTGATTTCATCGTTAACTGATTTCATCTTTAACTGATTTCATCGTTAACTGATTTCATCTTCATTTAACTGATTTCATCGTTAACTGATTTCATCTTCATTTAATTGATTTCATCGTTAACTGATTTCATCGTTAACTGATTTCATCGTTAACTGATTTCATCTTCATTTAACTGATTTCATCGTTAACTGATTTCATCGTTAACTGATTTCATCTTCATTTAACTGATTTCATTTTCATTCTTCATTTAACTGATTTCATCGTTAACTGATTTCATCTTCATTTAATTGATTTCATCGTTAACTGATTTCATCGTTAACTGATTTCATCGTTAACTGATTTCATCTTCATTTAACTGATTTCATCGTTAACTGATTTCATCGTTAACTGATTTCATCGTTAACTGATTTCATCTTCATTTAACTGATTTCATCGTTAACTGATTTCATCGTTAACTGATTTCATCTTCATTTAACTGATTTCATCGTTAACTGATTTCATCGTTAATTGATTTCATCGTTAACTGATTTCATTTTCATTCTTCATTTAACTGATTTCATCGTTAACTGATTTCATCGTTAACTGATTTCATCTTCATTTAACTGATTTCATCGTTAACTGATTTCATCGTTAATTGATTTCATCGTTAACTGATTTCATCTTCATTCTTCATTTAACTGATTTCATCGTTAACTGATTTCATCTTCATTTAACTGATTTCATCGTTAACTGATTTCATCGTTAACTGATTTCATCGTTAACTGATTTCATCTTCATTTAACTGATTTCATTGTTAACTGATTTCATCGTTAACTGATTTCATCTTCATTTAACTGATTTCATCGTTAACTGATTTCATCGTTAACTGATTTCATCGTTAACTGATTTCATCTTCATTTAACTGATTTCATTTTCATTCTTCATTTAACTGATTTCATCGTTAACTGATTTCATCTTCATTTAACTGATTTCATCGTTAACTGATTTCATCGTTAACTGATTTCATCTTTAACTGATTTCATCGTTAACTGATTTCATCTTCATTTAACTGATTTCATCGTTAACTGATTTCATCTTCATTTAATTGATTTCATCGTTAACTGATTTCATCGTTAACTGATTTCATCGTTAACTGATTTCATCGTTAACTGATTTCATCTTCATTTAACTGATTTCATCGTTAACTGATTTCATCTTCATTCTTCATTTAACTGATTTCATCTTTAACTGATTTCATCGTTAACTGATTTCATCTTCATTTAACTGATTTCATCGTTAATTGATTTCATCGTTAACTGATTTCATCGTTAACTGATTTCATCTTCATTCTTCATTTAACTGATTTCATCTTTAACTGATTTCATCGTTAACTGATTTCATCTTCATTTAACTGATTTCATCATTAATTGATTTCATCGTTAACTGATTTCATCGTTAATTGATTTCATCGTTAACTGATTTCATCTTCATTTAACTGATTTCATCGTTAACTGATTTCATCTTCATTCTTCATTTAACTGATTTCATCTTTAACTGATTTCATCGTTAACTGATTTCATCTTCATTTAACTGATTTCATCGTTAATTGATTTCATCGTTAACTGATTTCATCGTTAACTGATTTCATCTTCATTTAACTGATTTCATCGTTAACTGATTTCATCGTTAACTGATTTCATCTTTAACTGATTTCATCTTCATTTAACTGATTTCATCGTTAACTGATTTCATCGTTAATTGATTTCATCGTTAACTGATTTCATCTTCATTTAACTGATTTCATCGTTAACTGATTTCATCTTCATTCTTCATTTAACTGATTTCATCTTTAACTGATTTCATCGTTAACTGATTTCATCTTCATTTAACTGATTTCATCGTTAATTGATTTCATCGTTAACTGATTTCATCGTTAACTGATTTCATCTTCATTTAACTGATTTCATCGTTAACTGATTTCATCGTTTACTGATTTCATCTTTAACTGATTTCATCTTCATTTAACTGATTTCATCGTTAACTGATTTCATCGTTAACTGATTTCATCGTTAACTGATTTCATCTTCATTTAACTGATTTCATCTTCATTTAACTGATTTCATCGTTAACTGATTTCATCGTTAACTGATTTCATCTTCATTTAATTGATTTCATCGTTAACTGATTTCATCGTTAACTGATTTCATCGTTAACTGATTTCATCTTCATTTAACTGATTTCATCGTTAACTGATTTCATCGTTAACTGATTTCATCGTTAACTGATTTCATCTTCATTTAACTGATTTCATCGTTAACTGATTTCATCGTTAACTGATTTCATCTTCATTTAACTGATTTCATCGTTAACTGATTTCATCGTTAATTGATTTCATCGTTAACTGATTTCATTTTCATTCTTCATTTAACTGATTTCATCGTTAACTGATTTCATCTTCATTTAACTGATTTCATCGTTAACTGATTTCATCGTTAACTGATTTCATCGTTAACTGATTTCATCTTCATTTAACTGATTTCATCGTTAACTGATTTCATCTTCATTCTTCATTTAACTGATTTCATCTTTAACTGATTTCATCGTTAACTGATTTCATCTTCATTTAACTGATTTCATCGTTAATTGATTTCATCGTTAACTGATTTCATCGTTAACTGATTTCATCTTCATTTAACTGATTTCATCGTTAACTGATTTCATCGTTAACTGATTTCATCTTTAACTGATTTCATCTTCATTTAACTGATTTCATCGTTAACTGATTTCATCGTTAACTGATTTCATCTTCATTTAACTGATTTCATTGTTAACTGATTTCATCGTTAATTGATTTCATCGTTAACTGATTTCATTTTCATTCTTCATTTAACTGATTTCATCGTTAACTGATTTCATCGTTAACTGATTTCATCTTCATTTAACTGATTTCATCGTTAACTGATTTCATCGTTAACTGATTTCATCTTCATTTAACTGATTTCATCGTTAACTGATTTCATCGTTAACTGATTTCATCGTTAACTGATTTCATCTTCATTTAACTGATTTCATTGTTAACTGATTTCATCGTTAACTGATTTCATCTTCATTTAACTGATTTCATCTTCATTTAACTGATTTCATCGTTAACTGATTTCATCGTTAACTGATTTCATCTTCATTTAACTGATTTCATTTTCATTCTTCATTTAACTGATTTCATCGTTAACTGATTTCATCTTCATTTAACTGATTTCATCGTTAACTGATTTCATCGTTAACTGATTTCATCGTTAACTGATTTCATCTTTAACTGATTTCATCGTTAACTGATTTCATCTTCATTTAACTGATTTCATCGTTAACTGATTTCATCTTCATTTAATTGATTTCATCGTTAACTGATTTCATCGTTAACTGATTTCATCGTTAACTGATTTCATCTTCATTTAACTGATTTCATCGTTAACTGATTTCATCGTTAACTGATTTCATCTTCATTTAACTGATTTCATTTTCATTCTTCATTTAACTGATTTCATCGTTAACTGATTTCATCTTCATTTAATTGATTTCATCGTTAACTGATTTCATCGTTAACTGATTTCATCGTTAACTGATTTCATCTTCATTTAACTGATTTCATCGTTAACTGATTTCATCGTTAACTGATTTCATCGTTAACTGATTTCATCTTCATTTAACTGATTTCATCGTTAACTGATTTCATCGTTAACTGATTTCATCTTCATTTAACTGATTTCATCGTTAACTGATTTCATCGTTAATTGATTTCATCGTTAACTGATTTCATTTTCATTCTTCATTTAACTGATTTCATCGTTAACTGATTTCATCGTTAACTGATTTCATCTTCATTTAACTGATTTCATCGTTAACTGATTTCATCGTTAATTGATTTCATCGTTAACTGATTTCATTTTCATTCTTCATTTAACTGATTTCATCGTTAACTGATTTCATCGTTAACTGATTTCATCTTCATTTAACTGATTTCATCGTTAACTGATTTCATCGTTAATTGATTTCATCGTTAACTGATTTCATCTTCATTCTTCATTTAACTGATTTCATCGTTAACTGATTTCATCTTCATTTAACTGATTTCATCGTTAACTGATTTCATCGTTAACTGATTTCATCGTTAACTGATTTCATCTTCATTTAACTGATTTCATTGTTAACTGATTTCATCGTTAACTGATTTCATCTTCATTTAACTGATTTCATCGTTAACTGATTTCATCGTTAACTGATTTCATCGTTAACTGATTTCATCTTCATTTAACTGATTTCATTTTCATTCTTCATTTAACTGATTTCATCGTTAACTGATTTCATCTTCATTTAACTGATTTCATCGTTAACTGATTTCATCGTTAACTGATTTCATCTTTAACTGATTTCATCGTTAACTGATTTCATCTTCATTTAACTGATTTCATCGTTAACTGATTTCATCTTCATTTAATTGATTTCATCGTTAACTGATTTCATCGTTAACTGATTTCATCGTTAACTGATTTCATCGTTAACTGATTTCATCTTCATTTAACTGATTTCATCGTTAACTGATTTCATCTTCATTCTTCATTTAACTGATTTCATCTTTAACTGATTTCATCGTTAACTGATTTCATCTTCATTTAACTGATTTCATCGTTAATTGATTTCATCGTTAACTGATTTCATCGTTAACTGATTTCATCTTCATTCTTCATTTAACTGATTTCATCTTTAACTGATTTCATCGTTAACTGATTTCATCTTCATTTAACTGATTTCATCATTAATTGATTTCATCGTTAACTGATTTCATCGTTAATTGATTTCATCGTTAACTGATTTCATCTTCATTTAACTGATTTCATCGTTAACTGATTTCATCTTCATTCTTCATTTAACTGATTTCATCTTTAACTGATTTCATCGTTAACTGATTTCATCTTCATTTAACTGATTTCATCGTTAATTGATTTCATCGTTAACTGATTTCATCGTTAACTGATTTCATCTTCATTTAACTGATTTCATCGTTAACTGATTTCATCGTTAACTGATTTCATCTTTAACTGATTTCATCTTCATTTAACTGATTTCATCGTTAACTGATTTCATCGTTAATTGATTTCATCGTTAACTGATTTCATCTTCATTTAACTGATTTCATCGTTAACTGATTTCATCTTCATTCTTCATTTAACTGATTTCATCTTTAACTGATTTCATCGTTAACTGATTTCATCTTCATTTAACTGATTTCATCGTTAATTGATTTCATCGTTAACTGATTTCATCGTTAACTGATTTCATCTTCATTTAACTGATTTCATCGTTAACTGATTTCATCGTTTACTGATTTCATCTTTAACTGATTTCATCTTCATTTAACTGATTTCATCGTTAACTGATTTCATCGTTAACTGATTTCATCGTTAACTGATTTCATCTTCATTTAACTGATTTCATCTTCATTTAACTGATTTCATCGTTAACTGATTTCATCGTTAACTGATTTCATCTTCATTTAATTGATTTCATCGTTAACTGATTTCATCGTTAACTGATTTCATCGTTAACTGATTTCATCTTCATTTAACTGATTTCATCGTTAACTGATTTCATCGTTAACTGATTTCATCGTTAACTGATTTCATCTTCATTTAACTGATTTCATCGTTAACTGATTTCATCGTTAACTGATTTCATCTTCATTTAACTGATTTCATCGTTAACTGATTTCATCGTTAATTGATTTCATCGTTAACTGATTTCATTTTCATTCTTCATTTAACTGATTTCATCGTTAACTGATTTCATCTTCATTTAACTGATTTCATCGTTAACTGATTTCATCGTTAACTGATTTCATCGTTAACTGATTTCATCTTCATTTAACTGATTTCATCGTTAACTGATTTCATCTTCATTCTTCATTTAACTGATTTCATCTTTAACTGATTTCATCGTTAACTGATTTCATCTTCATTTAACTGATTTCATCGTTAATTGATTTCATCGTTAACTGATTTCATCGTTAACTGATTTCATCTTCATTTAACTGATTTCATCGTTAACTGATTTCATCGTTAACTGATTTCATCTTTAACTGATTTCATCTTCATTTAACTGATTTCATCGTTAACTGATTTCATCGTTAACTGATTTCATCTTCATTTAACTGATTTCATTGTTAACTGATTTCATCGTTAATTGATTTCATCGTTAACTGATTTCATTTTCATTCTTCATTTAACTGATTTCATCGTTAACTGATTTCATCGTTAACTGATTTCATCTTCATTTAACTGATTTCATCGTTAACTGATTTCATCGTTAACTGATTTCATCTTCATTTAACTGATTTCATCGTTAACTGATTTCATCGTTAACTGATTTCATCGTTAACTGATTTCATCTTCATTTAACTGATTTCATTGTTAACTGATTTCATCGTTAACTGATTTCATCTTCATTTAACTGATTTCATCTTCATTTAACTGATTTCATCGTTAACTGATTTCATCGTTAACTGATTTCATCTTCATTTAACTGATTTCATTTTCATTCTTCATTTAACTGATTTCATCGTTAACTGATTTCATCTTCATTTAACTGATTTCATCGTTAACTGATTTCATCGTTAACTGATTTCATCGTTAACTGATTTCATCTTTAACTGATTTCATCGTTAACTGATTTCATCTTCATTTAACTGATTTCATCGTTAACTGATTTCATCTTCATTTAATTGATTTCATCGTTAACTGATTTCATCGTTAACTGATTTCATCGTTAACTGATTTCATCTTCATTTAACTGATTTCATCGTTAACTGATTTCATCGTTAACTGATTTCATCTTCATTTAACTGATTTCATTTTCATTCTTCATTTAACTGATTTCATCGTTAACTGATTTCATCTTCATTTAATTGATTTCATCGTTAACTGATTTCATCGTTAACTGATTTCATCGTTAACTGATTTCATCTTCATTTAACTGATTTCATCGTTAACTGATTTCATCGTTAACTGATTTCATCGTTAACTGATTTCATCTTCATTTAACTGATTTCATCGTTAACTGATTTCATCGTTAACTGATTTCATCTTCATTTAACTGATTTCATCGTTAACTGATTTCATCGTTAATTGATTTCATCGTTAACTGATTTCATTTTCATTCTTCATTTAACTGATTTCATCGTTAACTGATTTCATCGTTAACTGATTTCATCTTCATTTAACTGATTTCATCGTTAACTGATTTCATCGTTAATTGATTTCATCGTTAACTGATTTCATCTTCATTCTTCATTTAACTGATTTCATCGTTAACTGATTTCATCTTCATTTAACTGATTTCATCGTTAACTGATTTCATCGTTAACTGATTTCATCGTTAACTGATTTCATCTTCATTTAACTGATTTCATCGTTAACTGATTTCATCTTCATTCTTCATTTAACTGATTTCATCTTTAACTGATTTCATCTTCATTTAACTGATTTCATCGTTAATTGATTTCATCGTTAACTGATTTCATCGTTAACTGATTTCATCGTTAACTGATTTCATCTTCATTTAACTGATTTCATCGTTAATTGATTTCATCGTTAACTGATTTCATCGTTAATTGATTTCATCGTTAACTGATTTCATCGTTAACTGATTTCATCGTTAACTGATTTCATCTTCATTTAATTGATTTCATCGTTAACTGATTTCATCGTTAACTGATTTCATCGTTAACTGATTTCATCTTCATTTAACTGATTTCATCGTTAACTGATTTCATCGTTAACTGATTTCATCTTCATTTAACTGATTTCATCGTTAACTGATTTCATCGTTAACTGATTTCATCTTCATTTAACTGATTTCATCGTTAACTGATTTCATCGTTAATTGATTTCATCGTTAACTGATTTCATTTTCATTCTTCATTTAACTGATTTCATCGTTAACTGATTTCATCGTTAACTGATTTCATCTTCATTTAACTGATTTCATCGTTAACTGATTTCATCGTTAATTGATTTCATCGTTAACTGATTTCATCTTCATTCTTCATTTAACTGATTTCATCGTTAACTGATTTCATCTTCATTTAACTGATTTCATCGTTAACTGATTTCATCGTTAACTGATTTCATCGTTAACTGATTTCATCTTCATTTAACTGATTTCATCGTTAACTGATTTCATCTTCATTCTTCATTTAACTGATTTCATCTTTAACTGATTTCATCGTTAACTGATTTCATCTTCATTTAACTGATTTCATCGTTAATTGATTTCATCGTTAACTGATTTCATCGTTAACTGATTTCATCTTCATTTAACTGATTTCATCGTTAATTGATTTCATCGTTAACTGATTTCATCGTTAATTGATTTCATCGTTAACTGATTTCATCTTCATTTAATTGATTTCATCGTTAACTGATTTCATCGTTAACTGATTTCATCGTTAACTGATTTCATCTTCATTTAACTGATTTCATCGTTAACTGATTTCATCGTTAACTGATTTCATCGTTAACTGATTTCATCTTCATTTAACTGATTTCATCGTTAACTGATTTCATCGTTAACTGATTTCATCTTCATTTAACTGATTTCATCGTTAACTGATTTCATCGTTAATTGATTTCATCGTTAACTGATTTCATTTTCATTCTTCATTTAACTGATTTCATCGTTAACTGATTTCATCGTTAACTGATTTCATCTTCATTTAACTGATTTCATCGTTAACTGATTTCATCGTTAATTGATTTCATCGTTAACTGATTTCATCTTCATTCTTCATTTAACTGATTTCATCGTTAACTGATTTCATCTTCATTTAACTGATTTCATCGTTAACTGATTTCATCGTTAACTGATTTCATCGTTAACTGATTTCATCTTCATTTAACTGATTTCATCGTTAACTGATTTCATCTTCATTCTTCATTTAACTGATTTCATCTTTAACTGATTTCATCGTTAACTGATTTCATCTTCATTTAACTGATTTCATCGTTAATTGATTTCATCGTTAACTGATTTCATCGTTAACTGATTTCATCTTCATTTAACTGATTTCATCGTTAACTGATTTCATCGTTAACTGATTTCATCTTTAACTGATTTCATCTTCATTTAACTGATTTCATCGTTAACTGATTTCATCGTTAACTGATTTCATCGTTAACTGATTTCATCTTCATTTAACTGATTTCATTGTTAACTGATTTCATCGTTAACTGATTTCATCTTCATTTAACTGATTTCATCGTTAACTGATTTCATCGTTAACTGATTTCATCTTCATTTAACTGATTTCATTTTCATTCTTCATTTAACTGATTTCATCGTTAACTGATTTCATCTTCATTTAACTGATTTCATCGTTAACTGATTTCATCGTTAACTGATTTCATCGTTAACTGATTTCATCTTTAACTGATTTCATCGTTAACTGATTTCATCTTCATTTAACTGATTTCATCGTTAACTGATTTCATCTTCATTTAATTGATTTCATCGTTAACTGATTTCATCGTTAACTGATTTCATCGTTAACTGATTTCATCTTCATTTAACTGATTTCATCGTTAACTGATTTCATCGTTAACTGATTTCATCTTCATTTAACTGATTTCATCGTTAACTGATTTCATCGTTAATTGATTTCATCGTTAACTGATTTCATTTTCATTCTTCATTTAACTGATTTCATCGTTAACTGATTTCATCGTTAACTGATTTCATCTTCATTTAACTGATTTCATCGTTAACTGATTTCATCGTTAACTGATTTCATCGTTAACTGATTTCATCTTCATTTAACTGATTTCATCGTTAATTGATTTCATCGTTAACTGATTTCATCTTTAACTGATTTCATCGTTAACTGATTTCATCGTTAACTGATTTCATCGTTAACTGATTTCATCTTTAACTGATTTCATCGTTAACTGATTTCATCTTCATTTAACTGATTTCATCGTTAACTGATTTCATCTTCATTTAATTGATTTCATCGTTAACTGATTTCATCGTTAACTGATTTCATCGTTAACTGATTTCATCTTCATTTAACTGATTTCATCGTTAACTGATTTCATCGTTAACTGATTTCATCTTCATTTAACTGATTTCATCTTCATTTAACTGATTTCATCGTTAACTGATTTCATCGTTAACTGATTTCATCTTCATTTAACTGATTTCATCGTTAACTGATTTCATCGTTAATTGATTTCATCGTTAACTGATTTCATTTTCATTCTTCATTTAACTGATTTCATCGTTAACTGATTTCATCGTTAACTGATTTCATCTTCATTTAACTGATTTCATCGTTAACTGATTTCATCGTTAATTGATTTCATCGTTAACTGATTTCATCTTCATTCTTCATTTAACTGATTTCATCGTTAACTGATTTCATCTTCATTTAACTGATTTCATCGTTAACTGATTTCATCGTTAACTGATTTCATCGTTAACTGATTTCATCTTCATTTAACTGATTTCATCGTTAACTGATTTCATCTTCATTCTTCATTTAACTGATTTCATCTTTAACTGATTTCATCGTTAACTGATTTCATCTTCATTTAACTGATTTCATCGTTAATTGATTTCATCGTTAACTGATTTCATCGTTAACTGATTTCATCGTTAACTGATTTCATCTTCATTTAACTGATTTCATCGTTAATTGATTTCATCGTTAACTGATTTCATCGTTAATTGATTTCATCGTTAACTGATTTCATCGTTAACTGATTTCATCGTTAACTGATTTCATCTTCATTTAATTGATTTCATCGTTAACTGATTTCATCGTTAACTGATTTCATCTTCATTTAATTGATTTCATCGTTAACTGATTTCATCGTTAACTGATTTCATCGTTAACTGATTTCATCGTTAACTGATTTCATCTTCATTTAATTGATTTCATCGTTAACTGATTTCATCGTTAACTGATTTCATCGTTAATTGATTTCATCGTTAACTGATTTCATCGTTAATTGATTTCATCGTTAACTGATTTCATCGTTAACTGATTTCATCGTTAACTGATTTCATCTTCATTTAACTGATTTCATCGTTAACTGATTTCATCTTCATTCTTCATTTAACTGATTTCATCTTTAACTGATTTCATCGTTAACTGATTTCATCTTCATTTAACTGATTTCATCGTTAATTGATTTCATCGTTAACTGATTTCATCGTTAACTGATTTCATCGTTAACTGATTTCATCTTCATTTAACTGATTTCATCGTTAATTGATTTCATCGTTAACTGATTTCATCGTTAATTGATTTCATCGTTAACTGATTTCATCGTTAACTGATTTCATCGTTAACTGATTTCATCTTCATTTAATTGATTTCATCGTTAACTGATTTCATCGTTAACTGATTTCATCTTCATTTAATTGATTTCATCGTTAACTGATTTCATCGTTAACTGATTTCATCGTTAATTGATTTCATCGTTAACTGATTTCATTTTCATTCTTCATTTAACTGATTTCATCGTTAACTGATTTCATCGTTAACTGATTTCATCTTCATTTAACTGATTTCATCGTTAACTGATTTCATCGTTAATTGATTTCATCGTTAACTGATTTCATCTTCATTCTTCATTTAACTGATTTCATCGTTAACTGATTTCATCGTTAACTGATTTCATCTTCATTTAACTGATTTCATCGTTAACTGATTTCATCGTTAACTGATTTCATCGTTAACTGATTTCATCTTCATTTAACTGATTTCATCGTTAACTGATTTCATCTTCATTCTTCATTTAACTGATTTCATCTTTAACTGATTTCATCGTTAACTGATTTCATCTTCATTTAACTGATTTCATCGTTAATTGATTTCATCGTTAACTGATTTCATCGTTAACTGATTTCATCTTCATTTAACTGATTTCATCGTTAACTGATTTCATCGTTAACTGATTTCATCGTTAACTGATTTCATCTTTAACTGATTTCATCGTTAACTGATTTCATCGTTAACTGATTTCATCGTTAACTGATTTCATCTTTAACTGATTTCATCGTTAACTGATTTCATCTTCATTTAACTGATTTCATCGTTAACTGATTTCATCTTCATTTAATTGATTTCATCGTTAACTGATTTCATCGTTAACTGATTTCATCGTTAACTGATTTCATCTTCATTTAACTGATTTCATCGTTAACTGATTTCATCGTTAACTGATTTCATCTTCATTTAACTGATTTCATTTTCATTCTTCATTTAACTGATTTCATCGTTAACTGATTTCATCTTCATTTAATTGATTTCATCGTTAACTGATTTCATCGTTAACTGATTTCATCGTTAACTGATTTCATCTTCATTTAACTGATTTCATCGTTAACTGATTTCATCGTTAACTGATTTCATCGTTAACTGATTTCATCTTCATTTAACTGATTTCATCGTTAACTGATTTCATCGTTAACTGATTTCATCTTCATTTAACTGATTTCATCGTTAACTGATTTCATCGTTAATTGATTTCATCGTTAACTGATTTCATTTTCATTCTTCATTTAACTGATTTCATCGTTAACTGATTTCATCGTTAACTGATTTCATCTTCATTTAACTGATTTCATCGTTAACTGATTTCATCGTTAATTGATTTCATCGTTAACTGATTTCATCTTCATTCTTCATTTAACTGATTTCATCGTTAACTGATTTCATCTTCATTTAACTGATTTCATCGTTAACTGATTTCATCGTTAACTGATTTCATCGTTAACTGATTTCATCTTCATTTAACTGATTTCATCGTTAACTGATTTCATCTTCATTCTTCATTTAACTGATTTCATCTTTAACTGATTTCATCGTTAACTGATTTCATCTTCATTTAACTGATTTCATCGTTAATTGATTTCATCGTTAACTGATTTCATCGTTAACTGATTTCATCGTTAACTGATTTCATCTTCATTTAACTGATTTCATCGTTAATTGATTTCATCGTTAACTGATTTCATCGTTAATTGATTTCATCGTTAACTGATTTCATCGTTAACTGATTTCATCGTTAACTGATTTCATCTTCATTTAATTGATTTCATCGTTAACTGATTTCATCGTTAACTGATTTCATCTTCATTTAATTGATTTCATCGTTAACTGATTTCATCGTTAACTGATTTCATCGTTAACTGATTTCATCTTCATTTAACTGATTTCATCGTTAACTGATTTCATCTTCATTCTTCATTTAACTGATTTCATCTTTAACTGATTTCATCGTTAACTGATTTCATCTTCATTTAACTGATTTCATCGTTAATTGATTTCATCGTTAACTGATTTCATCGTTAACTGATTTCATCGTTAACTGATTTCATCTTCATTTAACTGATTTCATCGTTAATTGATTTCATCGTTAACTGATTTCATCGTTAATTGATTTCATCGTTAACTGATTTCATCGTTAACTGATTTCATCGTTAACTGATTTCATCTTCATTTAATTGATTTCATCGTTAACTGATTTCATCGTTAACTGATTTCATCTTCATTTAATTGATTTCATCGTTAACTGATTTCATCGTTAACTGATTTCATCGTTAATTGATTTCATCGTTAACTGATTTCATTTTCATTCTTCATTTAACTGATTTCATCGTTAACTGATTTCATCGTTAACTGATTTCATCTTCATTTAACTGATTTCATCGTTAACTGATTTCATCGTTAATTGATTTCATCGTTAACTGATTTCATCTTCATTCTTCATTTAACTGATTTCATCGTTAACTGATTTCATCGTTAACTGATTTCATCTTCATTTAACTGATTTCATCGTTAACTGATTTCATCGTTAACTGATTTCATCGTTAACTGATTTCATCTTCATTTAACTGATTTCATCGTTAACTGATTTCATCTTCATTCTTCATTTAACTGATTTCATCTTTAACTGATTTCATCGTTAACTGATTTCATCTTCATTTAACTGATTTCATCTTCATTTAACTGATTTCATCGTTAACTGATTTCATCTTCATTCTTCATTTAACTGATTTCATCTTTAACTGATTTCATCGTTAACTGATTTCATCTTCATTTAACTGATTTCATCGTTAATTGATTTCATCGTTAACTGATTTCATCGTTAACTGATTTCATCTTCATTTAACTGATTTCATCGTTAACTGATTTCATCGTTAACTGATTTCATCTTTAACTGATTTCATCTTCATTTAACTGATTTCATCGTTAACTGATTTCATCGTTAACTGATTTCATCGTTAACTGATTTCATCTTCATTTAACTGATTTCATTGTTAACTGATTTCATCGTTAACTGATTTCATCTTCATTTAACTGATTTCATCGTTAACTGATTTCATCGTTAACTGATTTCATCTTCATTTAACTGATTTCATTTTCATTCTTCATTTAACTGATTTCATCGTTAACTGATTTCATCTTCATTTAACTGATTTCATCGTTAACTGATTTCATCGTTAACTGATTTCATCTTTAACTGATTTCATCGTTAACTGATTTCATCTTCATTTAACTGATTTCATCGTTAACTGATTTCATCTTCATTTAATTGATTTCATCGTTAACTGATTTCATCGTTAACTGATTTCATCGTTAACTGATTTCATCTTCATTTAACTGATTTCATCGTTAACTGATTTCATCGTTAACTGATTTCATCTTCATTTAACTGATTTCATCGTTAACTGATTTCATCGTTAATTGATTTCATCGTTAACTGATTTCATTTTCATTCTTCATTTAACTGATTTCATCGTTAACTGATTTCATCGTTAACTGATTTCATCTTCATTTAACTGATTTCATCGTTAACTGATTTCATCGTTAACTGATTTCATCTTCATTTAACTGATTTCATTGTTAACTGATTTCATCGTTAACTGATTTCATCTTCATTTAACTGATTTCATCGTTAACTGATTTCATCGTTAACTGATTTCATCTTCATTTAACTGATTTCATTTTCATTCTTCATTTAACTGATTTCATCGTTAACTGATTTCATCTTCATTTAACTGATTTCATCGTTAACTGATTTCATCGTTAACTGATTTCATCGTTAACTGATTTCATCTTTAACTGATTTCATCGTTAACTGATTTCATCTTCATTTAACTGATTTCATCGTTAACTGATTTCATCTTCATTTAATTGATTTCATCGTTAACTGATTTCATCGTTAACTGATTTCATCGTTAACTGATTTCATCTTCATTTAACTGATTTCATCGTTAACTGATTTCATCGTTAACTGATTTCATCTTCATTTAACTGATTTCATTTTCATTCTTCATTTAACTGATTTCATCGTTAACTGATTTCATCTTCATTTAATTGATTTCATCGTTAACTGATTTCATCGTTAACTGATTTCATCGTTAACTGATTTCATCTTCATTTAACTGATTTCATCGTTAACTGATTTCATCGTTAACTGATTTCATCTTCATTTAATTGATTTCATCGTTAACTGATTTCATCGTTAACTGATTTCATCGTTAACTGATTTCATCTTCATTTAACTGATTTCATCGTTAACTGATTTCATCGTTAACTGATTTCATCGTTAACTGATTTCATCTTCATTTAACTGATTTCATCGTTAACTGATTTCATCGTTAACTGATTTCATCTTCATTTAACTGATTTCATCGTTAACTGATTTCATCGTTAATTGATTTCATCGTTAACTGATTTCATTTTCATTCTTCATTTAACTGATTTCATCGTTAACTGATTTCATCGTTAACTGATTTCATCTTCATTTAACTGATTTCATCGTTAACTGATTTCATCGTTAATTGATTTCATCGTTAACTGATTTCATCTTCATTCTTCATTTAACTGATTTCATCGTTAACTGATTTCATCGTTAACTGATTTCATCTTCATTTAACTGATTTCATCGTTAACTGATTTCATCGTTAACTGATTTCATCGTTAACTGATTTCATCTTCATTTAACTGATTTCATCGTTAACTGATTTCATCTTCATTCTTCATTTAACTGATTTCATCTTTAACTGATTTCATCGTTAACTGATTTCATCTTCATTTAACTGATTTCATCGTTAATTGATTTCATCGTTAACTGATTTCATCGTTAACTGATTTCATCTTCATTTAACTGATTTCATCGTTAACTGATTTCATCGTTAACTGATTTCATCTTTAACTGATTTCATTCTTCATTTAACTGATTTCATCGTTAACTGATTTCATCGTTAACTGATTTCATCTTCATTTAACTGATTTCATTGTTAACTGATTTCATCGTTAACTGATTTCATCTTCATTTAACTGATTTCATCGTTAACTGATTTCATCGTTAACTGATTTCATCTTCATTTAACTGATTTCATTTTCATTCTTCATTTAACTGATTTCATCGTTAACTGATTTCATCTTCATTTAACTGATTTCATCGTTAACTGATTTCATCGTTAACTGATTTCATCTTTAACTGATTTCATCGTTAACTGATTTCATCTTCATTTAACTGATTTCATCGTTAACTGATTTCATCTTCATTTAATTGATTTCATCGTTAACTGATTTCATCGTTAACTGATTTCATCGTTAACTGATTTCATCTTCATTTAACTGATTTCATCGTTAACTGATTTCATCGTTAACTGATTTCATCTTCATTTAACTGATTTCATCGTTAACTGATTTCATCGTTAATTGATTTCATCGTTAACTGATTTCATTTTCATTCTTCATTTAACTGATTTCATCGTTAACTGATTTCATCGTTAACTGATTTCATCTTCATTTAACTGATTTCATCGTTAACTGATTTCATCGTTAACTGATTTCATCGTTAACTGATTTCATCGTTAACTGATTTCATCTTCATTTAACTGATTTCATTGTTAACTGATTTCATCGTTAACTGATTTCATCTTCATTTAACTGATTTCATCGTTAACTGATTTCATCGTTAACTGATTTCATCGTTAACTGATTTCATCTTCATTTAACTGATTTCATTTTCATTCTTCATTTAACTGATTTCATCGTTAACTGATTTCATCTTCATTTAACTGATTTCATCGTTAACTGATTTCATCGTTAACTGATTTCATCGTTAACTGATTTCATCTTTAACTGATTTCATCGTTAACTGATTTCATCTTCATTTAACTGATTTCATCGTTAACTGATTTCATCTTCATTTAATTGATTTCATCGTTAACTGATTTCATCGTTAACTGATTTCATCGTTAACTGATTTCATCTTCATTTAACTGATTTCATCGTTAACTGATTTCATCGTTAACTGATTTCATCTTCATTTAACTGATTTCATTTTCATTCTTCATTTAACTGATTTCATCGTTAACTGATTTCATCTTCATTTAATTGATTTCATCGTTAACTGATTTCATCGTTAACTGATTTCATCGTTAACTGATTTCATCTTCATTTAACTGATTTCATCGTTAACTGATTTCATCGTTAACTGATTTCATCGTTAACTGATTTCATCTTAATTTAACTGATTTCATCGTTAACTGATTTCATCGTTAACTGATTTCATCTTCATTTAACTGATTTCATCGTTAACTGATTTCATCGTTAATTGATTTCATCGTTAACTGATTTCATTTTCATTCTTCATTTAACTGATTTCATCGTTAACTGATTTCATCGTTAACTGATTTCATCTTCATTTAACTGATTTCATCGTTAATTGATTTCATCGTTAACTGATTTCATCGTTAATTGATTTCATCGTTAACTGATTTCATCTTCATTTAACTGATTTCATCGTTAACTGATTTCATCTTCATTCTTCATTTAACTGATTTCATCTTTAACTGATTTCATCGTTAACTGATTTCATCTTCATTTAACTGATTTCATCGTTAATTGATTTCATCGTTAACTGATTTCATCGTTAACTGATTTCATCTTCATTTAACTGATTTCATCTTCATTTAACTGATTTCATCGTTAACTGATTTCATCGTTAACTGATTTCATCTTCATTTAATTGATTTCATCGTTAACTGATTTCATCGTTAACTGATTTCATCGTTAACTGATTTCATCTTCATTTAACTGATTTCATCGTTAACTGATTTCATCGTTAACTGATTTCATCGTTAACTGATTTCATCTTTAACTGATTTCATCTTCATTTAACTGATTTCATCGTTAACTGATTTCATCGTTAACTGATTTCATCTTCATTTAACTGATTTCATCTTCATTTAACTGATTTCATCGTTAACTGATTTCATCGTTAACTGATTTCATCTTCATTTAATTGATTTCATCGTTAACTGATTTCATCGTTAACTGATTTCATCGTTAACTGATTTCATCTTCATTTAACTGATTTCATCGTTAACTGATTTCATCGTTAACTGATTTCATCGTTAACTGATTTCATCTTCATTTAACTGATTTCATCGTTAACTGATTTCATCGTTAACTGATTTCATCTTCATTTAACTGATTTCATCGTTAACTGATTTCATCGTTAATTGATTTCATCGTTAACTGATTTCATTTTCATTCTTCATTTAACTGATTTCATCGTTAACTGATTTCATCGTTAACTGATTTCATCTTCATTTAACTGATTTCATCGTTAACTGATTTCATCGTTAATTGATTTCATCGTTAACTGATTTCATCTTCATTTAACTGATTTCATCGTTAATTGATTTCATCGTTAACTGATTTCATCGTTAACTGATTTCATCGTTAACTGATTTCATCTTCATTCTTCATTTAACTGATTTCATCTTTAACTGATTTCATCGTTAACTGATTTCATCTTCATTTAACTGATTTCATCGTTAATTGATTTCATCGTTAACTGATTTCATCGTTAATTGATTTCATCGTTAACTGATTTCATCTTCATTTAACTGATTTCATCGTTAACTGATTTCATCTTCATTCTTCATTTAACTGATTTCATCTTTAACTGATTTCATCGTTAACTGATTTCATCTTCATTTAACTGATTTCATCGTTAATTGATTTCATCGTTAACTGATTTCATCGTTAACTGATTTCATCGTTAACTGATTTCATCTTCATTTCACTGATTTCATCGTTAACTGATTTCATCGTTAACTGATTTCATCTTTAACTGATTTCATCTTCATTTAACTGATTTCATCGTTAACTGATTTCATCGTTAACTGATTTCATCTTCATTTAACTGATTTCATCTTCATTTAACTGATTTCATCGTTAACTGATTTCATCGTTAACTGATTTCATCTTCATTTAATTGATTTCATCGTTAACTGATTTCATCGTTAACTGATTTCATCGTTAACTGATTTCATCTTCATTTAACTGATTTCATCGTTAACTGATTTCATCGTTAACTGATTTCATCGTTAACTGATTTCATCTTCATTTAACTGATTTCATCGTTAACTGATTTCATCGTTAACTGATTTCATCTTCATTTAACTGATTTCATCGTTAACTGATTTCATCGTTAATTGATTTCATCGTTAACTGATTTCATTTTCATTCTTCATTTAACTGATTTCATCGTTAACTGATTTCATCGTTAACTGATTTCATCTTCATTTAACTGATTTCATCGTTAACTGATTTCATCGTTAATTGATTTCATCGTTAACTGATTTCATCTTCATTCTTCATTTAACTGATTTCATCGTTAACTGATTTCATCTTCATTTAACTGATTTCATCGTTAACTGATTTCATCGTTAACTGATTTCATCTTCATTTAACTGATTTCATCGTTAACTGATTTCATCTTCATTCTTCATTTAACTGATTTCATCTTTAACTGATTTCATCGTTAACTGATTTCATCTTCATTTAACTGATTTCATCGTTAATTGATTTCATCGTTAACTGATTTCATCGTTAACTGATTTCATCTTCATTTAACTGATTTCATCGTTAACTGATTTCATCGTTAACTGATTTCATCTTTAACTGATTTCATCTTCATTTAACTGATTTCATCGTTAACTGATTTCATCGTTAACTGATTTCATCGTTAACTGATTTCATCTTCATTTAACTGATTTCATTGTTAACTGATTTCATCGTTAACTGATTTCATCGTTAACTGATTTCATCGTTAACTGATTTCATCTTCATTTAACTGATTTCATTGTTAACTGATTTCATCGTTAACTGATTTCATCGTTAACTGATTTCATCTTCATTTAACTGATTTCATTGTTAACTGATTTCATCGTTAACTGATTTCATCTTCATTTAACTGATTTCATCGTTAACTGATTTCATCGTTAACTGATTTCATCGTTAACTGATTTCATCTTCATTTAACTGATTTCATTTTCATTCTTCATTTAACTGATTTCATCGTTAACTGATTTCATCTTCATTTAACTGATTTCATCGTTAACTGATTTCATCGTTAACTGATTTCATCTTTAACTGATTTCATCGTTAACTGATTTCATCTTCATTTAACTGATTTCATCGTTAACTGATTTCATCGTTAACTGATTTCATCGTTAACTGATTTCATCTTCATTTAACTGATTTCATCGTTAACTGATTTCATCGTTAACTGATTTCATCTTCATTTAACTGATTTCATCGTTAACTGATTTCATCGTTAACTGATTTCATCGTTAACTGATTTCATCTTCATTTAACTGATTTCATTGTTAACTGATTTCATCGTTAACTGATTTCATCTTCATTTAACTGATTTCATCGTTAACTGATTTCATCGTTAACTGATTTCATCGTTAACTGATTTCATCTTCATTTAACTGATTTCATTTTCATTCTTCATTTAACTGATTTCATCGTTAACTGATTTCATCTTCATTTAACTGATTTCATCGTTAACTGATTTCATCGTTAACTGATTTCATCGTTAACTGATTTCATCGTTAACTGATTTCATCTTCATTTAACTGATTTCATTGTTAACTGATTTCATCGTTAACTGATTTCATCTTCATTTAATTGATTTCATCGTTAACTGATTTCATCTTCATTTAATTGATTTCATCGTTAACTGATTTCATCGTTAACTGATTTCATCGTTAACTGATTTCATCTTCATTTAACTGATTTCATCGTTAACTGATTTCATCGTTAACTGATTTCATCTTCATTTAACTGATTTCATCGTTAACTGATTTCATCGTTAACTGATTTCATCGTTAACTGATTTCATCGTTAACTGATTTCATCTTCATTTAACTGATTTCATTGTTAACTGATTTCATCGTTAACTGATTTCATCTTCATTTAACTGATTTCATCGTTAACTGATTTCATCGTTAACTGATTTCATCGTTAACTGATTTCATCTTCATTTAACTGATTTCATTTTCATTCTTCATTTAACTGATTTCATCGTTAACTGATTTCATCTTCATTTAACTGATTTCATCGTTAACTGATTTCATCGTTAACTGATTTCATCGTTAACTGATTTCATCTTTAACTGATTTCATCGTTAACTGATTTCATCTTCATTTAACTGATTTCATCGTTAACTGATTTCATCTTCATTTAATTGATTTCATCGTTAACTGATTTCATCGTTAACTGATTTCATCGTTAACTGATTTCATCTTCATTTAACTGATTTCATCGTTAACTGATTTCATCGTTAACTGATTTCATCTTCATTTAACTGATTTCATTTTCATTCTTCATTTAACTGATTTCATCGTTAACTGATTTCATCTTCATTTAATTGATTTCATCGTTAACTGATTTCATCGTTAACTGATTTCATCGTTAACTGATTTCATCTTCATTTAACTGATTTCATCGTTAACTGATTTCATCGTTAACTGATTTCATCGTTAACTGATTTCATCTTCATTTAACTGATTTCATCGTTAACTGATTTCATCGTTAACTGATTTCATCTTCATTTAACTGATTTCATCGTTAACTGATTTCATCGTTAATTGATTTCATCGTTAACTGATTTCATTTTCATTCTTCATTTAACTGATTTCATCGTTAACTGATTTCATCGTTAATTGATTTCATCGTTAACTGATTTCATCTTCATTTAACTGATTTCATCGTTAACTGATTTCATCGTTAATTGATTTCATCGTTAACTGATTTCATTTTCATTCTTCATTTAACTGATTTCATCGTTAACTGATTTCATCGTTAACTGATTTCATCTTCATTTAACTGATTTCATCGTTAACTGATTTCATCGTTAACTGATTTCATCTTCATTTAACTGATTTCATCGTTAACTGATTTCATCGTTAACTGATTTCATCTTCATTTAACTGATTTCATCGTTAACTGATTTCATCGTTAATTGATTTCATCGTTAACTGATTTCATTTTCATTCTTCATTTAACTGATTTCATCGTTAACTGATTTCATCGTTAACTGATTTCATCGTTAACTGATTTCATCTTCATTTAACTGATTTCATCGTTAACTGATTTCATCGTTAATTGATTTCATCGTTAACTGATTTCATTTTCATTCTTCATTTAACTGATTTCATCGTTAACTGATTTCATCTTCATTTAACTGATTTCATCGTTAACTGATTTCATCGTTAACTGATTTCATTTTCATTCTTCATTTAACTGATTTCATCTTCATTTAACTGATTTCATCGTTAATTGATTTCATCGTTAACTGATTTCATCGTTAATTGATTTCATCGTTAACTGATTTCATCGTTAACTGATTTCATCTTCATTTAACTGATTTCATCGTTAACTGATTTCATCGTTAACTGATTTCATTTTCATTCTTCATTTAACTGATTTCATCTTCATTTAACTGATTTCATCGTTAATTGATTTCATCGTTAACTGATTTCATCTTCATTTAATTGATTTCATCGTTAACTGATTTCATCGTTAACTGATTTCATCGTTAACTGATTTCATCTTCATTTAACTGATTTCATCGTTAACTGATTTCATCGTTAACTGATTTCATCTTCATTTAACTGATTTCATCGTTAACTGATTTCATCGTTAACTGATTTCATCGTTAACTGATTTCATCGTTAACTGATTTCATCTTCATTTAACTGATTTCATTGTTAACTGATTTCATCGTTAACTGATTTCATCTTCATTTAACTGATTTCATCGTTAACTGATTTCATCGTTAACTGATTTCATCGTTAACTGATTTCATCTTCATTTAACTGATTTCATTTTCATTCTTCATTTAACTGATTTCATCGTTAACTGATTTCATCTTCATTTAACTGATTTCATCGTTAACTGATTTCATCGTTAACTGATTTCATCGTTAACTGATTTCATCTTTAACTGATTTCATCGTTAACTGATTTCATCTTCATTTAACTGATTTCATCGTTAACTGATTTCATCGTTAACTGATTTCATCTTCATTTAACTGATTTCATTTTCATTCTTCATTTAACTGATTTCATCGTTAACTGATTTCATCTTCATTTAACTGATTTCATCGTTAACTGATTTCATCGTTAACTGATTTCATCGTTAACTGATTTCATCTTTAACTGATTTCATCGTTAACTGATTTCATCTTCATTTAACTGATTTCATCGTTAACTGATTTCATCTTCATTTAATTGATTTCATCGTTAACTGATTTCATCGTTAACTGATTTCATCGTTAACTGATTTCATCTTCATTTAACTGATTTCATCGTTAACTGATTTCATCGTTAACTGATTTCATCTTCATTTAACTGATTTCATTTTCATTCTTCATTTAACTGATTTCATCGTTAACTGATTTCATCTTCATTTAATTGATTTCATCGTTAACTGATTTCATCGTTAACTGATTTCATCGTTAACTGATTTCATCTTCATTTAACTGATTTCATCGTTAACTGATTTCATCGTTAACTGATTTCATCGTTAACTGATTTCATCTTCATTTAACTGATTTCATCGTTAACTGATTTCATCGTTAACTGATTTCATCTTCATTTAACTGATTTCATCGTTAACTGATTTCATCGTTAATTGATTTCATCGTTAACTGATTTCATTTTCATTCTTCATTTAACTGATTTCATCGTTAACTGATTTCATCGTTAATTGATTTCATCGTTAACTGATTTCATCTTCATTTAACTGATTTCATCGTTAACTGATTTCATCGTTAATTGATTTCATCGTTAACTGATTTCATTTTCATTCTTCATTTAACTGATTTCATCGTTAACTGATTTCATCGTTAACTGATTTCATCTTCATTTAACTGATTTCATCGTTAACTGATTTCATCGTTAACTGATTTCATCTTCATTTAACTGATTTCATCGTTAACTGATTTCATCGTTAACTGATTTCATCTTCATTTAACTGATTTCATCGTTAACTGATTTCATCGTTAATTGATTTCATCGTTAACTGATTTCATTTTCATTCTTCATTTAACTGATTTCATCGTTAACTGATTTCATCGTTAACTGATTTCATCGTTAACTGATTTCATCTTCATTTAACTGATTTCATCGTTAACTGATTTCATCGTTAATTGATTTCATCGTTAACTGATTTCATTTTCATTCTTCATTTAACTGATTTCATCGTTAACTGATTTCATCTTCATTTAACTGATTTCATCGTTAACTGATTTCATCGTTAACTGATTTCATTTTCATTCTTCATTTAACTGATTTCATCTTCATTTAACTGATTTCATCGTTAATTGATTTCATCGTTAACTGATTTCATCGTTAATTGATTTCATCGTTAACTGATTTCATCGTTAACTGATTTCATCTTCATTTAACTGATTTCATCGTTAACTGATTTCATCGTTAACTGATTTCATTTTCATTCTTCATTTAACTGATTTCATCTTCATTTAACTGATTTCATCGTTAATTGATTTCATCGTTAACTGATTTCATCTTCATTTAATTGATTTCATCGTTAACTGATTTCATCGTTAACTGATTTCATCGTTAACTGATTTCATCTTCATTTAACTGATTTCATCGTTAACTGATTTCATCGTTAACTGATTTCATCTTCATTTAACTGATTTCATCGTTAACTGATTTCATCGTTAACTGATTTCATCGTTAACTGATTTCATCGTTAACTGATTTCATCGTTAACTGATTTCATCTTCATTTAACTGATTTCATTGTTAACTGATTTCATCGTTAACTGATTTCATCTTCATTTAACTGATTTCATCGTTAACTGATTTCATCGTTAACTGATTTCATCGTTAACTGATTTCATCTTCATTTAACTGATTTCATTTTCATTCTTCATTTAACTGATTTCATCGTTAACTGATTTCATCTTCATTTAACTGATTTCATCGTTAACTGATTTCATCGTTAACTGATTTCATCGTTAACTGATTTCATCTTTAACTGATTTCATCGTTAACTGATTTCATCTTCATTTAACTGATTTCATCGTTAACTGATTTCATCTTCATTTAATTGATTTCATCGTTAACTGATTTCATCGTTAACTGATTTCATCGTTAACTGATTTCATCTTCATTTAACTGATTTCATCGTTAACTGATTTCATCGTTAACTGATTTCATCTTCATTTAACTGATTTCATTTTCATTCTTCATTTAACTGATTTCATCGTTAACTGATTTCATCTTCATTTAATTGATTTCATCGTTAACTGATTTCATCGTTAACTGATTTCATCGTTAACTGATTTCATCTTCATTTAACTGATTTCATCGTTAACTGATTTCATCGTTAACTGATTTCATCGTTAACTGATTTCATCTTCATTTAACTGATTTCATCGTTAACTGATTTCATCGTTAACTGATTTCATCTTCATTTAACTGATTTCATCGTTAACTGATTTCATCGTTAATTGATTTCATCGTTAACTGATTTCATTTTCATTCTTCATTTAACTGATTTCATCGTTAACTGATTTCATCGTTAATTGATTTCATCGTTAACTGATTTCATCTTCATTTAACTGATTTCATCGTTAACTGATTTCATCGTTAATTGATTTCATCGTTAACTCATTTCATTTTCATTCTTCATTTAACTGATTTCATCGTTAACTGATTTCATCGTTAACTGATTTCATCTTCATTTAACTGATTTCATCGTTAACTGATTTCATCGTTAACTGATTTCATCTTCATTTAACTGATTTCATCGTTAACTGATTTCATCGTTAACTGATTTCATCTTCATTTAACTGATTTCATCGTTAACTGATTTCATCGTTAATTGATTTCATCGTTAACTGATTTCATTTTCATTCTTCATTTAACTGATTTCATCGTTAACTGATTTCATCGTTAACTGATTTCATCGTTAACTGATTTCATCTTCATTTAACTGATTTCATCGTTAACTGATTTCATCGTTAATTGATTTCATCGTTAACTGATTTCATTTTCATTCTTCATTTAACTGATTTCATCGTTAACTGATTTCATCTTCATTTAACTGATTTCATCGTTAACTGATTTCATCGTTAACTGATTTCATTTTCATTCTTCATTTAACTGATTTCATCTTCATTTAACTGATTTCATCGTTAATTGATTTCATCGTTAACTGATTTCATCGTTAATTGATTTCATCGTTAACTGATTTCATCGTTAACTGATTTCATCTTCATTTAACTGATTTCATCGTTAACTGATTTCATCGTTAACTGATTTCATCTTTAACTGATTTCATCTTCATTTAACTGATTTCATCGTTAACTGATTTCATCGTTAACTGATTTCATCGTTAACTGATTTCATCTTCATTTAACTGATTTCATCTTCATTTAACTGATTTCATCGTTAACTGATTTCATCGTTAACTGATTTCATCTTCATTTAATTGATTTCATCGTTAACTGATTTCATCGTTAACTGATTTCATCGTTAACTGATTTCATCTTCATTTAACTGATTTCATCGTTAACTGATTTCATCGTTAACTGATTTCATCTTCATTTAACTGATTTCATCGTTAACTGATTTCATCGTTAACTGATTTCATCTTCATTTAACTGATTTCATCGTTAACTGATTTCATCGTTAATTGATTTCATCGTTAACTGATTTCATTTTCATTCTTCATTTAACTGATTTCATCGTTAACTGATTTCATCGTTAACTGATTTCATCTTCATTTAACTGATTTCATCGTTAATTGATTTCATCGTTAACTGATTTCATCTTCATTTAACTGATTTCATCGTTAATTGATTTCATCGTTAACTGATTTCATCGTTAACTGATTTCATCGTTAACTGATTTCATCTTCATTCTTCATTTAACTGATTTCATCTTTAACTGATTTCATCGTTAACTGATTTCATCTTCATTTAACTGATTTCATCGTTAATTGATTTCATCGTTAACTGATTTCATCGTTAATTGATTTCATCGTTAACTGATTTCATCTTCATTTAACTGATTTCATCGTTAACTGATTTCATCTTCATTCTTCATTTAACTGATTTCATCTTTAACTGATTTCATCGTTAACTGATTTCATCTTCATTTAACTGATTTCATCGTTAATTGATTTCATCGTTAACTGATTTCATCTTTAACTGATTTCATCTTCATTTAACTGATTTCATCGTTAACTGATTTCATCGTTAACTGATTTCATCGTTAACTGATTTCATCTTCATTTAACTGATTTCATCTTCATTTAACTGATTTCATCGTTAACTGATTTCATCGTTAACTGATTTCATCTTCATTTAATTGATTTCATCGTTAACTGATTTCATCGTTAACTGATTTCATCGTTAACTGATTTCATCTTCATTTAACTGATTTCATCGTTAACTGATTTCATCGTTAACTGATTTCATCGTTAACTGATTTCATCTTCATTTAACTGATTTCATCGTTAACTGATTTCATCGTTAACTGATTTCATCTTCATTTAACTGATTTCATCGTTAACTGATTTCATCGTTAATTGATTTCATCGTTAACTGATTTCATTTTCATTCTTCATTTAACTGATTTCATCGTTAACTGATTTCATCGTTAACTGATTTCATCTTCATTTAACTGATTTCATCGTTAACTGATTTCATCGTTAATTGATTTCATCGTTAACTGATTTCATCTTCATTTAACTGATTTCATCGTTAACTGATTTCATCGTTAACTGATTTCATCGTTAACTGATTTCATCTTCATTTAACTGATTTCATCGTTAACTGATTTCATCTTCATTCTTCATTTAACTGATTTCATCTTTAACTGATTTCATCGTTAACTGATTTCATCTTCATTTAACTGATTTCATCGTTAATTGATTTCATCGTTAACTGATTTCATCGTTAACTGATTTCATCTTCATTTAACTGATTTCATCGTTAACTGATTTCATCGTTAACTGATTTCATCTTTAACTGATTTCATCTTCATTTAACTGATTTCATCGTTAACTGATTTCATCGTTAACTGATTTCATCGTTAACTGATTTCATCTTCATTTAACTGATTTCATCTTCATTTAACTGATTTCATTGTTAACTGATTTCATCGTTAACTGATTTCATCTTCATTTAACTGATTTCATCGTTAACTGATTTCATCGTTAACTGATTTCATCGTTAACTGATTTCATCGTTAACTGATTTCATCTTCATTTAACTGATTTCATTTTCATTCTTCATTTAACTGATTTCATCGTTAACTGATTTCATCTTCATTTAACTGATTTCATCGTTAACTGATTTCATCGTTAACTGATTTCATCGTTAACTGATTTCATCTTTAACTGATTTCATCGTTAACTGATTTCATCTTCATTTAACTGATTTCATCGTTAACTGATTTCATCTTCATTTAATTGATTTCATCGTTAACTGATTTCATCGTTAACTGATTTCATCGTTAACTGATTTCATCTTCATTTAACTGATTTCATCGTTAACTGATTTCATCGTTAACTGATTTCATCTTCATTTAACTGATTTCATTTTCATTCTTCATTTAACTGATTTCATCGTTAACTGATTTCATCTTCATTTAATTGATTTCATCGTTAACTGATTTCATCGTTAACTGATTTCATCTTCATTTAACTGATTTCATCGTTAACTGATTTCATCGTTAACTGATTTCATCTTCATTTAACTGATTTCATCGTTAACTGATTTCATCGTTAATTGATTTCATCGTTAACTGATTTCATTTTCATTCTTCATTTAACTGATTTCATCGTTAACTGATTTCATCGTTAACTGATTTCATCTTTAACTGATTTCATCGTTAACTGATTTCATCGTTAACTGATTTCATCTTCATTTAACTGATTTCATTGTTAACTGATTTCATCGTTAATTGATTTCATCGTTAACTGATTTCATCTTCATTTAACTGATTTCATCGTTAACTGATTTCATCGTTAACTGATTTCATCGTTAACTGATTTCATCGTTAACTGATTTCATCGTTAACTGATTTCATCTTCATTTAACTGATTTCATTGTTAACTGATTTCATCGTTAACTGATTTCATCTTCATTTAATTGATTTCATCGTTAACTGATTTCATCTTCATTTAATTGATTTCATCGTTAACTGATTTCATCGTTAACTGATTTCATCGTTAACTGATTTCATCTTCATTTAACTGATTTCATCGTTAACTGATTTCATCGTTAACTGATTTCATCTTCATTTAACTGATTTCATCGTTAACTGATTTCATCGTTAACTGATTTCATCTTCATTTAACTGATTTCATCGTTAACTGATTTCATCGTTAACTGATTTCATCGTTAACTGATTTCATCGTTAACTGATTTCATCGTTAACTGATTTCATCTTCATTTAACTGATTTCATTGTTAACTGATTTCATCGTTAACTGATTTCATCTTCATTTAACTGATTTCATCGTTAACTGATTTCATCGTTAACTGATTTCATCGTTAACTGATTTCATCTTCATTTAACTGATTTCATTTTCATTCTTCATTTAACTGATTTCATCGTTAACTGATTTCATCTTCATTTAACTGATTTCATCGTTAACTGATTTCATCGTTAACTGATTTCATCGTTAACTGATTTCATCTTTAACTGATTTCATCGTTAACTGATTTCATCTTCATTTAACTGATTTCATCGTTAACTGATTTCATCTTCATTTAATTGATTTCATCGTTAACTGATTTCATCGTTAACTGATTTCATCGTTAACTGATTTCATCTTCATTTAACTGATTTCATCGTTAACTGATTTCATCGTTAACTGATTTCATCTTCATTTAACTGATTTCATTTTCATTCTTCATTTAACTGATTTCATCGTTAACTGATTTCATCTTCATTTAATTGATTTCATCGTTAACTGATTTCATCGTTAACTGATTTCATCGTTAACTGATTTCATCTTCATTTAACTGATTTCATCGTTAACTGATTTCATCGTTAACTGATTTCATCGTTAACTGATTTCATCTTCATTTAACTGATTTCATCGTTAACTGATTTCATCGTTAACTGATTTCATCTTCATTTAACTGATTTCATCGTTAACTGATTTCATCGTTAATTGATTTCATCGTTAACTGATTTCATTTTCATTCTTCATTTAACTGATTTCATCGTTAACTGATTTCATCGTTAACTGATTTCATCTTCATTTAACTGATTTCATCGTTAACTGATTTCATCGTTAATTGATTTCATCGTTAACTGATTTCATCTTCATTCTTCATTTAACTGATTTCATCGTTAACTGATTTCATCTTCATTTAACTGATTTCATCGTTAACTGATTTCATCGTTAACTGATTTCATCTTCATTTAACTGATTTCATCGTTAACTGATTTCATCTTCATTCTTCATTTAACTGATTTCATCTTTAACTGATTTCATCGTTAACTGATTTCATCTTCATTTAACTGATTTCATCGTTAATTGATTTCATCGTTAACTGATTTCATCGTTAATTGATTTCATCGTTAACTGATTTCATCTTCATTTAACTGATTTCATCGTTAACTGATTTCATCTTCATTCTTCATTTAACTGATTTCATCTTTAACTGATTTCATCGTTAACTGATTTCATCTTCATTTAACTGATTTCATCGTTAATTGATTTCATCGTTAACTGATTTCATCGTTAATTGATTTCATCGTTAACTGATTTCATCTTCATTTAACTGATTTCATCGTTAACTGATTTCATCTTCATTCTTCATTTAACTGATTTCATCTTTAACTGATTTCATCGTTAACTGATTTCATCTTCATTTAACTGATTTCATCGTTAATTGATTTCATCGTTAACTGATTTCATCGTTAACTGATTTCATCTTCATTTAACTGATTTCATCGTTAACTGATTTCATCGTTAACTGATTTCATCTTTAACTGATTTCATCTTCATTTAACTGATTTCATCGTTAACTGATTTCATCGTTAACTGATTTCATCGTTAACTGATTTCATCTTCATTTAACTGATTTCATCGTTAACTGATTTCATCGTTAACTGATTTCATCGTTAACTGATTTCATCTTCATTTAATTGATTTCATCGTTAACTGATTTCATCGTTAACTGATTTCATCGTTAACTGATTTCATCTTCATTTAACTGATTTCATCGTTAACTGATTTCATCGTTAACTGATTTCATCGTTAACTGATTTCATCTTCATTTAACTGATTTCATCGTTAACTGATTTCATCGTTAACTGATTTCATCTTCATTTAACTGATTTCATCGTTAATTGATTTCATCGTTAACTGATTTCATTTTCATTCTTCATTTAACTGATTTCATCGTTAACTGATTTCATCGTTAACTGATTTCATCTTCATTTAACTGATTTCATCGTTAACTGATTTCATCGTTAATTGATTTCATCGTTAACTGATTTCATCTTCATTCTTCATTTAACTGATTTCATCGTTAACTGATTTCATCTTCATTTAACTGATTTCATCGTTAACTGATTTCATCGTTAACTGATTTCATCGTTAACTGATTTCATCGTTAACTGATTTCATCTTCATTTAACTGATTTCATCGTTAACTGATTTCATCTTCATTCTTCATTTAACTGATTTCATCTTTAACTGATTTCATCGTTAACTGATTTCATCTTCATTTAACTGATTTCATCGTTAATTGATTTCATCGTTAACTGATTTCATCGTTAACTGATTTCATCTTCATTTAACTGATTTCATCGTTAACTGATTTCATCGTTAACTGATTTCATCTTTAACTGATTTCATCTTCATTTAACTGATTTCATCGTTAACTGATTTCATCGTTAACTGATTTCATCGTTAACTGATTTCATCTTCATTTAACTGATTTCATTGTTAACTGATTTCATCGTTAACTGATTTCATCTTCATTTAACTGATTTCATCGTTAACTGATTTCATCGTTAACTGATTTCATCGTTAACTGATTTCATCTTCATTTAACTGATTTCATTTTCATTCTTCATTTAACTGATTTCATCGTTAACTGATTTCATCTTCATTTAACTGATTTCATCGTTAACTGATTTCATCTTCATTTAACTGATTTCATCGTTAACTGATTTCATCGTTAATTGATTTCATCGTTAACTGATTTCATCTTCATTTAACTGATTTCATCGTTAACTGATTTCATCGTTAACTGATTTCATCTTCATTTAACTGATTTCATCGTTAACTGATTTCATCGTTAATTGATTTCATCGTTAACTGATTTCATTTTCATTCTTCATTTAACTGATTTCATCGTTAACTGATTTCATCTTCATTTAACTGATTTCATCGTTAACTGATTTCATCGTTAATTGATTTCATCGTTAACTGATTTCATCTTCATTTTTCATTTAACTGATTTCATCGTTAACTGATTTCATCTTCATTTAACTGATTTCATCGTTAACTGATTTCATCGTTAACTGATTTCATCTTCATTTAACTGATTTCATCGTTAACTGATTTCATCGTTAATTGATTTCATCGTTAACTGATTTCATCTTCATTTTTCATTTAACTGATTTCATCGTTAACTGATTTCATCTTCATTTAACTGATTTCATCGTTAACTGATTTCATCGTTAACTGATTTCATCTTCATTTAACTGATTTCATCGTTAACTGATTTCATCTTCATTCTTCATTTAACTGATTTCATCTTTAACTGATTTCATCGTTAACTGATTTCATCTTCATTTAACTGATTTCATCGTTAATTGATTTCATCGTTAACTGATTTCATCGTTAACTGATTTCATCGTTAACTGATTTCATCTTCATTTAACTGATTTCATCGTTAATTGATTTCATCGTTAACTGATTTCATCGTTAATTGATTTCATCGTTAACTGATTTCATCTTCATTTAACTGATTTCATCGTTAACTGATTTCATCTTTAACTGATTTCATCGTTAACTGATTTCATCTTCATTTAACTGATTTCATCGTTAACTGATTTCATCGTTAACTGATTTCATCGTTAACTGATTTCATCTTCATTTAACTGATTTCATTTTCATTCTTCATTTAACTGATTTCATCGTTAACTGATTTCATCTTCATTTAACTGATTTCATCGTTAACTGATTTCATCGTTAACTGATTTCATCGTTAACTGATTTCATCTTTAACTGATTTCATCGTTAACTGATTTCATCTTCATTTAACTGATTTCATCGTTAACTGATTTCATCTTCATTTAATTGATTTCATCGTTAACTGATTTCATCGTTAACTGATTTCATCGTTAACTGATTTCATCTTCATTTAACTGATTTCATCGTTAACTGATTTCATCGTTAACTGATTTCATCTTCATTTAACTGATTTCATTTTCATTCTTCATTTAACTGATTTCATCGTTAACTGATTTCATCTTCATTTAATTGATTTCATCGTTAACTGATTTCATCGTTAACTGATTTCATCGTTAACTGATTTCATCTTCATTTAACTGATTTCATCGTTAACTGATTTCATCGTTAACTGATTTCATCATTAACTGATTTCATCTTCATTTAACTGATTTCATCGTTAACTGATTTCATCGTTAACTGATTTCATCTTCATTTAACTGATTTCATCGTTAACTGATTTCATCGTTAATTGATTTCATCGTTAACTGATTTCATTTTCATTCTTCATTTAACTGATTTCATCGTTAACTGATTTCATCGTTAACTGATTTCATCTTCATTTAACTGATTTCATCGTTAACTGATTTCATCGTTAATTGATTTCATCGTTAACTGATTTCATCTTCATTCTTCATTTAACTGATTTCATCGTTAACTGATTTCATCTTCATTTAACTGATTTCATCGTTAACTGATTTCATCGTTAACTGATTTCATCGTTAACTGATTTCATCTTCATTTAACTGATTTCATCGTTAACTGATTTCATCTTCATTCTTCATTTAACTGATTTCATCTTTAACTGATTTCATCGTTAACTGATTTCATCGTTAACTGATTTCATCGTTAACTGATTTCATCTTCATTTAACTGATTTCATCGTTAACTGATTTCATCGTTAACTGATTTCATCGTTAACTGATTTCATCTTCATTTAACTGATTTCATCGTTAACTGATTTCATCGTTAACTGATTTCATCTTCATTTAACTGATTTCATCGTTAACTGATTTCATCGTTAATTGATTTCATCGTTAACTGATTTCATTTTCATTCTTCATTTAACTGATTTCATCGTTAACTGATTTCATCGTTAACTGATTTCATCTTCATTTAACTGATTTCATCGTTAACTGATTTCATCGTTAATTGATTTCATCGTTAACTGATTTCATCTTCATTCTTCATTTAACTGATTTCATCGTTAACTGATTTCATCTTCATTTAACTGATTTCATCGTTAACTGATTTCATCTTCATTTAACTGATTTCATCGTTAACTGATTTCATCGTTAACTGATTTCATCTTCATTTAACTGATTTCATCGTTAACTGATTTCATCTTCATTCTTCATTTAACTGATTTCATCTTTAACTGATTTCATCGTTAACTGATTTCATCTTCATTTAACTGATTTCATCGTTAATTGATTTCATCGTTAACTGATTTCATCGTTAACTGATTTCATCGTTAACTGATTTCATCTTCATTTAACTGATTTCATTGTTAATTGATTTCATCGTTAACTGATTTCATCGTTAATTGATTTCATCGTTAACTGATTTCATCTTCATTTAACTGATTTCATCGTTAACTGATTTCATCTTCATTCTTCATTTAACTGATTTCATCTTTAACTGATTTCATCGTTAACTGATTTCATCTTCATTTAACTGATTTCATCGTTAATTGATTTCATCGTTAACTGATTTCATCGTTAATTGATTTCATCGTTAACTGATTTCATCTTCATTTAACTGATTTCATCGTTAACTGATTTCATCTTCATTCTTCATTTAACTGATTTCATCTTTAACTGATTTCATCGTTAACTGATTTCATCTTCATTTAACTGATTTCATCGTTAACTGATTTCATCGTTAACTGATTTCATCTTCATTTAATTGATTTCATCGTTAACTGATTTCATCGTTAACTGATTTCATCGTTAACTGATTTCATCTTCATTTAACTGATTTCATCGTTAACTGATTTCATCGTTAACTGATTTCATCGTTAACTGATTTCATCTTCATTTAACTGATTTCATCGTTAACTGATTTCATCGTTAACTGATTTCATCTTCATTTAACTGATTTCATCGTTAACTGATTTCATCGTTAATTGATTTCATCGTTAACTGATTTCATTTTCATTCTTCATTTAACTGATTTCATCGTTAACTGATTTCATCGTTAACTGATTTCATCTTCATTTAACTGATTTCATCGTTAACTGATTTCATCGTTAATTGATTTCATCGTTAACTGATTTCATCTTCATTCTTCATTTAACTGATTTCATCGTTAACTGATTTCATCTTCATTTAACTGATTTCATCGTTAACTGATTTCATCGTTAACTGATTTCATCGTTAACTGATTTCATCTTCATTTAACTGATTTCATCGTTAACTGATTTCATCTTCATTCTTCATTTAACTGATTTCATCTTTAACTGATTTCATCGTTAACTGATTTCATCTTCATTTAACTGATTTCATCGTTAATTGATTTCATCGTTAACTGATTTCATCGTTAACTGATTTCATCTTCATTTAACTGATTTCATCGTTAACTGATTTCATCGTTAACTGATTTCATCTTTAACTGATTTCATCGTTAACTGATTTCATCTTCATTTAACTGATTTCATCGTTAACTGATTTCATCGTTAACTGATTTCATCTTTAACTGATTTCATCGTTAACTGATTTCATCCTCATTTAACTGATTTCATCGTTAACTGATTTCATCGTTAACTGATTTCATCTTCATTTAACTGATTTCATCGTTAACTGATTTCATCGTTAACTGATTTCATCTTCATTTAACTGATTTCATTTTCATTCTTCATTTAACTGATTTCATCGTTAACTGATTTCATCTTCATTTAATTGATTTCATCGTTAACTGATTTCATCGTTAACTGATTTCATCGTTAACTGATTTCATCGTTAACTGATTTCATCTTCATTTAACTGATTTCATCGTTAACTGATTTCATCGTTAACTGATTTCATCGTTAACTGATTTCATCTTCATTTAACTGATTTCATCGTTAACTGATTTCATCGTTAACTGATTTCATCGTTAACTGATTTCATCTTCATTTAACTGATTTCATCGTTAACTGATTTCATCGTTAATTGATTTCATCGTTAACTGATTTCATTTTCATTCTTCATTTAACTGATTTCATCGTTAACTGATTTCATCGTTAACTGATTTCATCTTCATTTAACTGATTTCATCGTTAACTGATTTCATCGTTAATTGATTTCATCGTTAACTGATTTCATCTTCATTCTTCATTTAACTGATTTCATCGTTAACTGATTTCATCTTCATTTAACTGATTTCATCGTTAACTGATTTCATCGTCAACTGATTTCATCGTTAACTGATTTCATCTTCATTTAACTGATTTCATCGTTAACTGATTTCATCTTCATTCTTCATTTAACTGATTTCATCTTTAACTGATTTCATCGTTAACTGATTTCATCTTCATTTAACTGATTTCATCGTTAATTGATTTCATCGTTAACTGATTTCATCTTCATTTAACTGATTTCATCGTTAACTGATTTTATCTTCATTCTTCATTTAACTGATTTCATCTTTAACTGATTTCATCGTTAACTGATTTCATCGTTAACTGATTTCATCTTCATTTAACTGATTTCATCTTCATTTAACTGATTTCATCGTTAACTGATTTCATCGTTAACTGATTTCATCTTCATTTAATTGATTTCATCGTTAACTGATTTCATCGTTAACTGATTTCATCGTTAACTGATTTCATCTTCATTTAACTGATTTCATCGTTAACTGATTTCATCTTCATTTAACTGATTTCATCGTTAACTGATTTCATCGTTAACTGATTTCATCTTCATTTAACTGATTTCATCGTTAACTGATTTCATCGTTAACTGATTTCATCTTCATTTAACTGATTTCATCGTTAACTGATTTCATCGTTAATTGATTTCATCGTTAACTGATTTCATCTTCATTCTTCATTTAACTGATTTCATCGTTAACTGATTTCATCTTCATTTAACTGATTTCATCGTTAACTGATTTCATCGTTAACTGATTTCATCTTCATTTAACTGATTTCATCGTTAACTGATTTCATCTTCATTCTTCATTTAACTGATTTCATCTTTAACTGATTTCATCGTTAACTGATTTCATCTTCATTTAACTGATTTCATCGTTAATTGATTTCATCGTTAACTGATTTCATCGTTAACTGATTTCATCTTCATTTAACTGATTTCATCGTTAACTGATTTCATCGTTAACTGATTTCATCTTTAACTGATTTCATCTTCATTTAACTGATTTCATCGTTAACTGATTTCATCGTTAACTGATTTCATCGTTAACTGATTTCATCTTCATTTAACTGATTTCATCTTCATTTAACTGATTTCATCGTTAACTGATTTCATCGTTAACTGATTTCATCGTTAACTGATTTCATCTTCATTTAACTGATTTCATCGTTAACTGATTTCATCGTTAACTGATTTCATCTTCATTTAATTGATTTCATCGTTAACTGATTTCATCGTTAACTGATTTCATCGTTAACTGATTTCATCTTCATTTAACTGATTTCATCGTTAACTGATTTCATCGTTAACTGATTTCATCTTCATTTAACTGATTTCATCGTTAACTGATTTCATCGTTAACTGATTTCATCTTCATTTAACTGATTTCATCTTCATTTAACTGATTTCATCGTTAATTGATTTCATCGTTAACTGATTTCATTTTCATTCTTCATTTAACTGATTTCATCGTTAACTGATTTCATCTTCATTTAACTGATTTCATCGTTAACTGATTTCATCGTTAATTGATTTCATCGTTAACTGATTTCATCTTCATTCTTCATTTAACTGATTTCATCGTTAACTGATTTCATCTTCATTTAACTGATTTCATCGTTAACTGATTTCATCGTTAACTGATTTCATCGTTAACTGATTTCATCTTCATTTAACTGATTTCATCGTTAACTGATTTCATCTTCATTCTTCATTTAACTGATTTCATCTTTAACTGATTTCATCGTTAACTGATTTCATCTTCATTTAACTGATTTCATCGTTAATTGATTTCATCGTTAACTGATTTCATCGTTAACTGATTTCATCTTCATTTAACTGATTTCATCGTTAACTGATTTCATCTTTAACTGATTTCATCTTCATTTAACTGATTTCATCGTTAACTGATTTCATCGTTAACTGATTTCATCGTTAACTGATTTCATCGTTAACTGATTTCATCTTCATTTAACTGATTTCATTGTTAACTGATTTCATCGTTAACTGATTTCATCTTCATTTAACTGATTTCATCGTTAATTGATTTCATCGTTAACTGATTTCATCGTTAACTGATTTCATCTTCATTTAACTGATTTCATTGTTAACTGATTTCATCGTTAACTGATTTCATCTTCATTTAACTGATTTCATCGTTAACTGATTTCATCGTTAACTGATTTCATCTTCATTTAACTGATTTCATTTTCATTCTTCATTTAACTGATTTCATCGTTAACTGATTTCATCTTCATTTAACTGATTTCATCGTTAACTGATTTCATCGTTAACTGATTTCATCGTTAACTGATTTCATCTTTAACTGATTTCATCGTTAACTGATTTCATCTTCATTTAACTGATTTCATCGTTAACTGATTTCATCTTCATTTAATTGATTTCATCGTTAACTGATTTCATCGTTAACTGATTTCATCGTTAACTGATTTCATCTTCATTTAACTGATTTCATCGTTAACTGATTTCATCGTTAACTGATTTCATCGTTAACTGATTTCATCTTTAACTGATTTCATCGTTAACTGATTTCATCTTCATTTAACTGATTTCATCGTTAACTGATTTCATCTTCATTTAATTGATTTCATCGTTAACTGATTTCATCGTTAACTGATTTCATCGTTAACTGATTTCATCTTCATTTAACTGATTTCATCGTTAACTGATTTCATCGTTAACTGATTTCATCGTTAACTGATTTCATCTTTAACTGATTTCATCGTTAACTGATTTCATCTTCATTTAACTGATTTCATCGTTAACTGATTTCATCTTCATTTAATTGATTTCATCGTTAACTGATTTCATCGTTAACTGATTTCATCGTTAACTGATTTCATCTTCATTCTTCATTTAACTGATTTCATCTTTAACTGATTTCATCGTTAACTGATTTCATCTTCATTTAACTGATTTCATCGTTAATTGATTTCATCGTTAATTGATTTCATCGTTAACTGATTTCATTTTCATTCTTCATTTAACTGATTTCATCGTTAACTGATTTCATCGTTAACTGATTTCATCTTCATTTAACTGATTTCATCGTTAACTGATTTCATTGTTAACTGATTTCATCTTCATTTAACTGATTTCATCGTTAACTGATTTCATCGTTAATTGATTTCATCGTTAACTGATTTCATTTTCATTCTTCATTTAACTGATTTCATCGTTAACTGATTTCATCGTTAACTGATTTCATCTTCATTTAACTGATTTCATCGTTAACTGATTTCATCGTTAATTGATTTCATCGTTAACTGATTTCATCTTCATTCTTCATTTAACTGATTTCATCGTTAACTGATTTCATCTTCATTTAACTGATTTCATCGTTAACTGATTTCATCGTTAACTGATTTCATCGTTAACTGATTTCATCTTCATTTAACTGATTTCATTTTCATTCTTCATTTAACTGATTTCATCGTTAACTGATTTCATCTTCATTTAACTGATTTCATCGTTAACTGATTTCATCGTTAACTGATTTCATCGTTAACTGATTTCATCTTTAACTGATTTCATCGTTAACTGATTTCATCTTCATTTAACTGATTTCATCGTTAACTGATTTCATCTTCATTTAATTGATTTCATCGTTAACTGATTTCATCGTTAACTGATTTCATCGTTAACTGATTTCATCTTCATTTAACTGATTTCATCGTTAACTGATTTCATCGTTAACTGATTTCATCGTTAACTGATTTCATCTTCATTTAACTGATTTCATCGTTAACTGATTTCATCGTTAACTGATTTCATCTTCATTTAACTGATTTCATCGTTAACTGATTTCATCGTTAATTGATTTCATCGTTAACTGATTTCATTTTCATTCTTCATTTAACTGATTTCATCGTTAACTGATTTCATCGTTAACTGATTTCATCTTCATTTAACTGATTTCATCGTTAACTGATTTCATCGTTAATTGATTTCATCGTTAACTGATTTCATCTTCATTCTTCATTTAACTGATTTCATCGTTAACTGATTTCATCTTCATTTAACTGATTTCATCGTTAACTGATTTCATCGTTAACTGATTTCATCGTTAACTGATTTCATCTTCATTTAACTGATTTCATCGTTAACTGATTTCATCTTCATTCTTCATTTAACTGATTTCATCTTTAACTGATTTCATCGTTAACTGATTTCATCTTCATTTAACTGATTTCATCGTTAATTGATTTCATCGTTAACTGATTTCATCTTCATTTAACTGATTTCATCGTTAACTGATTTCATCTTCATTCTTCATTTAACTGATTTCATCTTTAACTGATTTCATCGTTAACTGATTTCATCGTTAACTGATTTCATCTTCATTTAACTGATTTCATCTTCATTTAACTGATTTCATCGTTAACTGATTTCATCGTTAACTGATTTCATCTTCATTTAATTGATTTCATCGTTAACTGATTTCATCGTTAACTGATTTCATCGTTAACTGATTTCATCTTCATTTAACTGATTTCATCGTTAACTGATTTCATCGTTAACTGATTTCATCTTCATTTAACTGATTTCATCGTTAACTGATTTCATCGTTAACTGATTTCATCTTCATTTAACTGATTTCATCGTTAACTGATTTCATCGTTAATTGATTTCATCGTTAACTGATTTCATTTTCATTCTTCATTTAACTGATTTCATCGTTAACTGATTTCATCGTTAACTGATTTCATCTTCATTTAACTGATTTCATTGTTAACTGATTTCATCGTTAATTGATTTCATCGTTAACTGATTTCATCTTCATTCTTCATTTAACTGATTTCATCGTTAACTGATTTCATCTTCATTTAACTGATTTCATCGTTAACTGATTTCATCGTTAACTGATTTCATCTTCATTTAACTGATTTCATCGTTAACTGATTTCATCTTCATTCTTCATTTAACTGATTTCATCTTTAACTGATTTCATCGTTAACTGATTTCATCTTCATTTAACTGATTTCATCGTTAATTGATTTCATCGTTAACTGATTTCATCGTTAACTGATTTCATCTTCATTTAACTGATTTCATCGTTAACTGATTTCATCGTTAACTGATTTCATCTTTAACTGATTTCATCTTCATTTAACTGATTTCATCGTTAACTGATTTCATCGTTAACTGATTTCATCTTCATTTAACTGATTTCATCTTCATTTAACTGATTTCATCGTTAACTGATTTCATCGTTAACTGATTTCATCTTCATTTAATTGATTTCATCGTTAACTGATTTCATCGTTAACTGATTTCATCGTTAACTGATTTCATCTTCATTTAACTGATTTCATCGTTAACTGATTTCATCGTTAACTGATTTCATCTTCATTTAATTGATTTCATCGTTAACTGATTTCATCGTTAACTGATTTCATCGTTAACTGATTTCATCTTCATTTAACTGATTTCATCGTTAACTGATTTCATCGTTAACTGATTTCATCTTCATTTAACTGATTTCATCGTTAACTGATTTCATCGTTAACTGATTCCATCGTTAACTGATTTCATCGTTAACTGATTTCATCGTTAACTGATTTCATCTTCATTTAACTGATTTCATTTTCATTCTTCATTTAACTGATTTCATCGTTAACTGATTTCATCGTTAACTGATTTCATCTTCATTTAACTGATTTCATCGTTAACTGATTTCATCGTTAACTGATTTCATCGTTAACTGATTTCATCTTTAACTGATTTCATCGTTAACTGATTTCATCTTCATTTAACTGATTTCATCGTTAACTGATTTCATCTTCATTTAATTGATTTCATCGTTAACTGATTTCATCGTTAACTGATTTCATCGTTAACTGATTTCATCTTTAACTGATTTCATCGTTAACTGATTTCATCTTCATTTAACTGATTTCATCGTTAACTGATTTCATCGTTAACTGATTTCATCTTTAACTGATTTCATCGTTAACTGATTTCATCTTCATTTAACTGATTTCATCGTTAACTGATTTCATCTTCATTTAACTGATTTCATCGTTAACTGATTTCATCTTCATTTAACTGATTTCATCGTTAACTGATTTCATCGTTAACTGATTTCATCGTTAACTGATTTCATCGTTAACTGATTTCATCTTCATTTAACTGATTTCATCGTTAACTGATTTCATCGTTAACTGATTTCATCGTTAACTGATTTCATCGTTAACTGATTTCATCGTTAACTGATTTCATCTTTAACTGATTTCATCGTTAACTGATTTCATCGTTAACTGATTTCATCTTCATTTAACTGATTTCATCGTTAACTGATTTCATCTTCATTTAACTGATTTCATCGTTAACTGATTTCATCTTCATTTAACTGATTTCATCGTTAACTGATTTCATCGTTAACTGATTTCATCGTTAACTGATTTCATCTTCATTTAACTGATTCCATCGTTAACTGATTTCATCGTTAACTGATTTCATCGTTAACTGATTTCATCTTCATTTAACTGATTTCATCGTTAACTGATTTCATCGTTAACTGATTTCATCTTTAACTGATTTCATCGTTAACTGATTTCATCTTCATTTAACTGATTTCATCGTTAACTGATTTCATCGTTAACTGATTTCATCGTTAACTGATTTCATCGTTAACTGATTTCATCTTCATTTAACTGATTTCATCGTTAACTGATTTCATCGTTAACTGATTCCATCGTTAACTGATTTCATCGTTAACTGATTTCATCGTTAACTGATTTCATCTTCATTTAACTGATTTCATCGTTAACTGATTTCATCTTCATTTAACTGATTTCATCGTTAACTGATTTCATCGTTAACTGATTTCATCGTTAACTGATTTCATCGTTAACTGATTTCATCTTCATTTAACTGATTTCATTTTCATTCTTCATTTAACTGATTTCATCGTTAACTGATTTCATCTTCATTTAATTGATTTCATTGTTAACTGATTTCATCGTTAACTGATTTCATCGTTAACTGATTTCATCGTTAACTGATTTCATCGTTAACTGATTCCATCGTTAACTAATTTCATCATTAACTGATTTCATCTTCATTTAACTGATTTCATCGTTAACTGATTTCATCGTTAACTGATTTCATCTTTAACTGATTTCATCGTTAACTGATTTCATCTTCATTTAACTGATTTCATCGTTAACTGATTTCATCGTTAACTGATTTCATCTTTAACTGATTTCATCGTTAACTGATTTCATCCTCATTTAACTGATTTCATCGTTAACTGATTTCATCGTTAACTGATTTCATCTTCATTTAACTGATTTCATCGTTAACTGATTTCATCGTTAACTGATTCCATCGTTAACTGATTTCATCTTTAACTGATTTCATCGTTAACTGATTTCATCTTCATTTAACTGATTTCATCGTTAAGTGATTTCATCGTTAACTGATTTCATCGTTAACTGATTTCATCGTTAACTGATTTCATCTTCATTTAACTGATTTCATTGTTAACTGATTTCATCGTTAACTGATTTCATCTTCATTTAACTGATTTCATCGTTAACTGATTTCATCGTTAACTGATTTCATCGTTAACTGATTTCATCTTCATTTAACTGATTTCATTTTCATTCTTCATTTAACTGATTTCATCGTTAACTGATTTCATCTTCATTTAATTGATTTCATTGTTAACTGATTTCATCGTTAACTGATTTCATCGTTAACTGATTTCATCGTTAACTGATTTCATCGTTAACTGATTCCATCGTTAACTAATTTCATCATTAACTGATTTCATCTTCATTTAACTGATTTCATCGTTAACTGATTTCATCGTTAACTGATTTCATCTTTAACTGATTTCATCGTTAACTGATTTCATCCTCATTTAACTGATTTCATCGTTAACTGATTTCATCGTTAACTGATTTCATCGTTAACTGATTTCATCTTCATTTAACTGATTTCATCGTTAACTGATTTCATCGTTAACTGATTCCATCGTTAACTGATTTCATCTTTAACTGATTTCATCGTTAACTGATTTCATCTTCATTTAACTGATTTCATCGTTAAGTGATTTCATCGTTAACTGATTTCATCGTTAACTGATTTCATCGTTAACTGATTTCATCTTCATTTAACTGATTTCATTGTTAACTGATTTCATCGTTAACTGATTTCATCTTCATTTAACTGATTTCATCGTTAACTGATTTCATCGTTAACTGATTCCATCGTTAACTGATTTCATCGTTAACTGATTTCATCGTTAACTGATTTCATCTTCATTTAACTGATTTCATTTTCATTCTTCATTTAACTGATTTCATCTTCATTTAATTGATTTCATCGTTAACTGATTTCATCGTTAACTGATTTCATCTTCATTTAACTGATTTCATCGTTAACTGATTTCATCGTTAACTGATTTCATCTTCATTTAACTGATTTCATCGTTAACTGATTTCATCTTCATTTAACTGATTTCATCGTTAACTGATTTCATCTTCATTTAACTGATTTCATCGTTAACTGATTTCATCGTTAACTGATTTCATCTTCATTTAACTGATTCCATCGTTAACTGATTTCATCGTTAACTGATTTCATCGTTAACTGATTTCATCTTCATTTAACTGATTTCATCGTTAACTGATTTCATCGTTAACTGATTTCATCTTCATTTAACTGATTCCATCGTTAACTGATTTCATCGTTAACTGATTTCATCTTCATTTAACTGATTTCATCGTTAACTGATTTCATCGTTAACTGATTCCATCGTTAACTGATTTCATCGTTAACTGATTTCATCTTCATTTAACTGATTTCATCGTTAACTGATTTCATCTTCATTTAACTGATTTCATCGTTAACTGATTTCATCGTTAACTGATTTCATCTTCATTTAACTGATTCCATCGTTAACTGATTTCATCGTTAACTGATTTCATCGTTAACTGATTTCATCTTCATTTAACTGATTTCATCGTTAACTGATTTCATCGTTAACTGATTTCATCGTTAACTGATTTCATCTTCATTTAACTGATTTCATCGTTAACTGATTTCATCGTTAACTGATTTCATCGTTAACTGATTTCATCTTCATTTAACTGATTTCATCGTTAACTGATTTCATCGTTAACTGATTTCATCGTTAACTGATTTCATCTTCATTTAACTGATTTCATCGTTAACTGATTTCATCGTTAACTGATTTCATCGTTAACTGATTTCATCTTCATTTAACTGATTTCATTTTCATTCTTCATTTAACTGATTTCATCGTTAACTGATTTCATCTTCATTTAACTGATTTCATCGTTAACTGATTTCATCGTTAACTGATTTCATCTTTAACTGATTTCATCGTTAACTGATTTCATCTTCATTTAACTGATTTCATCGTTAACTGATTTCATCTTCATTTAATTGATTTCATCGTTAACTGATTTCATCGTTAACTGATTTCATCGTTAACTGATTTCATCTTCATTTAACTGATTTCATCGTTAACTGATTCCATCGTTAACTGATTTCATCATTAACTGATTTCATCTTCATTTAACTGATTTCATCGTTAACTGATTTCATCGTTAACTGATTTCATCGTTAACTGATTTCATCGTTAACTGATTTCATCTTCATTTAACTGATTTCATCGTTAACTGATTTCATCGTTAACTGATTTCATCTTTAACTGATTTCATCGTTAACTGATTTCATCTTCATTTAACTGATTTCATCGTTAACTGATTTCATCGTTAACTGATTTCATCTTCATTTAACTGATTTCATCGTTAACTGATTTCATCGTTAACTGATTCCATCGTTAACTGATTTCATCTTTAACTGATTTCATCGTTAACTGATTTCATCTTCATTTAACTGATTTCATCGTTAAGTGATTTCATCGTTAACTGATTTCATCGTTAACTGATTTCATCGTTAACTGATTTCATCTTCATTTAACTGATTTCATTGTTAACTGATTTCATCGTTAACTGATTTCATCTTCATTTAACTGATTTCATCGTTAACTGATTTCATCGTTAACTGATTCCATCGTTAACTGATTTCATCGTTAACTGATTTCATCGTTAACTGATTTCATCTTCATTTAACTGATTTCATTTTCATTCTTCATTTAACTGATTTCATCGTTAACTGATTTCATCGTTAACTGATTTCATCTTCATTTAACTGATTTCATCGTTAACTGATTTCATCGTTAACTGATTTCATCGTTAACTGATTTCATCTTTAACTGATTTCATCGTTAACTGATTTCATCTTCATTTAACTGATTTCATCGTTAACTGATTTCATCTTCATTTAATTGATTTCATCGTTAACTGATTTCATCGTTAACTGATTTCATCGTTAACTGATTTCATCTTCATTTAACTGATTTCATCGTTAACTGATTTCATCTTCATTTAACTGATTTCATCGTTAACTGATTTCATCGTTAACTGATTTCATCGTTAACTGATTTCATCTTCATTTAAATGATTTCATCGTTAACTGATTTCATCGTTAACTGATTTCATCTTTAACTGATTTCATCGTTAACTGATTTCATCTTCATTTAACTGATTTCATCGTTAACTGATTTCATCGTTAACTGATTTCATCTTTAACTGATTTCATCGTTAACTGATTTCATCTTCATTTAACTGATTTCATCGTTAACTGATTTCATCTTCATTTAACTGATTTCATCGTTAACTGATTTCATCGTTAACTGATTTCATCGTTAACTGATTTCATCGTTAACTGATTTCATCTTCATTTAACTGATTCCATCGTTAACTGATTTCATCGTTAACTGATTTCATCGTTAACTGATTTCATCTTCATTTAACTGATTTCATCGTTAACTGATTTCATCGTTAACTGATTTCATCTTTAACTGATTTCATCGTTAACTGATTTCATCTTCATTTAACTGATTTCATCGTTAACTGATTTCATCGTTAACTGATTTCATCGTTAACTGATTTCATCTTCATTTAACTGATTTCATCGTTAACTGATTCCATCGTTAACTGATTTCATCGTTAACTGATTTCATCTTCATTTAACTGATTTCATCGTTAACTGATTTCATCGTTAACTGATTTCATCGTTAACTGATTTCATCGTTAACTGATTTCATCTTCATTTAACTGATTTCATTTTCATTCTTCATTTAACTGATTTCATCGTTAACTGATTTCATCTTCATTTAATTGATTTCATCGTTAACTGATTTCATCGTTAACTGATTTCATCGTTAACTGATTTCATCGTTAACTGATTTCATCTTCATTTAACTGATTTCATCGTTAACTGATTTCATCGTTAACTGATTTCATCTTCATTTAACTGATTTCATCGTTAACTGATTTCATCGTTAACTGATTTCATCGTTAACTGATTTCATCTTCATTTAACTGATTTCATTTTCATTCTTCATTTAACTGATTTCATCGTTAACTGATTTCATCTTCATTTAATTGATTTCATCGTTAACTGATTTCATCGTTAACTGATTTCATCGTTAACTGATTTCATCGTTAACTGATTTCATCGTTAACTGATTTCATCTTCATTTAACTGATTTCATCGTTAACTGATTTCATCGTTAACTGATTTCATCTTCATTTAACTGATTTCATCGTTAACTGATTTCATCGTTAACTGATTTCATCGTTAACTGATTTCATCTTCATTTAACTGATTTCATCGTTAACTGATTTCATCGTTAACTGATTTCATCTTTAACTGATTTCATCGTTAACTGATTTCATCTTCATTTAACTGATTTCATCGTTAACTGATTTCATCGTTAACTGATTTCATCTTTAACTGATTTCATCGTTAACTGATTTCATCTTCATTTAACTGATTTCATCGTTAACTGATTTCATCTTCATTTAACTGATTTCATCGTTAACTGATTTCATCGTTAACTGATTTCATCTTCATTTAACTGATTCCATCGTTAACTGATTTCATCGTTAACTGATTTCATCGTTAACTGATTTCATCGTTAACTGATTTCATCTTCATTTAACTGATTTCATCGTTAACTGATTTCATCGTTAACTGATTTCATCTTCATTTAACTGATTTCATCGTTAACTGATTTCATCGTTAACTGATTTCATCGTTAACTGATTTCATCTTCATTTAACTGATTTCATCGTTAACTGATTTCATCGTTAACTGATTTCATCTTTAACTGATTTCATCGTTAACTGATTTCATCTTCATTTAACTGATTTCATCGTTAACTGATTTCATCGTTAACTGATTTCATCTTTAACTGATTTCATCGTTAACTGATTTCATCTTCATTTAACTGATTTCATCGTTAACTGATTTCATCTTCATTTAACTGATTTCATCGTTAACTGATTTCATCGTTAACTGATTTCATCTTCATTTAACTGATTCCATCGTTAACTGATTTCATCGTTAACTGATTTCATCGTTAACTGATTTCATCTTCATTTAACTGATTTCATCGTTAACTGATTTCATCGTTAACTGATTTCATCTTCATTTTACTGATTTCATCGTTAACTGATTTCATCGTTAACTGATTTCATCGTTAACTGATTTCATCTTCATTTAACTGATTTCATCGTTAACTGATTTCATCGTTAACTGATTCCATCGTTAACTGATTTCATCGTTAACTGATTTCATCTTCATTTAACTGATTTCATCGTTAACTGATTTCATCTTCATTTAACTGATTTCATCGTTAACTGATTTCATCGTTAACTGATTTCATCGTTAACTGATTTCATCTTCATTTAACTGATTTCATCGTTAACTGATTTCATCGTTAACTGATTTCATCTTTAACTGATTTCATCGTTAACTGATTTCATCTTCATTTAACTGATTTCATCGTTAACTGATTTCATCTTCATTTAATTGATTTCATCGTTAACTGATTTCATCGTTAACTGATTTCATCGTTAACTGATTTCATCTTCATTTAACTGATTTCATCGTTAACTGATTCCATCGTTAACTGATTTCATCTTCATTTAACTGATTTCATCGTTAACTGATTTCATCGTTAACTGATTTCATCTTCATTTAACTGATTTCATCGTTAACTGATTTCATCGTTAACTGATTTCATCGTTAACTGATTCCATCGTTAACTGATTTCATCTTTAACTGATTTCATCGTTAACTGATTTCATCTTCATTTAACTGATTTCATCGTTAAGTGATTTCATCGTTAACTGATTTCATCTTCATTTAACTGATTTCATTGTTAACTGATTTCATCGTTAACTGATTTCATCTTCATTTAACTGATTCCATCGTTAACTGATTTCATCGTTAACTGATTTCATCGTTAACTGATTTCATCTTTAACTGATTTCATCTTCATTTAACTGATTTCATCGTTAACTGATTTCATCGTTAACTGATTTCATCGTTAACTGATTTCATCTTCATTTAACTGATTTCATCGTTAACTGATTTCATCGTTAACTGATTCCATCGTTAACTGATTTCATCGTTAACTGATTTCATCTTCATTTAACTGATTTAATTTTCATTCTTCATTTAACTGATTTCATCGTTAACTGATTTCATCTTCATTTAACTGATTTCATCGTTAACTGATTTCATCGTTAACTGATTTCATCTTTAACTGATTTCATCGTTAACTGATTTCATCTTCATTTAACTGATTTCATCGTTAACTGATTTCATCTTCATTTAATTGATTTCATCGTTAACTGATTTCATCGTTAACTGATTTCATCGTTAACTGATTTCATCTTCATTTAACTGATTTCATCGTTAACTGATTTCATCGTTAACTGATTCCATCGTTAACTGATTTCATCGTTAACTGATTTCATCTTCATTTAACTGATTTCATCGTTAACTGATTTCATCGTTAACTGATTTCATCTTTAACTGATTTCATCGTTAACTGATTTCATCTTCATTTAACTGATTTCATCGTTAACTGATTTCATCGTTAACTGATTTCATCTTTAACTGATTTCATCGTTAACTGATTTCATCTTCATTTAACTGATTTCATCGTTAACTGATTTCATCGTTAACTGATTTCATCTTCATTTAACTGATTTCATCGTTAACTGATTTCATCGTTAACTGATTCCATCTTTAACTGATTTCATCTTTAACTGATTTCATCGTTAACTGATTTCATCTTCATTTAACTGATTTCATCGTTAAGTGATTTCATCGTTAACTGATTTCATCGTTAACTGATTTCATCGTTAACTGATTTCATCTTCATTTAACTGATTTCATCTTCATTTAACTGATTTCATCGTTAACTGATTTCATCGTTAACTGATTTCATCTTCATTTAACTGATTTCATTGTTAACTGATTTCATCGTTAACTGATTCCATCGTTAACTGATTTCATCGTTAACTGATTTCATCTTCATTTAACTGATTTCATTGTTAACTGATTTCATCGTTAACTGATTTCATCGTTAACTGATTTCATCTTCATTTAACTGATTTCATCGTTAACTGATTTCATCGTTAACTGATTCCATCGTTAACTGATTTCATCGTTAACTGATTTCATCTTCATTTAACTGATTTCATTTTCATTCTTCATTTAACTGATTTCATCGTTAACTGATTTCATCGTTAACTGATTTCATCTTCATTTAACTGATTTCATCGTTAACTGATTTCATCGTTAACTGATTTCATCTTTAACTGATTTCATCGTTAACTGATTTCATCTTCATTTAACTGATTTCATCGTTAACTGATTTCATCTTCATTTAATTGATTTCATCGTTAACTGATTTCATCGTTAACTGATTTCATCGTTAACTGATTTCATCGTTAACTGATTTCATCTTCATTTAACTGATTTCATCGTTAACTGATTTCATCGTTAACTGATTTCATCGTTAACTGATTTCATCTTCATTTAACTGATTTCATCGTTAACTGATTTCATCGTTAACTGATTTCATCTTCATTTAACTGATTTCATCGTTAACTGATTTCATCGTTAACTGATTTCATCTTTAACTGATTTCATCGTTAACTGATTTCATCTTCATTTAACTGATTTCATCGTTAACTGATTTCATCTTTAACTGATTTCATCGTTAACTGATTTCATCTTCATTTAACTGATTTCATCGTTAACTGATTTCATCTTCATTTAATTGATTTCATCGTTAACTGATTTCATCGTTAACTGATTTCATCGTTAACTGATTTCATCTTCATTTAACTGATTTCATCGTTAACTGATTTCATCGTTAACTGATTTCATCTTTAACTGATTTCATCGTTAACTGATTTCATCGTTAACTGATTTCATCTTTAAATGATTTCATCGTTAACTGATTTCATCGTTAACTGATTTCATCTTTAACTGATTTCATCGTTAACTGATTTCATCTTCATTTAACTGATTTCATCGTTAACTGATTTCATCGTTAACTGATTTCATCTTTAACTGATTTCATCGTTAACTGATTTCATCTTCATTTAACTGATTTCATCGTTAACTGATTTCATCGTTAACTGATTTCATCGTTAACTGATTTCATCTTCATTTAACTGATTCCATCGTTAACTGATTTCATCGTTAACTGATTTCATCGTTAACTGATTTCATCTTCATTTAACTGATTTCATCGTTAACTGATTTCATCGTTAACTGATTTCATCTTTAACTGATTTCATCGTTAACTGATTTCATCTTCATTTAACTGATTTCATCGTTAACTGATTTCATCGTTAACTGATTTCATCGTTAACTGATTTCATCTTCATTTAACTGATTTCATCGTTAACTGATTTCATCGTTAACTGATTCCATCGTTAACTGATTTCATCGTTAACTGATTTCATCGTTAACTGATTTCATCTTCATTTAACTGATTTCATCGTTAACTGATTTCATCTTCATTTAACTGATTTCATCGTTAACTGATTTCATCGTTAACTGATTTCATCGTTAACTGATTTCATCTTCATTTAACTGATTTCATTTTCATTCTTCATTTAACTGATTTCATCGTTAACTGATTTCATCTTCATTTAATTGATTTCATCGTTAACTGATTTCATCGTTAACTGATTTCATCGTTAACTGATTTCATCTTCATTTAACTGATTTCATCGTTAACTGATTTCATCGTTAACTGATTTCATCTTCATTTAACTGATTTCATCGTTAACTGATTTCATCGTTAACTGATTTCATCGTTAACTGATTTCATCTTCATTTAAATGATTTCATCGTTAACTGATTTCATCGTTAACTGATTTCATTTTTAACTGATTTCATCGTTAACTGATTTCATCTTCATTTAACTGATTTCATCGTTAACTGATTTCATCGTTAACTGATTTCATCTTTAACTGATTTCATCGTTAACTGATTTCATCTTCATTTAACTGATTTCATCGTTAACTGATTTCATCGTTAACTGATTTCATCGTTAACTGATTTCATCTTCATTTAACTGATTCCATCGTTAACTGATTTCATCGTTAACTGATTTCATCGTTAACTGATTTCATCTTCATTTAACTGATTTCATCGTTAACTGATTTCATCGTTAACTGATTTCATCTTTAACTGATTTCATCGTTAACTGATTTCATCTTCATTTAACTGATTTCATCGTTAACTGATTTCATCGTTAACTGATTTCATCGTTAACTGATTTCATCTTCATTTAACTGATTTCATCGTTAACTGATTTCATCGTTAACTGATTCCATCGTTAACTGATTTCATCGTTAACTGATTTCATCGTTAACTGATTTCATCTTCATTTAACTGATTTCATCGTTAACTGATTTCATCGTTAACTGATTTCATCTTTAACTGATTTCATCGTTAACTGATTTCATCTTCATTTAACTGATTTCATCGTTAACTGATTTCATCTTTAACTGATTTCATCGTTAACTGATTTCATCTTCATTTAACTGATTTCATCGTTAACTGATTTCATCTTCATTTAATTGATTTCATCGTTAACTGATTTCATCGTTAACTGATTTCATCTTTAACTGATTTCATCGTTAACTGATTTCATCTTCATTTAACTGATTTCATCGTTAACTGATTTCATCTTTAACTGATTTCATCGTTAACTGATTTCATCTTCATTTAACTGATTTCATCGTTAACTGATTTCATCGTTAACTGATTTCATCTTTAACTGATTTCATCGTTAACTGATTTCATCTTCATTTAACTGATTTCATCGTTAACTGATTTCATCGTTAACTGATTTCATCTTCATTTAACTGATTCCATCGTTAACTGATTTCATCGTTAACTGATTTCATCGTTAACTGATTTCATCTTCATTTAACTGATTTCATCGTTAACTGATTTCATCGTTAACTGATTTCATCTTTAACTGATTTCATCGTTAACTGATTTCATCTTCATTTAACTGATTTCATCGTTAACTGATTTCATCGTTAACTGATTTCATCGTTAACTGATTTCATCTTCATTTAACTGATTTCATCGTTAACTGATTTCATCGTTAACTGATTCCATCGTTAACTGATTTCATCGTTAACTGATTTCATCGTTAACTGATTTCATCTTCATTTAACTGATTTCATCGTTAACTGATTTCATCTTCATTTAACTGATTTCATCGTTAACTGATTTCATCGTTAACTGATTTCATCGTTAACTGATTTCATCTTCATTTAACTGATTTCATTTTCATTCTTCATTTAACTGATTTCATCGTTAACTGATTTCATCTTCATTTAATTGATTTCATCGTTAACTGATTTCATCGTTAACTGATTTCATCGTTAACTGATTTCATCTTCATTTAACTGATTTCATCGTTAACTGATTTCATCGTTAACTGATTTCATCTTCATTTAACTGATTTCATCGTTAACTGATTTCATCGTTAACTGATTTCATCGTTAACTGATTTCATCTTCATTTAACTGATTTCATCGTTAACTGATTTCATCGTTAACTGATTTCATCTTTAACTGATTTCATCGTTAACTGATTTCATCTTCATTTAACTGATTTCATCGTTAATTGATTTCATCTTCATTTAACTGATTTCATCTTTAACTGATTTCATCGTTAACTGATTTCATCTTCATTTAACTGATTTCATTTTCATTCTTCATTTAACTGATTTCATTGTTAACTGATTTCATCTTCATTTAACTGATTTCATTGTTAACTGATTTCATCGTTAACTGATTTCATCTTCATTTAACTGATTTCATCGTTAACTGATTTCATCGTTAACTGATTTCATCTTTAACTGATTTCATCGTTAACTGATTTCATCTTCATTTAACTGATTTCATCTTTAACTGATTTCATCGTTAACTGATTTCATCTTCATTTAACTGATTTCATCGTTAACTGATTTCATCTTCATTTAACTGATTTCATCTTTAACTGATTTCATCGTTAACTGATTTCATCTTCATTTAACTGATTTCATCGTTAACTGATTTCATCTTCATTTAACTGATATCATCTTTAACTGATTTCATCGTTAACTGATTTCATCTTCATTTAACTGATTTCATCTTTAACTGATTTCATCGTTAACTGATTTCATCGTCATTTAACTTATTTCATTTTCATTCTTCATTTAACTGATTTCATCTTTAACTGATTTCATCTTCATTTAACTGATTTCATTTTCATTCTTCATTTAACTGATTTCATCGTTAACTGATTTCATCTTCATTTAATTGATTTCATCGTTAACTGATTTCATCGTTAACTGATTTCATCGTTAACTGATTTCATCTTCATTTAACTGATTTCATCGTTAACTGATTTCATCGTTAACTGATTTCATCTTCATTTAACTGATTTCATCGTTAACTGATTTCATCGTTAACTGATTTCATCGTTAACTGATTTCATCTTCATTTAACTGATTTCATTTTCATTCTTCATTTAACTGATTTCATCGTTAACTGATTTCATCTTCATTTAATTGATTTCATCGTTAACTGATTTCATCTTCATTTAACTGATTTCATCGTTAACTGATTTCATCGTTAACTGATTTCATCTTTAACTGATTTCATCGTTAACTGATTTCATCTTCATTTAACTGATTTCATCGTTAACTGATTTCATCGTTAACTGATTTCATCTTTAACTGATTTCATCGTTAACTGATTTCATCTTCATTTAACTGATTTCATCGTTAACTGATTTCATCTTCATTTAACTGATTTCATCGTTAACTGATTTCATCGTTAACTGATTTCATCTTCATTTAACTGATTCCATCGTTAACTGATTTCATCGTTAACTGATTTCATCGTTAACTGATTTCATCTTCATTTAACTGATTTCATCGTTAACTGATTTCATCGTTAACTGATTTCATCGTTAACTGATTTCATCTTCATTTTACTGATTTCATCGTTAACTGATTTCATCGTTAACTGATTTCATCGTTAACTGATTTCATCTTCATTTAACTGATTTCATCGTTAACTGATTTCATCGTTAACTGATTCCATCGTTAACTGATTTCATCGTTAACTGATTTCATCTTCATTTAACTGATTTCATCGTTAACTGATTTCATCGTTAACTGATTTCATCGTTAACTGATTTCATCTTCATTTAACTGATTTCATCGTTAACTGATTTCATCGTTAACTGATTTCATCTTTAACTGATTTCATCGTTAACTGATTTCATCTTCATTTAACTGATTTCATCGTTAACTGATTTCATCTTCATTTAACTGATTTCATCGTTAACTGATTTCATCGTTAACTGATTTCATCTTCATTTAACTGATTTCATCGTTAACTGATTTCATCGTTAACTGATTTCATCTTTAACTGATTTCATCGTTAACTGATTTCATCTTCATTTAACTGATTTCATCGTTAACTGATTTCATCTTCATTTAATTGATTTCATCGTTAACTGATTTCATCGTTAACTGATTTCATCGTTAACTGATTTCATCTTCATTTAACTGATTTCATCGTTAACTGATTCCATCGTTAACTGATTTCATCTTCATTTAACTGATTTCATCGTTAACTGATTTCATCGTTAACTGATTTCATCTTCATTTAACTGATTTCATCGTTAACTGATTTCATCGTTAACTGATTTCATCGTTAACTGATTTCATCTTCATTTAACTGATTTCATCGTTAACTGATTTCATCGTTAACTGATTCCATCGTTAACTGATTTCATCGTTAACTGATTTCATCGTTAACTGATTCCATCGTTAACTGATTTCATCTTTAACTGATTTCATCGTTAACTGATTTCATCTTCATTTAACTGATTTCATCGTTAAGTGATTTCATCGTTAACTGATTTCATCTTCATTTAACTGATTTCATTGTTAACTGATTTCATCGTTAACTGATTTCATCTTCATTTAACTGATTCCATCGTTAACTGATTTCATCGTTAACTGATTTCATCGTTAACTGATTTCATCTTTAACTGATTTCATCTTCATTTAACTGATTTCATCGTTAACTGATTTCATCGTTAACTGATTTCATCGTTAACTGATTTCATCTTCATTTAACTGATTTCATCGTTAACTGATTTCATCGTTAACTGATTCCATCGTTAACTGATTTCATCGTTAACTGATTTCATCTTCATTTAACTGATTTAATTTTCATTCTTCATTTAACTGATTTCATCGTTAACTGATTTCATCTTCATTTAACTGATTTCATCGTTAACTGATTTCATCGTTAACTGATTTCATCTTTAACTGATTTCATCGTTAACTGATTTCATCTTCATTTAACTGATTTCATCGTTAACTGATTTCATCTTCATTTAATTGATTTCATCGTTAACTGATTTCATCGTTAACTGATTTCATCGTTAACTGATTTCATCTTCATTTAACTGATTTCATCGTTAACTGATTCCATCGTTAACTGATTTCATCGTTAACTGATTTCATCTTCATTTAACTGATTTCATCGTTAACTGATTTCATCGTTAACTGATTTCATCTTTAACTGATTTCATCGTTAACTGATTTCATCTTCATTTAACTGATTTCATCGTTAACTGATTTCATCGTTAACTGATTTCATCTTTAACTGATTTCATCGTTAACTGATTTCATCTTCATTTAACTGATTTCATCGTTAACTGATTTCATCGTTAACTGATTTCATCTTCATTTAACTGATTTCATCGTTAACTGATTTCATCGTTAACTGATTCCATCTTTAACTGATTTCATCTTTAACTGATTTCATCGTTAACTGATTTCATCTTCATTTAACTGATTTCATCGTTAAGTGATTTCATCGTTAACTGATTTCATCGTTAACTGATTTCATCGTTAACTGATTTCATCTTCATTTAACTGATTTCATCTTCATTTAACTGATTTCATCGTTAACTGATTTCATCGTTAACTGATTTCATCTTCATTTAACTGATTTCATTGTTAACTGATTTCATCGTTAACTGATTTCATCTTCATTTAACTGATTTCATCGTTAACTGATTTCATCGTTAACTGATTCCATCGTTAACTGATTTCATCGTTAACTGATTTCATCTTCATTTAACTGATTTCATTTTCATTCTTCATTTAACTGATTTCATCGTTAACTGATTTCATCGTTAACTGATTTCATCTTCATTTAACTGATTTCATCGTTAACTGATTTCATCGTTAACTGATTTCATCTTTAACTGATTTCATCGTTAACTGATTTCATCTTCATTTAACTGATTTCATCGTTAACTGATTTCATCTTCATTTAATTGATTTCATCGTTAACTGATTTCATCGTCGTTAACTGATTTCATCTTCATTTAACTGATTTCATCGTTAACTGATTTCATCGTTAACTGATTTCATCGTTAACTGATTTCATCTTCATTTAACTGATTTCATCGTTAACTGATTTCATCGTTAACTGATTTCATCTTCATTTAACTGATTTCATCGTTAACTGATTTCATCGTTAACTGATTTCATCTTTAACTGATTTCATCGTTAACTGATTTCATCTTCATTTAACTGATTTCATCGTTAACTGATTTCATCTTTAACTGATTTCATCGTTAACTGATTTCATCTTCATTTAACTGATTTCATCGTTAACTGATTTCATCTTCATTTAATTGATTTCATCGTTAACTGATTTCATCGTTAACTGATTTCATCGTTAACTGATTTCATCTTCATTTAACTGATTTCATCGTTAACTGATTTCATCGTTAACTGATTTCATCGTTAACTGATTTCATCTTCATTTAAATGATTTCATCGTTAACTGATTTCATCGTTAACTGATTTCATCTTTAACTGATTTCATCGTTAACTGATTTCATCTTCATTTAACTGATTTCATCGTTAACTGATTTCATCGTTAACTGATTTCATCTTTAACTGATTTCATCGTTAACTGATTTCATCTTCATTTAACTGATTTCATCGTTAACTGATTTCATCGTTAACTGATTTCATCGTTAACTGATTTCATCGTTAACTGATTTCATCTTCATTTAACTGATTCCATCGTTAACTGATTTCATCGTTAACTGATTTCATCGTTAACTGATTTCATCTTCATTTAACTGATTTCATCGTTAACTGATTTCATCGTTAACTGATTTCATCTTTAACTGATTTCATCGTTAACTGATTTCATCTTCATTTAACTGATTTCATCGTTAACTGATTTCATCGTTAACTGATTTCATCGTTAACTGATTTCATCGTTAACTGATTTCATCTTCATTTAACTGATTTCATCGTTAACTGATTTCATCGTTAACTGATTCCATCGTTAACTGATTTCATCGTTAACTGATTTCATCGTTAACTGATTTCATCTTCATTTAACTGATTTCATCGTTAACTGATTTCATCTTCATTTAACTGATTTCATCGTTAACTGATTTCATCGTTAACTGATTTCATCGTTAACTGATTTCATCTTCATTTAACTGATTTCATTTTCATTCTTCATTTAACTGATTTCATCGTTAACTGATTTCATCTTCATTTAATTGATTTCATCGTTAACTGATTTCATCGTTAACTGATTTCATCGTTAACTGATTTCATCTTCATTTAACTGATTTCATCGTTAACTGATTTCATCGTTAACTGATTTCATCTTCATTTAACTGATTTCATCGTTAACTGATTTCATCGTTAACTGATTTCATCGTTAACTGATTTCATCTTCATTTAAATGATTTCATCGTTAACTGATTTCATCGTTAACTGATTTCATCTTCATTTAACTGATTTCATCGTTAACTGATTTCATCGTTAACTGATTTCATCTTTAACTGATTTCATCGTTAACTGATTTCATCTTCATTTAACTGATTTCATCGTTAACTGATTTCATCGTTAACTGATTTCATCTTCATTTAACTGATTCCATCGTTAACTGATTTCATCGTTAACTGATTTCATCGTTAACTGATTTCATCTTCATTTAACTGATTTCATCGTTAACTGATTTCATCGTTAACTGATTTCATCTTTAACTGATTTCATCGTTAACTGATTTCATCTTCATTTAACTGATTTCATCGTTAACTGATTTCATCGTTAACTGATTTCATCGTTAACTGATTTCATCTTCATTTAACTGATTTCATCGTTAACTGATTTCATCGTTAACTGATTCCATCGTTAACTGATTTCATCGTTAACTGATTTCATCGTTAACTGATTTCATCTTCATTTAACTGATTTCATCGTTAACTGATTTCATCGTTAACTGATTTCATCTTTAACTGATTTCATCGTTAACTGATTTCATCTTCATTTAACTGATTTCATCGTTAACTGATTTCATCTTTAACTGATTTCATCGTTAACTGATTTCATCTTCATTTAACTGATTTCATCGTTAACTGATTTCATCTTCATTTAATTGATTTCATCGTTAACTGATTTCATCGTTAACTGATTTCATCGTTAACTGATTTCATCTTCATTTAACTGATTTCATCGTTAACTGATTTCATCGTTAACTGATTTCATCGTTAACTGATTTCATCTTCATTTAAATGATTTCATCGTTAACTGATTTCATCGTTAACTGATTTCATCTTTAACTGATTTCATCTTCATTAACTGATTTCATCGTTAACTGATTTCATCTTCTTTTAACTGATTTCATCGTTAACTGATTTCATCTTCATTTAATTGATTTCATCGTTAACTGATTTCATCTTCATTTAACTGATTTCATCGTTAACTGATTTCATCGTTAACTGATTCATCTTCATTTAACTGATTTCATCGTTACTGATTCTAACTGATTTCATCGTTAACTGATTTCATCTTCTAACTGATTCATCGTTAACTGATTTCATCTTATTAACTGATTTCATCGTTAACTGATTTCATCGTTAACTGATTTCATCGTTAACTGATTTCATCTTCATTTAACTGATTTCATCGTTAACTGATTTCATCGTTAACTGATTTCATCGTTAACTGATTTAATCTTCATTTAACTGATTTCATCGTTAACTGATTTCATCGTTAACTGATTTCCATCGTTAACTGATTTCATCGTTAACTGATTTCATCGTTAACTGATTTCATCAGTTAACTGATTTCATCGTTAACTGATTTCATCTTCATTTAACTGATTTCATCGTTAACTGATTCATCGTTAACTGATTTCATCGTTAACTGATTTCCGTTAACTGATTTCATCGTTAACTGATTTCATCGTTAACTGATTTCATCTTCATTTAACTGATTTCATCGTTAACTGATTTCATCGTTAACTGATTTCATCTTTAACTGATTTCATCGTTAACTGATTTCATCTTCATTTAACTGATTTCATCGTTAACTGATTTCATCGTTAACTGATTTCATCTTTAACTGATTTCATCGTTAACTGATTTCATCTTCATTTAACTGATTTCATCGTTAACTGATTTCATCTTCATTTAACTGATTTCATCGTTAACTGATTTCATCGTTAACTGATTTCATCGTTAACTGATTTCATCTTCATTTAACTGATTCCATCGTTAACTGATTTCATCGTTAACTGATTTCATCGTTAACTGATTTCATCTTCATTTAACTGATTTCATCGTTAACTGATTTCATCGTTAACTGATTTCATCTTTAACTGATTTCATCGTTAACTGATTTCATCTTCATTTAACTGATTTCATCGTTAACTGATTTCATCGTTAACTGATTTCATCTTCATTTAACTGATTTCATCGTTAACTGATTCCATCGTTAACTGATTCCATCGTTAACTGATTTCATCGTTAACTGATTTCATCTTCATTTAACTGATTTCATCGTTAACTGATTTCATCTTCATTTAACTGATTTCATCGTTAACTGATTTCATCGTTAACTGATTTCATCTTCATTTAACTGATTTCATTTTCATTCTTCATTTAACTGATTTCATCGTTAACTGATTTCATCTTCATTTAACTGATTTCATCGTTAACTGATTTCATCGTTAACTGATTTCATCGTTAACTGATTTCATCTTTAACTGATTTCATCGTTAACTGATTTCATCTTCATTTAACTGATTTCATCGTTAACTGATTTCATCTTCATTTAATTGATTTCATCGTTAACTGATTTCATCGTTAACTGATTTCATCTTCATTTAACTGATTTCATCGTTAACTGATTCCATCGTTAACTGATTTCATCTTCATTTAACTGATTTCATCGTTAACTGATTTCATCGTTAACTGATTTCATCTTCATTTAACTGATTTCATCTTCATTTAACTGATTTCATCGTTAACTGATTCCATCGTTAACTGATTTCATCTTTAACTGATTTCATCGTTAACTGATTTCATCTTCATTTAACTGATTTCATCGTTAAGTGATTTCATCGTTAACTGATTTCATCTTCATTTAACTGATTTCATTGTTAACTGATTTCATCGTTAACTGATTTCATCTTCATTTAACTGATTTCATCGTTAACTGATTTCATCGTTAACTGATTCCATCGTTAACTGATTTCATCGTTAACTGATTTCATCTTCATTTAACTGATTTCATCGTTAACTGATTTCATCTTCATTTAACTGATTTCATTTTCATTCTTCATTTAACTGATTTCATCGTTAACTGATTTCATCGTTAACTGATTTCATCTTCATTTAACTGATTTCATCGTTAACTGATTTCATCGTTAACTGATTCCATCGTTAACTGATTTCATCGTTAACTGATTTCATCTTCATTTAACTGATTTCATCGTTAACTGATTTCATCTTCATTTAACTGATTTCATTTTCATTCTTCATTTAACTGATTTCATCGTTAACTGATTTCATCTTCATTTAACTGATTTCATCGTTAACTGATTTCATCGTTAACTGATTTCATCTTCATTTAACTGATTTCATCGTTAACTGATTTCATCGTTAACTGATTTCATCTTCATTTAACTGATTTCATCGTTAACTGATTTCATCGTTAACTGATTCCATCGTTAACTGATTTCATCTTTAACTGATTTCATCGTTAACTGATTTCATCTTCATTTAACTGATTTCATCGTTAAGTGATTTCATCGTTAACTGATTTCATCTTCATTTAACTGATTTTATTGTTAACTGATTTCATCGTTAACTGATTTCATCTTCATTTAACTGATTTCATCGTTAACTGATTTCATCGTTAACTGATTCCATCGTTAACTGATTTCATCGTTAACTGATTTCATCGTTAACTGATTTCATCTTTAACTGATTTCATCGATTTCATCGATGATTCATCAGATGATTTCATCTTTAACTGATTTCATCGTTAACTGATTTCATCTTCATTTAACTGATTTCATCGTTAACTGATTTCATCGTTAACTGATTTCATCGTTAACTGATTTCATCGTTAACTGATTTCATCTTTAACTGATTTCATCGTTAACTGATTTCATCTTCATTTAACTGATTTCATCGTTAACTGATTTCATCTTCATTTAATTGATTTCATCGTTAACTGATTTCATCGTTAACTGATTTCATCTTCATTTAACTGATTTCATCGTTAACTGATTTCATCTTCATTTAACTGATTTCATCGTTAACTGATTCCATCGTTAACTGATTTCATCTTCATTTAACTGATTTCATCGTTAACTGATTTCATCGTTAACTGATTTCATCGTTAACTGATTTCATCTTCATTTAACTGATTTCATCGTTAACTGATTTCATCGTTAACTGATTTCATCTTCATTTAACTGATTTCATCGTTAACTGATTTCATCGTTAACTGATTCCATCGTTAACTGATTTCATCTTTAACTGATTTCATCGTTAACTGATTTCATCTTCATTTAACTGATTTCATCGTTAAGTGATTTCATCGTTAACTGATTTCATCTTCATTTAACTGATTTCATTGTTAACTGATTTCATCGTTAACTGATTTCATCTTCATTTAACTGATTTCATCGTTAACTGATTTCATCGTTAACTGATTCCATCGTTAACTGATTTCATCGTTAACTGATTTCATCTTCATTTAACTGATTTCATCGTTAACTGATTTCATCTTCATTTAACTGATTTCATTTTCATTCTTCATTTAACTGATTTCATCGTTAACTGATTTCATCTTCATTTAACTGATTTCATCGTTAACTGATTTCATCGTTAACTGATTTCATCTTCATTTAACTGATTTCATCGTTAACTGATTTCATCGTTAACTGATTTCATCTTCATTTAACTGATTTCATCGTTAACTGATTTCATCGTTAACTGATTCCATCGTTAACTGATTTCATCTTTAACTGATTTCATCGTTAACTGATTTCATCTTCATTTAACTGATTTCATCGTTAAGTGATTTCATCGTTAACTGATTTCATCTTCATTTAACTGATTTCATTGTTAACTGATTTCATCGTTAACTGATTTCATCTTCATTTAACTGATTTCATCGTTAACTGATTTCATCGTTAACTGATTCCATCGTTAACTGATTTCATCGTTAACTGATTTCATCGTTAACTGATTTCATCTTCATTTAACTGATTTCATCGTTAACTGATTTCATCTTCATTTAACTGATTTCATTTTCATTCTTCATTTAACTGATTTCATCGTTAACTGATTTCATCTTCATTTAACTGATTTCATCGTTAACTGATTTCATCGTTAACTGATTTCATCTTCTTTTAACTGATTTCATCGTTAACTGATTTCATCTTCATTTAATTGATTTCATCGTTAACTGATTTCATCGTTAACTGATTTCATCTTCATGTAACTGATTTCATCGTTAACTGATTTCATCGTTAACTGATTTCATCTTCATTTAACTGATTTCATCGTTAACTGATTTCATCTTCATTTAACTGATTTCATCGTTAACTGATTTCATCGTTAACTGATTTCATCTTCATTTAACTGATTCCATCGTTAACTGATTTCATCGTTAACTGATTTCATCGTTAACTGATTTCATCTTTAACTGATTTCATCGTTAACTGATTTCATCGTTAACTGATTTCATCGTTAACTGATTTCATCTTCATTTAACTGATTCCATCGTTAACTGATTTCATCGTTAACTGATTTCATCGTTAACTGATTTCATCGTTAACTGATTTCATCTTTAACTGATTTCATCGTTAACTGATTTCATCTTCATTTAACTGATTTCATCGTTAACTGATTTCATCGTTAACTGATTTCATCTTCATTTAACTGATTTCATCGTTAACTGATTCCATCGTTAACTGATTTCATCGTTAACTGATTTCATCTTCATTTAACTAATTTCATCGTTAACTGATTTCATCTTCATTTAACTAATTTCATCGTTAAGTGATTTCATCGTTAACTGATTTCATCTTCATTTAACTGATTTCATTGTTAACTGATTTCATCGTTAACTGATTTCATCTTCATTTAACTGATTTCATCGTTAACTGATTTCATCGTTAACTGATTTCATCGTTAACTGATTCCATCGTTAACTGATTTCATCGTTAACTGATTTCATCGTTAACTGATTTCATCTTCATTTAACTGATTTCATCGTTAACTGATTTCATCTTCATTTAACTGATTTCATTTTCATTCTTCATTTAACTGATTTCATCGTTAACTGATTTCATCTTCATTTAACTGATTTCATCGTTAACTGATTTCATCGTTAACTGATTTCATCTTCTTTTAACTGATTTCATCGTTAACTGATTTCATCTTCATTTAATTGATTTCATCGTTAACTGATTTCATCGTTAACTGATTTCATCTTCATGTAACTGATTTCATCGTTAACTGATTTCATCGTTAACTGATTTCATCTTCATTTAACTGATTTCATCGTTAACTGATTTCATCTTCTTTTAACTGATTTCATCGTTAACTGATTTCATCTTCATTTAATTGATTTCATCGTTAACTGATTTCATCGTTAACTGATTTCATCTTCATGTAACTGATTTCATCGTTAACTGATTTCATCGTTAACTGATTTCATCTTCATTTAACTGATTTCATCGTTAACTGATTTCATCTTCATTTAACTGATTTCATCGTTAACTGATTTCATCGTTAACTGATTTCATCTTCATTTAACTGATTCCATCGTTAACTGATTTCATCGTTAACTGATTTCATCTTTAACTGATTTCATCGTTAACTGATTTCATCTTCATTTAACTGATTTCATCGTTAACTGATTTCATCGTTAACTGATTTCATCGTTAACTGATTTCATCTTCATTTAACTGATTTCATCGTTAACTGATTTCATCTTCATTTAACTGATTTCATCGTTAACTGATTTCATCGTTAACTGATTTCATCTTCATTTAACTGATTTCATCGTTAACTGATTTCATCGTTAACTGATTTCATCTTTAACTGATTTCATCGTTAACTGATTCCATCGTTAACTGATTTCATCGTTAACTGATTTCATCTTCATTTAACTGATTTCATCGTTAACTGATTTTATCGTTAACTGATTTCATCTTCATTTAACTGATTTCATCTTCATTTAACTGATTTCATCTTTAACTGATTTCATCGTTAACTGATTTCATCGTTAACTGATTTCATCTTCATTTAACTGATTTCATCGTTAACTGATTTCATCGTTAACTGATTTCATCTTCATTTAACTGATTTCATCGTTAACTGATTTCATCGTTAACTGATTTCATCTTCATTTAACTGATTTCATCGTTAACTGATTTCATCGTTAACTGATTCCATCGTTAACTGATTTCATCTTTAACTGATTTCATCGTTAACTGATTTCATCTTCATTTAACTGATTTCATCGTTAAGTGATTTCATCGTTAACTGATTTCATCGTTAACTGATTTCATCTTCATTTAACTGATTTCATCGTTAACTGATTTCATCGTTAACTGATTTCATCGTTAACTGATTTCATCTTCATTTAACTGATTTCATCGTTCACTGATTTCATCGTTAACTGATTTCATCTTCATTTAACTGATTTCATCGTTAACTGATTTCATCGTTAACTGATTTCATCTTCATTTAACTGATTTCATCGTTAACTGATTTCATCTTCATTTAACTGATTTCATCGTTAACTGATTTCGTCTTCATTTAACTGATTTCATCGTTAACTGATTTCGTCTTCATTTAACTGATTTCATCGTTAACTGATTTCATCGTTAACTGATTTCATCTTCATTTAACTGATTTCATCGTTAACTGATTTCATCGTTAACTGATTCCATCGTTAACTGATTTCATCTTTAACTGATTTCATCGTTAACTGATTTCATCTTCATTTAACTGATTCCATCGTTAACTGATTTCATCGTTAACTGATTTCATCTTCATTTAACTGATTCCATCGTTAACTGATTTCATCTTCATTTAACTGATTCCATCGTTAACTGATTCCATCGTTAACTGATTTCATCGTTAACTGATTTCATCTTCATTTAACTGATTTCATTTTCATTCTTCATTTAACTGATTTCATCGTTAACTGATTTCATCTTCATTTAACTGATTTCATCGTTAACTGATTTCATCGTTAACTGATTTCATCTTCATTTAACTGATTTCATCGTTAACTGATTTCATCGTTAACTGATTTCATCTTTAACTGATTTCATCGTTAACTGTTTTCATCTTCATTTAACTGATTTCATCGTTAACTGATTTCATCTTCATTTAACTGATTCCATCGTTAACTGATTTCATCGTTAACTGATTTCATCTTCATTTAACTGATTTCATCGTTAACTGATCTCATCGTTAACTGATTCCATCGTTAACTGATTTCACCGTGAACTGATTTCATCTTCATTTAACTGATTCCATCGTTAACTGATTTCATCGTTAACTGATTTCATCGTTAACTGATTTCATCTTTAACTGATTTCATCGTTAACTGATTTCATCTTCATTTAACTGATTTCATTTTCATTCTTCATTTAACTGATTTCATCGTTAACTGATTTCATCGTTAACTGATTTCATCTTCATTTAACTGATTTCATCGTTAACTGATTTCATCGTTAATTGATTTCATCGTTAACTGATTTCATCTTCATTCTTCATTTAACTGATTTCATCGTTAACTGATTTCATCGTTAACTGATTTCATCTTCATTTAACTGATTTCATCGTTAACTGATTTCATCTTCATTCTTCATTTAACTGATTTCATCTTTAACTGATTTCATCGTTAACTGATTTCATCTTCATTTAACTGATTTCATCGTTAATTGATTTCATCGTTAACTGATTTCATCGTTAACTGATTTCATCTTCATTTAACTGATTTCATCGTTAACTGATTTCATTGTTAACTGATTTCATCTTTAACTGATTTCATCTTCATTTAACTGATTTCATCTTCATTTAACTGATTTCATCGTTAACTGATTTCATCTTCATTTAACTGATTTCATCTTCATTTAACTGATTTCATCGTTAACTGATTTCATCGTTAACTGATTTCATCGTTAACTGATTTCATCTTCATTTAACTGATTCCATCGTTAACTGATTTCATCGTTAACTGATTTCATCTTTAACTGATTTCATCGTTAACTGATTTCATCTTCATTTAACTGATTTCATCGTTAACTGATTTCATCGTTAACTGATTTCATCTTTAACTGATTTCATCGTTAACTGATTTCATCTTCATTTAACTGATTTCATCGTTAACTGATTTCATCTTCATTTAACTGATTCCATCGTTAACTGATTCCATCGTTAACTGATTTCATCGTTAACTGATTTCATCTTCATTTAACTGATTTCATCGTTAACTGATTTCATCGTTAACTGATTTCATCTTCATTTAACTGATTTCATCGTTAACTGATTTCATCGTTAACTGATTTCATCTTCATTTAACTGATTTCATCGTTAACTGATTTCATCTTCATTTAACTGATTCCATCGTTAACTGATTTCATCGTTAACTGATTTCATCTTCATTTAACTGATTTCATCGTTAACTGATTTCATCGTTAACTGATCTCATCGTTAACTGATTCCATCGTTAACTGATTTCACCGTGAACTGATTTCATCTTCATTTAACTGATTCCATCGTTAACTGATTTCATCGTTAACTGATTTCATCGTTAACTGATTTCATCGTTAACTGATTTCATCTTCATTTAACTGATTTCATTTTCATTCTTCATTTAACTGATTTCATCGTTAACTGATTTCATCTTCATTTAACTGATTTCATCGTTAACTGATTTCATCGTTAACTGATTTCATCTTTAACTGATTTCATCGTTAACTGATTTCATCTTCATTTAACTGATTTCATCGTTAACTGATTTCATCGTTAACTGATTGCATCTTTAACTGATTTCATCTTTAACTGATTTCATCTTCATTTAACTGATTTCATCGTTAACTGATTTCATCTTCATTTAATTGATTTCATCGTTAACTGATTTCATCGTTAACTGATTTCATCTTCATTTAACTGATTTCATCGTTAACTGATTTCATCGTTAACTGATTTCATCTTCATTTAACTGATTTCATCGTTAACTGATTTCATCGTTAACTGATTTCATCTTCATTTAACTGATTTCATCGTTAACTGATTTCATCTTCATTTAACTGATTCCATCGTTAACTGATTTCATCGTTAACTGATTTCATCTTCATTTAACTGATTTCATCGTTAACTGATTTCATCGTTAACTGATCTCATCGTTAACTGATTCCATCGTGAACTGATTTCACCGTGAACTGATTTCATCTTCATTTAACTGATTCCATCGTTAACTGATTCCATCGTTAACTGATTTCATCGTTAACTGATTTCATCGTTAACTGATTTCATCTTCATTTAACTGATTTCATCGTTAACTGATTTCATCGTTAACTGATTTCATCTTCATTTAACTGATTTCATCGTTAACTGATTTCATCGTTAACTGATTTCATCTTTAACTGATTTCATCGTTAACTGATTTCATCTTCATTTAACTGATTTCATCGTTAACTGATTTCATCTTCATTTAATTGATTTCATCGTTAACTGATTTCATCGTTAACTGATTTCATCGTTAACTGATTTCATCTTCATTTAACTGATTTCATCGTTAACTGCTTTCATCGTTAACTGATTCCATCGTTAACTGATTTCATCGTTAACTGATTTCATCGTTAACTGATTTCATCTTCATTTAACTGATTTCATCTTCATTTAACTGATTTCATCGTTAACTGATTTCATCGTTAACTGATTTCATCGTTAACTGATTTCATCTTCATTTAACTGATTTCATCGTTAACTGATTCCATCGTTAACTGATTTCATCTTTAACTGATTTCATCGTTAACTGATTTCATCTTCATTTAACTGATTTCATCGTTAACTGATTTCATCTTCATTTAACTGATTTCATCGTTAAGTGATTTCATCGTTAACTGATTTCATCGTTAACTGATTTCATCTTCATTTAACTGATTTCATCGTTAACTGATTTCATCGTTAACTGATTTCATCTTCATTTAACTGATTTCATCGTTAACTGATTTCATCGTTAACTGATTTCATCGTTAACTGATTTCATCTTCATTTAACTGATTTCATCGTTAACTGATTTCATCGTTAACTGATTTCATCTTCATTCTTCATTTAACTGATTTCATCGTTAACTGATTTCATCGTTAACTGATTTCATCTTCATTTAACTGATTTCATCGTTAATTGATTTCATCGTTAACTGATTTCATCGTTAACTGATTTCATCTTCATTTAACTGATTTCATCGTTAACTGATTTCATCGTTAACTGATTTCATCTTTAACTGATTTCATCTTCATTTAACTGATTTCATCGTTAACTGATTTCATCGTTAACTGATTTCATCTTCATTTAACTGATTTCATCTTCATTTAACTGATTTCATCGTTAACTGATTTCATCGTTAACTGATTTCATCTTTAACTGATTTCATTGTTAACTGATTTCATCTTCATTTAACTGATTCCATCGTTAACTGATTTCATCGTTAACTGATTTCATCTTCATTTAACTGATTTCATCGTTAACTGATTTCATCGTTAACTGATTTCATCTTTAACTGATTTCATCGTTAACTGATTTCATCTTCATTTAACTGATTTCATCGTTAACTGATTCCATCGTTAACTGATTTCATCGTTAACTGATTTCATCTTCATTTAACTGATTTCATCTTTAACTGATTTCATCGTTAACTGATTTCATCTTCATTTAACTGATTTCATCGTTAACTGATTTCATCGTTAACTGATTTCATCTTTAACTGATTTCATCGTTAACTGATTTCATCTTCATTTAACTGATTTCATCGTTAACTGATTTCATCTTCATTTAATTGATTTCATCGTTAACTGATTTCATCGTTAACTGATTTCATCGTTAACTGATTTCATCTTCATTTAACTGATTTCATCGTTAACTGATTTCATCGTTAACTGATTCCATCGTTAACTGATTTCATCGTTAACTGATTTCATCTTCATTTAACTGATTTCATCGTTAACTGATTTCATCGTTAACTGATTTCATCTTCATTTAACTGATTTCATCTTCATTTAACTGATTTCATCTTCATTTAACTGATTTCATCGTTAACTGATTCCATCGTTAACTGATTTCATCTTTAACTGATTTCATCGTTAACTGATTTCATCTTCATTTAACTGATTTCATCGTTAACTGATTTCATCTTCATTTAACTGATTTCATCGTTAAGTGATTTCATCGTTAACTGATTTCATCGTTAACTGATTAAATCGTTAATTGATTTCATCTTCATTTAACTGATTTCATCGTTAACTGATTTCATCGTTAACTGATTTCATCTTCATTTAACTGATTTCATCGTTAACTGATTTCATCTTCATTTAACTGATTTCATCGTTAACTGATTTCATCGTTAACTGATTTCATCTTCATTTAACTGATTTCATTTTCATTCTTCATTTAACTGATTTCATCGTTAACTGATTTCATCTTCATTTAACTGATTTCATCGTTAACTGATTCCATCGTTAACTGATTTCATCTTTAACTGATTTCATCGTTAACTGATTTCATCTTCATTTAACTGATTTCATCGTTAACTGATTTCATCTTCATTTAACTGATTTCATCGTTAAGTGATTTCATCGTTAACTGATTTCATCGTTAACTGATTTCATCTTCATTTAACTGATTTCATCGTTAACTGATTTCATCGTTAACTGATTTCATCTTCATTTAACTGATTTCATCGTTAACTGATTTCATCGTTAACTGATTTCATCGTTAACTGATTTCATCTTCATTTAACTGATTTCATCGTTAACTGATTTCATCGTTAACTGATTTCATCTTCATTCTTCATTTAACTGATTTCATCGTTAACTGATTTCATCGTTAACTGATTTCATCTTCATTTAACTGATTTCATCGTTAATTGATTTCATCGTTAACTGATTTCATCGTTAACTGATTTCATCTTCATTTAACTGATTTCATCGTTAACTGATTTCATCGTTAACTGATTTCATCTTTAACTGATTTCATCGTTAACTGATTTCATCGTTAACTGATTTCATCTTCATTTAACTGATTTCATCTTCATTTAACTGATTTCATCGTTAACTGATTTCATCGTTAACTGATTTCATCTTTAACTGATTTCATTGTTAACTGATTTCATCTTCATTTAACTGATTCCATCGTTAACTGATTTCATCGTTAACTGATTTCATCTTCATTTAACTGATTTCATCGTTAACTGATTTCATCGTTAACTGATTTCATCTTTAACTGATTTCATCGTTAACTGATTTCATCTTCATTTAACTGATTTCATCGTTAACTGATTCCATCGTTAACTGATTTCATCGTTAACTGATTTCATCTTCATTTAACTGATTTCATCTTTAACTGATTTCATCGTTAACTGATTTCATCTTCATTTAACTGATTTCATCGTTAACTGATTTCATCGTTAACTGATTTCATCTTTAACTGATTTCATCGTTAACTGATTTCATCTTCATTTAACTGATTTCATCGTTAACTGATTTCATCTTCATTTAATTGATTTCATCGTTAACTGATTTCATCGTTAACTGATTTCATCGTTAACTGATTTCATCTTCATTTAACTGATTTCATCGTTAACTGATTTCATCGTTAACTGATTCCATCGTTAACTGATTTCATCGTTAACTGATTTCATCTTCATTTAACTGATTTCATCTTCATTTAACTGATTTCATCTTCATTTAACTGATTTCATCGTTAACTGATTCCATCGTTAACTGATTTCATCTTTAACTGATTTCATCGTTAACTGATTTCATCTTCATTTAACTGATTTCATCGTTAAGTGATTTCATCGTTAACTGATTTCATCGTTAACTGATTAAATCGTTAATTGATTTCATCTTCATTTAACTGATTTCATCGTTAACTGATTTCATCGTTAACTGATTTCATCTTCATTTAACTGATTTCATCGTTAACTGATTTCATCGTTAACTGATTCCATCGTTAACTGATTCCATCGTTAACTGATTTCATCGTTAACTGATTCCATCGTTAACTGATTTCATCGTTAACTGATTTCATCGTTAACTGATTTCATCTTCATTTAACTGATTTCATCGTTAACTGATTTCATCTTCATTTAACTGATTTCATCGTTAACTGATTTCATCTTCATTTAACTGATTCCATCGTTAACTGATTTCATCGTTAACTGATTTCATCTTCATTTAACTGATTTCATCGTTAACTGATTTCATCTTCATTTAACTGATTCCATCGTTAACTGATTTCATCGTTAACTGATTCCATCGTTAACTGATTTCATCGTTAACTGATTTCATCTTCATTTAACTGATTCCATCGTTAACTGATTTCATCGTTAACTGATTTCATCGTTAACTGATTTCATCTTCATTTAACTGATTTCATCGTTAACTGATTTCATCTTCATTTAACTGATTTCATCGTTAACTGATTCCATCGTTAACTGATTTCATCGTTAACTGATTTCATCTTCATTTAACTGATTTCATCGTTAACTGATTTCATCGTTAACTGATTTCATCTTCATTTAACTGATTCCATCGTTAACTGATTTCATCGTTTACTGATTTCATCGTTAACTGATTTCATCTTCATTTAACTGATTTCATTTTCATTCTTCATTTAACTGATTTCATCGTTAACTGATTTCATCGTTAACTGATTTCATCTTCATTTAACTGATTTCATCGTTAACTGATTTCATCGTTAACTGATTTCATCTTTAACTGATTTCATCGTTAACTGATTTCATCTTCATTTAACTGATTTCATCGTTGACTGATTTCATCTTCATTTAACTGATTCCATCGTTAACTGATTTCATCTTCATTTAACTGATTCCATCGTTAACTGATCTCATCGTTAACTGATTCCATCGTTAACTGATTTCACCGTTAACTGATTTCACCGTTAACTGATTTCATCTTCATTTAACTGATTCCATCGTTAACAGATTTCATCTTTAACTGATTTCATCGTTAACTGATTTCATCTTTAACTGATTTCATCGTTAACTGATTTCATCTTCATTTAACTGATTTCATCGTTAACTGATTTCATCGTTAACTGATTTCATCGTTAACTGATTTCATCTTCATTTAACTGATTTCATTTTCATTCTTCATTTAACTGATTTCATCGTTAACTGATTTCATCGTTAACTGATTTCATCGTTAACTGATTTCATCTTCATTTAACTGATTTCATCGTTAACTGATTTCGTCGTTAACTGATTTCATCTTTAACTGATTTCATCGTTAACTGATTTCATCTTCATTTAACTGATTTCATCGTTAACTGATTTCATCGTTTACTGATTTCATCTTCATTTAACTGATTTCATCGTTAACTGATTTCATCGTTAACTGATTTCATCTTTAACTGATTTCATCGTTAACTGATTTCATCTTCATTTAACGGATTTCATCGTTAACGGATCTCATCGTTAACGGATTTCATCGTTAACGGATTTCATCGTTAACGGATTCCATCGTTAACGGATTTCATCGTTAACTGATTTCATCTTCATTTAACTGATTTCATCGTTAACTGATTTCATCTTCATTTAACTGATTTCATCGTTAACTGATTTCATCGTTAACTGATTTCATCGTTTACTGATTTCATCGTTAACTGATTTCATCTTCATTTAACTGATTTCATTTTCATTCTTCATTTAACTGATTTCATCGTTAACTGATTTCATCGTTAACTGATTTCATCTTCATTTAACTGATTTCATCGTTAACTGATTTCATCGTTAACTGATTTCATCGTTAACTGATTTCATCTTCATTTAACTGATTTCATCTGTAACTGATTTCATCGTTAACTGATTTCATCTTCATTTAACTGATTTCATCTTCATTTAACTGATTTCATCGTTAACTGATGTCATCTTCATTTAACTGATTTCATCGTTAACTGATTTCATCGTTAACTGATTTAATCTTCATGTAACTGATTTCATCTGTAACTGATTTCATCTTCATTTAACTGATTTCATCTTCATTTAACTGATTTCATCGTTAACTGATTTCATCTTCATTTAACTGATTTCATCGTTAACTGATTTCATTGTTAACTGATTTCATCTTTAACTGATTTCATCGTTAACTGATTTCATCTTCATTTAACTGATTTCATCGTTAACTGATTTCATCGTTAACTGATTTCATCTTCATTTAACTGATTCCATCGTTAACTGATTTCATCTTTAACTGATTTCATCGTTAACTGATTTCATCTTCATTTAACTGATTTCATCGTTAACTGATTTCATCGTTAACTGATTTCATCTTCATTTAACTGATTCCATCGTTAACTGATTTCATCTTTAACTGATTTCATCTTCATTTAACTGATTTCATCTTCATTTAACTGATTTCATCGTTAACTGATTTCATCGTTAACTGATTTAATCTTTAACTGATTTCATCGTTAACTGATATAATCTTCATGTAACTGATTTCATCTGTAACTGATTTCATCTTTAACTGATTTCATCGTTAACTGATTTCATCTTCATTTAACTGATTTCATCTTCATTTAACTGATTTCATCGTTAACTGATTTCATCTTCATTTAACTGATTCCATCGTTAACTGATTTCATCGTTAACTGATTTCATCGTTAACTGATTTCATCTTCATTTAACTGATTTCATCGTTAACTGATTTCATCTTCATTTAACTGATTTCATCGTTAACTGATTTCATCGTTAACTGATTCCATCGTTAACTGATTTCATCGTTAACTGATTTCATATTCATTTAACTGATTTCATCGTTAACTGATTTCATCGTTAACTGATTTCATCTTCATTTAACTGATTCCATCGTTAACTGATTTCATCGTTAACTGATTTCATCTTCATTTAACTGATTTCATCGTTAACTGATTTCATCGTTAACTGATTCCATCGTTAACTGATTTCATCGTTAACTGATTTCATCTTCATTTAACTGATTTCATCGTTAACTGATTTCATCGTTAACTGATTTCATCGTTAACTGATTTCATCTTCATTTAACTGATTCCATCGTTAACTGATTTCATCGTTTACTGATTTCATCGTTAACTGATTTCATCTTCATTTAACTGATTTCATTTTCATTCTTCATTTAACTGATTTCATCGTTAACTGATTTCATCGTTAACTGATTTCATCTTCATTTAACTGATTTCATCGTTAACTGATTTCATCGTTAACTGATTTCATCGTTAACTGATTTCATCTTCATTTAACTGATTTCATCTTCATTTAACTGATTTCATCTTCATTTAACTGATTTCATCGTTAACTGATTTCATCTTTTACTGATTTCATCGTTAACTGATTTCATCTTTAACTGATTTCATCGTTAACTGATTTCATCTTCATTTAACTGATTTCATCGTTGACTGATTTCATCTTCATTTAACTGATTCCATCGTTAACTGATTTCATCTTCATTTAACTGATTCCATCATTAACTGATCTCATCGTTAACTGATTTCATCGTTAACTGATTCCATCGTTAACTGATTTCACCGTTAACTGATTTCACCGTTAACTGATTTCATCTTCATTTAACTGATTCCATCGTTAACAGATTTCATCTTTAACTGATTTCATCGTTAACTGATTTCATCTTTAACTGATTTCATCGTTAACTGATTTCATCTTCATTTAACTGATTTCATCGTTAACTGATTTCATCGTTAACTGATTTCATCGTTAACTGATTTCATCTTCATTTAACTGATTTCATTTTCATTCTTCATTTAACTGATTTCATCGTTAACTGATTTCATCGTTAACTGATTTCATCGTTAACTGATTTCATCTTCATTTAACTGATTTCATCGTTAACTGATTTCGTCGTTAACTGATTTCATCTTTAACTGATTTCATCGTTAACTGATTTCATCTTCATTTAACTGATTTCATCGTTAACTGATTTCATCGTTTACTGATTTCATCTTCATTTAACTGATTTCATCGTTAACTGATTTCATCGTTAACTGATTTCATCTTTAACTGATTTCATCGTTAACTGATTTCATCTTCATTTAACTGATTTCATCGTTAACTGATCTCATCGTTAACTGATTTCATCGTTAACGGATTTCATCGTTAACGGATTCCATCGTTAACGGATTTCATCGTTAACGGATTTCATCGTTAACTGATTTCATCTTCATTTAACTGATTTCATCGTTAACTGATTTCATCTTCATTTAACTGATTTCATCGTTAACTGATTTCATCGTTAACTGATTTCATTTTCATTCTTCATTTAACTGATTTCATCGTTAACTGATTTCATCTTTAACTGATTTTATCGTTAACTGATTTCAACTTCATGTAAATGATTTCATCTGTAACTGATTTCATCGTTAACTGATTTCATCTTCATTGAACTGATTTCATCTTCATTTAACTGATTTCATCGTTAACTGATGTCATCTTCATTTAACTGATTTCATCGTTAACTGATGTCATCTTCATTTAACTGATTTTATCGTTAACTGATTTCATCTTCATTTAACTGATTTCATCTGTAACTGATTTCATCGTTAACTGATTTCATCTTCATTGAACTGATTTCATCTTCATTTAACTGATTTCATCGTTAACTGATGTCATCTTCATTTAACTGATTTCATCGTTAACTGATTTCATCGTTAACTGATTTAATCTTCATGTAACTGATTTCATCTGTAACTGATTTCATCGTTAACTGATTTCATCTTCATTTAACTGATTTCATCGTTAACTGATTTCATCTTCATTTAACTGATTTCATCGTTAACTGATTTCATCGTTAACTGATTTCATCTTCATTTAACTGATTCCATCGTTAACTGATTTCATCTTTAACTGATTTCATCGTTAACTGATTTCATCTTCATTTAACTGATTTCATCGTTAACTGATTTCATCGTTAACTGATTTCATCTTCATTTAACTGATTCCATCGTTAACTGATTTCATCTTTAACTGATTTCATCTTCATTTAACTGATTCCATCGTTAACTGATTTCATCTTTAACTGATTTCATCTTCATTTAACTGATTCCATCGTTAACTGATTTCATCTTTAACTGATTTCATCGTTAACTGATTTCATCTTCATTTAACTGATTTCATCGTTAACTGATTTCATCGTTAACTGATTTCATCTTCATTTAACTGATTTCATCGTTAACTGATTTCATCTTCATTTAACTGATTTCATCGTTAACTGATTTCATCGTTAACTGATTTCATCTTCATTTAACTGATTCCATCGTTAACTGATTTCATCTTTAACTGATTTCATCGTTAACTGATTTCATCTTCATTTAACTGATTTCATCGTTAACTGATTTCATCGTTAACTGATTTCATCTTCATTTAACTGATTCCATCGTTAACTGATTTCATCTTTAACTGATTTCATCATTAACTGATTTCATCTTCATTTAACTGATTTCATCGTTAACTGATTTCATCGTTAACTGATTTAATCTTTAACTGATTTCATCGTTAACTGATTTAATCTTCATGTAACTGATTTCATCTGTAACTGATTTCATCTTTAACTGATTTCATCGTTAACTGATTTCATCTTCATTTAACTGATTTCATCGTTAACTGATTTCATCTTCATTTAACTGATTCCATCGTTAACTGATTTCATCGTTAACTGATTTCATCGTTAACTGATTTCATCTTCATTTAACTGATTTCATCGTTAACTGATTTCATCTTCATTTAACTGATTTCATCGTTAACTGATTTCATCGTTAACTGATTCCATCGTTAACTGATTTCATCGTTAACTGATTTCATATTCATTTAACTGATTTCATCGTTAACTGATTTCATCTTTAACTGATTTCATCGTTAACTGATTTCATCGTTAACTGATTTCATCTTCATTTAACTGATTTCATCGTTAACTGATTTCATCGTTAACTGATTTCATCTTCATTTAACTGATTTCATCGTTAACTGATTTCATCGTTAACTGATTTCATCTTCATTTAACTGATTTCATCGTTAACTGATTTCATCGTTAACTGATTTCATCTTCATTTAACTGATTTCATCGTTAACTGATTTCATCGTTAACTGATTTCATCTTCATTTAACTGATTTCATCGTTAACTGATTTCATCTTCATTTAACTGATTCCATCGTTAACTGATTTCATCGTTAACTGATTTCATCTTCATTTAACTGATTTCATCGTTAACTGATTTCATCGTTAACTGATCTCATCGTTAACTGATTCCATCGTGAACTGATTTCACCGTGAACTGATTTCATCTTCATTTAACTGATTCCATCGTTAACTGATTTCATCGTTAACTGATTTCATCGTTAACTGATTTCATCTTCATTTAACTGATTTCATTTTCATTCTTCATTTAACTGATTTCATCGTTAACTGATTTCATCTTCATTTAACTGATTTCATCGTTAACTGATTTCATCGTTAACTGATTTCATCGTTAACTGATTTCATCTTCATTTAACTGATTTCATCGTTAACTGATTTCATCGTTAACTGATTTCATCTTTAACTGATTTCATCGTTAACTGATTTCATCTTCATTTAACTGATTTCATCGTTAACTGATTTCATCTTCATTTAATTGATTTCATCGTTAACTGATTTCATCGTTAACTGATTTCATCGTTAACTGATTTCATCTTCATTTAACTGATTTCATCGTTAACTGATTTCATCGTTAACTGATTTCATCGTTAACTGATTTCATCTTCATTTAACTGATTTCATCGTTAACTGATTTCAACGTTAACTGATTCCATCGTTAACTGATTTCATCTTTAACTGATTTCATCGTTAACTGATTTCATCTTCATTTAACTGATTTCATCGTTAACTGATTTCATCTTCATTTAACTGATTTCATCGTTAAGTGATTTCATCGTTAACTGATTTCATCGTTAACTGATTTCATCTTCATTTAACTGATTTCATCGTTAACTGATTTCATCGTTAACTGATTTCATCTTCATTTAACTGATTTCATCGTTAACTGATTTCATCGTTAACTGATTTCATCGTTAACTGATTTCATCTTCATTTAACTGATTTCATCGTTAACTGATTTCATCGTTAACTGATTTCATCGTTAACTGATTTCATCTTCATTCTTCATTTAACTGATTTCATCGTTAACTGATTTCATCGTTAACTGATTTCATCTTCATTTAACTGATTTCATCGTTAATTGATTTCATCGTTAACTGATTTCATCGTTAACTGATTTCATCTTCATTTAACTGATTTCATCGTTAACTGATTTCATCGTTAACTGATTTCATCTTTAACTGATTTCATCTTCATTTAACTGATTTCATCGTTAACTGATTTCATCGTTAACTGATTTCATCTTTAACTGATTTCATCTTTAACTGATTTCATCGTTAACTGATTTCATCTTCATTTAACTGATTTCATCGTTAACTGATTTCATCGTTAACTGATTTCATCTTTAACTGATTTCATCGTTAACTGATTTCATCTTCATTTAACTGATTCCATCGTTAACTGATTTCATCGTTAACTGATTTCATCTTCATTTAACTGATTTCATCGTTAACTGATTTCATCGTTAACTGATTTCATCTTTAACTGATTTCATCTTTAACTGATTTCATCGTTAACTGATTTCATCTTCATTTAACTGATTTCATCGTTAACTGATTTCATCGTTAACTGATTTCATCTTTAACTGATTTCATCGTTAACTGATTTCATCTTCATTTAACTGATTCCATCGTTAACTGATTTCATCGTTAACTGATTTCATCTTCATTTAACTGATTTCATCGTTAACTGATTTCATCGTTAACTGATTTCATCTTTAACTGATTTCATCGTTAACTGATTTCATCTTCATTTAACTGATTTCATCTTCATTTAACTGATTTCATCGTTAACTGATTCCATCGTTAACTGATTTCATCGTTAACTGATTTCATCTTCATTTAACTGATTTCATCTTTAACTGATTTCATCGTTAACTGATTTCATCTTCATTTAACTGATTTCATCGTTAACTGATTTCATCGTTAACTGATTTCATCTTTAACTGATTTCATCGTTAACTGATTTCATCTTCATTTAACTGATTTCATCGTTAACTGATTTCATCTTCATTTAATTGATTTCATCGTTAACTGATTTCATCGTTAACTGATTTCATCTTCATTTAACTGATTTCATCGTTAACTGATTTCATCGTTAACTGATTCCATCGTTAACTGATTTCATCGTTAACTGATTTCATCTTCATTTAACTGATTTCATCGTTAACTGATTTCATCGTTAACTGATTTCATCTTCATTTAACTGATTTCATCGTTAACTGATTTCATCGTTAACTGATTTCATCTTCATTTAACTGATTTCATCTTCATTTAACTGATTTCATCGTTAACTGATTCCATCGTTAACTGATTTCATCTTTAACTGATTTCATCGTTAACTGATTTCATCTTCATTTAACTGATTTCATCGTTAACTGATTTCATCTTCATTTAACTGATTTCATCGTTAAGTGATTTCATCGTTAACTGATTTCATCGTTAACTGATTTCATCGTTAATTGATTTCATCTTCATTTAACTGATTTCATCGTTAACTGATTTCATCTTCATTTAACTGATTTCATCGTTAACTGATTCCATCGTTAACTGATTTCATCGTTAACTGATTTCATCGTTAACTGATTTCATCTTCATTTAACTGATTTCATCGTTAACTGATTTCATCTTCATTTAACTGATTTCATCGTTAACTGATTTCATCTTCATTTAACTGATTCCATCGTTAACTGATTTCATCGTTAACTGATTTCATCTTCATTTAACTGATTTCATCGTTAACTGATTTCATCGTTAACTGATTTCATCTTCATTTAACTGATTCCATCGTTAACTGATTTCATCGTTAACTGATTCCATCGTTAACTGATTTCATCGTTAACTGATTTCATCTTCATTTAACTGATTCCATCGTTAACTGATTTCATCGTTAACTGATTTCATCGTTAACTGATTTCATCTTCATTTAACTGATTTCATCGTTAACTGATTTCATCTTCATTTAACTGATTTCATCGTTAACTGATTCCATCGTTAACTGATTTCATCGTTAACTGATTTCATCTTCATTTAACTGATTTCATCGTTAACTGATTTCATCGTTAACTGATTTCATCTTCATTTAACTGATTCCATCGTTAACTGATTTCATCGTTTACTGATTTCATCGTTAACTGATTTCATCTTCATTTAACTGATTTCATTTTCATTCTTCATTTAACTGATTTCATCGTTAACTGATTTCATCGTTAACTGATTTCATCTTCATTTAACTGATTTCATCGTTAACTGATTTCATCTTCATTTAACTGATTTCATCGTTAACTGATTTCATCGTTAACTGATTTCATCTTTTACTGATTTCATCGTTAACTGATTTCATCTTTAACTGATTTCATCGTTAACTGATTTCATCTTCATTTAACTGATTTCATCGTTGACTGATTTCATCTTCATTTAACTGATTCCATCGTTAACTGATTTCATCTTCATTTAACTGATTCCATCGTTAACTGATCTCATCGTTAACTGATTCCATCGTTAACTGATTTCACCGTTAACTGATTTCACCGTTAACTGATTTCATCTTCATTTAACTGATTCCATCGTTAACAGATTTCATCTTTAACTGATTTCATCGTTAACTGATTTCATCTTTAACTGATTTCATCGTTAACTGATTTCATCTTCATTTAACTGATTTCATCGTTAACTGATTTCATCTTCATTTAACTGATTTCATTTTCATTCTTCATTTAACTGATTTCATCGTTAACTGATTTCATCGTTAACTGATTTCATCTTCATTTAACTGATTTCATCGTTAACTGATTTCATCTTTAACTGATTTCATCGTTAACTGATTTCATCTTCATTTAACTGATTTCATCGTTAACTGATTTCATCGTTTACTGATTTCATCTTCATTTAACTGATTTCATCGTTAACTGATTTCATCGTTAACTGATTTCATCTTTAACTGATTTCATCGTTAACTGATTTCATCTTCTTTTAACTGATTTCATCGTTAACTGATCTCATCGTTAACGGATTTCATCGTTAACGGATTTCATCGTTAACGGATTCCATCGTTAACGGATTTCATCGTTAACTGATTTCATCTTCATTTAACTGATTTCATCGTTAACTGATTTCATCTTCATTTAACTGATTTCATCGTTAACTGATTTCATCGTTAACTGATTTCATTTTCATTCTTCATTTAACTGATTTCATCGTTAACTGATTTCATCTTTAACTGATTTTATCGTTAACTGATTTCATCTTCATGTAACTGATTTCATCTGTAACTGATTTCATCGTTAACTGATTTCATCTTCATTTAACTGATTTCATCTGTAACTGATTTCATCGTTAACTGATTTCATCTTCATTTAACTGATTTCATCTTCATTTAACTGATTTCATCGTTAACTGATGTCATCTTCATTTAACTGATTTCATCGTTAACTGATTTCATCGTTACCTGATTTCATCTTCATTTAACTGATTCCATCGTTAACTGATTTCATCGTTAACTGTTTTCATCTTTAACTGATTTCATCTTCATTTAACTGATTTCATCTTCATTTAACTGATTTCATCGTTAACTGATTCCATCGTTAACTGATTTCATCTTCATTTAACTGATTTCATCGTTAACTGATTTCATCTTCATTTAACTGATTTCATCGTTAACTGATTTCATCGTTAACTGATTTCATCGTTAACTGATTTCATCTTCATTTATCTGATTTCATCGTTAACTGATTTCATCTTCATTTAACTGATTCCATCGTTAACTGATTTCATCGTTAACTGATTTCATCTTCATTTAACTGATTTCATCGTTAACTGATTTCATCGTTAACTGATTTCATCTTCATTTAACTGATTCCATCGTTAACTGATTTCATCGTTAACTGATTTCATCGTTAACTGATTTCATCTTCATTTAACTGATTTCATCGTTAACTGATTTCATCGTTAACTGATTTCATCGTTAACTGATTCCATCGTTAACTGATTTCATCGTTAACTGATTTCATCTTCATTTAACTGATTTCATCGTTAACTGATTTCATCGTTAACTGATTTCATCGTTAACTGATTTCATCTTCATTTAACTGATTCCATCGTTAACTGATTTCATCGTTTACTGATTTCATCGTTAACTGATTTCATCTTCATTTAACTGATTTCATTTTCATTCTTCATTTAACTGATTTCATCGTTAACTGATTTCATCGTTAACTGATTTCATCTTCATTTAACTGATTTCATCGTTAACTGATTTCATCGTTAACTGATTTCATCTTCATTTAACTGATTTCATCGTTAACTGATTTCATCGTTAACTGATTTCATCTTTTACTGATTTCATCGTTAACTGATTTCATCTTTAACTGATTTCATCGTTAACTGATTTCATCTTCATTTAACTGATTTCATCGTTGACTGATTTCATCTTCATTTAACTGATTCCATCGTTAACTGATTTCATCTTCATTTAACTGATTCCATCGTTAACTGATCTCATCGTTAACTGATTTCATCGTTAACTGATTCCATCGTTAACTGATTTCACCGTTAACTGATTTCACCGTTAACTGATTTCATCTTCATTTAACTGATTCCATCGTTAACAGATTTCATCTTTAACTGATTTCATCGTTAACTGATTTCATCTTTAACTGATTTCATCTTCATTTAACTGATTTCATCGTTAACTGATTTCATCGTTAACTGATTTCATCGTTAACTGATTTCATCTTCATTTAACTGATTTCATTTTCATTCTTCATTTAACTGATTTCATCGTTAACTGATTTCATCGTTAACTGATTTCATCGTTAACTGATTTCATCTTCATTTAACTGATTTCATCGTTAACTGATTTCGTCGTTAACTGATTTCATCTTTAACTGATTTCATCGTTAACTGATTTCATCTTCATTTAACTGATTTCATCGTTAACTGATTTCATCGTTTACTGATTTCATCTTCATTTAACTGATTTCATCGTTAACTGATTTCATCTTTAACTGATTTCATCGTTAACTGATTTCATCTTCATTTAACTGATTTCATCGTTAACTGATCTCATCGTTAACTGATTTCATCGTTAACGGATTTCATCGTTAACGGATTCCATCGTTAACGGATTTCATCGTTAACGGATTTCATCGTTAACTGATTTCATCTTCATTTAACTGATTTCATCGTTAACTGATTTCATCTTCATTTAACTGATTTCATCGTTAACTGATTTCATTTTCATTCTTCATTTAACTGATTTCATCGTTAACTGATTTCATCTTTAACTGATTTTATCGTTAACTGATTTCAACTTCATGTAAATGATTTCATCTGTAACTGATTTCATCGTTAACTGATTTCATCTTCATTTAACTGATTTCATCTGTAACTGATTTCATCGTTAACTGATTTCATCTTCATTTAACTGATTTCATCTTCATTTAACTGATTTCATCGTTAACTGATGTCATCTTCATTTAACTGATTTCATCGTTAACTGATTTCATCGTTAACTGATTTAATCTTCATGTAACTGATTTCATCTGTAACTGATTTCATCGTTAACTGATTTCATCTTCATTTAACTGATTTCATCTTCATTTAACTGATTTCATCGTTAACTGATTTCATCTTCATTTAACTGATTTCATCGTTAACTGATTTCATTGTTAACTGATTTCATCTTTAACTGATTTCATCGTTAACTGATTTCATCTTCATTTAACTGATTTCATCGTTAACTGATTTCATCGTTAACTGATTTCATCTTCATTTAACTGATTCCATCGTTAACTGATTTCATCTTTAACTGATTTCATCGTTAACTGATTTCATCTTCATTTAACTGATTTCATCGTTAACTGATTTCATCGTTAACTGATTTCATCTTCATTTAACTGATTCCATCGTTAACTGATTTCATCTTTAACTGATTTCATCATTAACTGATTTCATCTTCATTTAACTGATTTCATCGTTAACTGATTTCATCGTTAACTGATTTAATCTTTAACTGATTTCATCGTTAACTGATTTAATCTTCATGTAACTGATTTCATCTGTAACTGATTTCATCTTTAACTGATTTCATCGTTAACTGATTTCATCTTCATTTAACTGATTTCATCTTCATTTAACTGATTTCATCGTTAACTGATTTCATCTTCATTTAACTGATTCCATCGTTAACTGATTTCATCGTTAACTGATTTCATCGTTAACTGATTTCATCTTCATTTAACTGATTTCATCGTTAACTGATTTCATCTTCATTTAACTGATTTCATCGTTAACTGATTTCATCGTTAACTGATTCCATCGTTAACTGATTTCATCGTTAACTGATTTCATATTCATTTAACTGATTTCATCGTTAACTGATTTCATCGTTAACTGATTTCATCGTTAACTGATTTCATCTTCATTTAACTGATTCCATCGTTAACTGATTTCATCGTTAACTGATTTCATCGTTAACTGATTTCATCTTCATTTAACTGATTTCATCGTTAACTGATTTCATCGTTAACTGATTTCATCGTTAACTGATTCCATCGTTAACTGATTTCATCGTTAACTGATTTCATCTTCATTTAACTGATTTCATCGTTAACTGATTTCATCGTTAACTGATTTCATCTTCATTTAACTGATTTCATTTTCATTCTTCATTTAACTGATTTCATCGTTAACTGATTTCATCGTTAACTGATTTCATCTTCATTTAACTGATTTCATCGTTAACTGATTTCATCGTTAACTGATTTCATCGTTAACTGATTTCATCTTTTACTGATTTCATCGTTAACTGATTTCATCTTTTACTGATTTCATCGTTAACTGATTTCATCTTTAACTGATTTCATCGTTAACTGATTTCATCTTCATTTAACTGATTTCATCGTTGACTGATTTCATCTTCATTTAACTGATTCCATCGTTAACTGATTTCATCTTCATTTAACTGATTCCATCGTTAACTGATCTCATCGTTAACTGATTTCATCGTTAACTGATTCCATCGTTAACTGATTTCACCGTTAACTGATTTCACCGTTAACTGATTTCATCTTCATTTAACTGATTCCATCGTTAACAGATTTCATCGTTAACTGATTTCATCGTTAACTGATTTCATCGTTAACTGATTTCATCTTCATTTAACTGATTTCATCGTTAACTGATTTCATCGTTAACTGATTTCATCGTTAACTGATTTCATCTTCATTTAACTGATTTCATTTTCATTCTTCATTTAACTGATTTCATCGTTAACTGATTTCATCGTTAACTGATTTCATCGTTAACTGATTTCATCTTCATTTAACTGATTTCATCGTTAACTGATTTCGTCGTTAACTGATTTCATCTTTAACTGATTTCATCGTTAACTGATTTCATCTTCATTTAACTGATTTCATCGTTAACTGATTTCATCGTTTACTGATTTCATCTTCATTTAACTGATTTCATCGTTAACTGATTTCATCGTTAACTGATTTCATCTTTAACTGATTTCATCGTTAACTGATTTCATCTTCATTTAACTGATTTCATCGTTAACTGATCTCATCGTTAACGGATTTCATCGTTAACGGATTCCATCGTTAACGGATTTCATCGTTAACGGATTTCATCGTTAACTGATTTCATCTTCATTTAACTGATTTCATCGTTAACTGATTTCATCTTCATTTAACTGATTTCATCGTTAACTGATTTCATCGTTAACTGATTTCATTTTCATTCTTCATTTAACTGATTTCATCGTTAACTGATTTCATCTTTAACTGATTTTATCGTTAACTGATTTCAACTTCATGTAAATGATTTCATCTCTAACTGATTTCATCGTTAACTGATTTCATCTTCATTTAACTGATTTCATCTGTAACTGATTTCATCGTTAACTGATTTCATCTTCATTTAACTGATTTCATCTTCATTTAACTGATTTCATCGTTAACTGATGTCATCTTCATTTAACTGATTTCATCGTTAACTGATTTCACCGTTAACTGATTTAATCTTCATGTAACTGATTTCATCTGTAACTGATTTCATCGTTAACTGATTTCATCTTCATTTAACTGATTTCATCTTCATTTAACTGATTTCATCGTTAACTGATTTCATCTTCATTTAACTGATTTCATCGTTAACTGATTTCATTGTTAACTGATTTCATCTTTAACTGATTTCATCGTTAACTGATTTCATCTTCATTTAACTGATTTCATCGTTAACTGATTTCATCGTTAACTGATTTCATCTTCATTTAACTGATTCCATCGTTAACTGATTTCATCTTTAACTGATTTCATCATTAACTGATTTCATCTTCATTTAACTGATTTCATCGTTAACTGATTTCATCGTTAACTGATTTAATCTTTAACTGATTTCATCGTTAACTGATTTAATCTTCATGTAACTGATTTCATCTGTAACTGATTTCATCTTTAACTGATTTCATCGTTAACTGATTTCATCTTCATTTAACTGATTTCATCTTCATTTAACTGATTTCATCGTTAACTGATTTCATCTTCATTTAACTGATTCCATCGTTAACTGATTTCATCGTTAACTGATTTCATCGTTAACTGATTTCATCTTCATTTAACTGATTTCATCGTTAACTGATTTCATCTTCATTTAACTGATTTCATCGTTAACTGATTTCATCGTTAACTGATTCCATCGTTAACTGATTTCATCGTTAACTGATTTCATCTTCATTTAACTGATTTCATCGTTAACTGATTTCATCGTTAACTGATTTCATCGTTAACTGATTCCATCGTTAACTGATTTCATCGTTAACTGATTTCATCTTCATTTAACTGATTTCATCGTTAACTGATTTCATCGTTAACTGATTTCATCTTCATTTAACTGATTTCATTTTCATTCTTCATTTAACTGATTTCATCGTTAACTGATTTCATCGTTAACTGATTTCATCTTCATTTAACTGATTTCATCGTTAACTGATTTCATCGTTAACTGATTTCATCTTCATTTAACTGATTTCATCGTTAACTGATTTCATCGTTAACTGATTTCATCTTTTACTGATTTCATCGTTAACTGATTTCATCTTTTACTGATTTCATCGTTAACTGATTTCATCGTTAACTGATTTCATCGTTAACTGATTTCATCTTCATTTAACTGATTTCATCGTTGACTGATTTCATCTTCATTTAACTGATTCCATCGTTAACTGATTTCATCTTCATTTAACTGATTCCATCGTTAACTGATCTCATCGTTAACTGATTTCATCGTTAACTGATTCCATCGTTAACTGATTTCACCGTTAACTGATTTCACCGTTAACTGATTTCATCTTCATTTAACTGATTCCATCGTTAACAGATTTCATCGTTAACTGATTCCATCGTTAACTGATTTCATCGTTAACTGATTTCATCGTTAACTGATTTCATCTTCATTTAACTGATTCCATCGTTAACTGATTTCATCTTTAACTGATTTCATCATTAACTGATTTCATCTTCATTTAACTGATTTCATCGTTAACTGATTTCATCGTTAACTGATTTAATCTTTAACTGATTTCATCGTTAACTGATTTAATCTTCATGTAACTGATTTCATCTGTAACTGATTTCATCTTTAACTGATTTCATCGTTAACTGATTTCATCTTCATTTAACTGATTTCATCTTCATTTAACTGATTTCATCGTTAACTGATTTCATCTTCATTTAACTGATTCCATCGTTAACTGATTTCATCGTTAACTGATTTCATCGTTAACTGATTTCATCTTCATTTAACTGATTTCATCGTTAACTGATTTCATCTTCATTTAACTGATTTCATCGTTAACTGATTTCATCGTTAACTGATTCCATCGTTAACTGATTTCATCGTTAACTGATTTCATATTCATTTAACTGATTTCATCGTTAACTGATTTCATCGTTAACTGATTTCATCTTTAACTGATTTCATCGTTAACTGATTTCATCTTCATTTAACTGATTTCATCGTTAACTGATTTCATCGTTAACTGATTTCATCTTCATTTAACTGATTTCATCGTTAACTGATTTCATCGTTAACTGATTTCATCTTCATTTAACTGATTTCATCGTTAACTGATTTCATCGTTAACTGATTTCATCTTCATTTAACTGATTTCATTTTCATTCTTCATTTAACTGATTTCATCGTTAACTGATTTCATCTTCATTTAACTGATTTCATCGTTAACTGATTTCATCTTCATTTAACTGATTTCATCGTTAACTGATTTCATCGTTAACTGATTTCATCTTCATTTAACTGATTTCATCATTAACTGATTTCATCGTTAACTGATTTCATCGTTAACTGATTTAATCTTCATGTAACTGATTTCATCTGTAACTGATTTCATCTTTAACTGATTTCATCGTTAACTGATTTCATCTTCATTTAACTGATTCCATCGTTAACTGATTTCATCTTTAACTGATTTCATCGATAACTGATTTCATCTTCATTTAACTGATTTCATCGTTAACTGATTTCATCGTTAACTGATTTCATCTTCATTTAACTGATTTCATCGTTAACTGATTTCATCGTTAACTGATTTCATCTTTAACTGATTTCATCGTTAACTGATTTCATCTTCATTTAACTGATTTCATCTTCATTTAACTGATTTCATCGTTAACTGATTTCATCTTCATTTAACTGATTTCATCGTTAACTGATTTCATCTTCATTTAACTGATTCCATCGTTAGCTGATTTCATCTTTAACTGATTTCATCGTTAACTGATTTCATCTTCATTTAACTGATTTCATCGTTAACTGATTTCATCGTTAACTGATTTCATCTTCATTTAACTGATTTCATCGTTAACTGATTTCATCTTCATTTAACTGATTTCATCGTTAACTGATTTCATCGTTAACTGATCTCATCGTTAACTGATTTCATCGTTAACTGATTTCATCGTTAACTGATTTCATCTTCATTTAACTGATTTCATCGTTAACTGATTTCATCTTCATTTAACTGATTTCATCGTTAACTGATTTCATCGTTAACTGATTCCATCGTTAACTGATTTCATCGTTAACTGATTCCATCGTTAACTGATTTCATCGTTAACTGATTCCATCGTTAACTGATTTCATCTTTAACTGATTTCATCGTTAACTGATTTCATCTTCATTTAACTGATTTCATCGTTAAGTGATTTCATCGTTAACTGATTTCATCGTTAACTGATTTCATCGTTAACTGATTTCATCTTCATTTAACTGATTTCATCGTTAACTGATTTCATCTTCATTTAACTGATTTCATCGTTAAGTGATTTCATCGTTAACTGATTTCATCTTTAACTGATTTCATCGTTAACTGATTTCATCTTCATTTAACTGATTTCATCGTTAACTGATTTCATCGTTAACTGATTCCATCGTTAACTGATTTCATCGTTAACTGATTCCATCGTTAACTGATTTCATCGTTAACTGATTTCATCTTCATTTAACTGATTTCATCGTTAACTGATTTCATCTTCATTTAACTGATTTCATTTTCATTCTTCATTTAACTGATTTCATCGTTAACTGATTTCATCTTCATTTAACTGATTTCATCGTTAACTGATTTCATCGTTAACTGATTTCATCTTCATTTAACTGATTTCATCGTTAACTGATTTCATCGTTAACTGATTTCATCTTCTTTTAACTGATTTCATCGTTAACTGATTTCATCGTTAACTGATTTCATCGTTAACTGATTTCATCTTCTTTTAACTGATTTCATCGTTAACTGATTTCATCGTTAACTGATTTCATCTTCATTTAACTGATTTCATCGTTAACTGATTTCATCGTTAACTGATTTCATCTTCATTTAACTGATTTCATCGTTAACTGATTTCATCTTCATTTAACTGATTTCATCGTTAACTGATTTCATCGTTAACTGATTTCATCTTCATTTAACTGATTCCATCGTTAACTGATTTCATCGTTAACTGATTTCATCGTTAACTGATTTCATCGTTAACTGATTTCATCTTTAACTGATTTCATCGTTAACTGATTTCATCTTCATTTAACTGATTTCATCGTTAACTGATTTCATCGTTAACTGATTTCATCTTCATTTAACTGATTTCATCGTTAACTGATTTCATCTTCATTTAACTGATTTCATCGTTAACTGATTTCATCGTTAACTGATTTCATCTTCATTTAACTGATTCCATCGTTAACTGATTTCATCGTTAACTGATTTCATCGTTAACTGATTTCATCGTTAACTGATTTCATCTTTAACTGATTTCATCGTTAACTGATTTCATCTTCATTTAACTGATTTCATCGTTAACTGATTTCATCGTTAACTGATTTCATCTTCATTTAACTGATTTCATTTTCATTCTTCATTTAACTGATTTCATCGTTAACTGATTTCATCTTCATTTAACTGATTTCATCGTTAACTGATTTCATCGTTAACTGATTTCATCTTCATTTAACTGATTCCATCGTTAACTGATTTCATCGTTAACTGATTTCATCTTCATTTAACTGATTTCCTCGTTAAGTGATTTCATCGTTAACTGATTTCATCGTTAACTGATTTCATCGTTAACTGATTTCATCGTTAACTGATTTCATCTTCATTTAACTGATTTCATCTTCATTTAACTGATTTCATCGTTAAGTGATTTCATCTTCATTTAACTGATTTCATCGTTAACTGATTTCATCGTTAACTGATTTCATCGTTAACTGATTTCATCTTCATTTAACTGATTTCATCGTTAACTGATTTCATCTTCATTTAACTGATTTCATTTTCATTCTTCATTTAACTGATTTCATCGTTAACTGATTTCATCTTCATTTAACTGATTTCATCGTTAACTGATTTCATCGTTAACTGATTTCATCTTCTTTTAACTGATTTCATCGTTAACTGATTTCATCTTCATTTAATTGATTTCATCGTTAACTGATTTCATCGTTAACTGATTTCATCTTCATTTAACTGATTTCATCGTTAACTGATTTCATCGTTAACTGATTTCATCTTCATTTAACTGATTTCATCGTTAACTGATTTCATCTTCATTTAACTGATTTCATCGTTAACTGATTTCATCGTTAACTGATTTCATCTTCATTTAACTGATTCCATCGTTAATTGATTTCATCGTTAACTGATTTCATCGTTAACTGATTTCATCGTTAACTGATTTCATCTTCATTTAACTGATTTCATCGTTAACTGATTTCATCGTTAACTGATTTCATCTTCATTTAACTGATTTCATTTTCATTCTTCATTTAACTGATTTCATCGTTAACTGATTTCATCTTCATTTAACTGATTTCATCGTTAACTGATTTCATCGTTAACTGATTTCATCGTTAACTGATTTCATCTTCATTTAACTGATTCCATCGTTAACTGATTTCATCGTTAACTGATTTCATCTTCATTTAACTGATTTCATCGTTAACTGATTTCATCGTTAACTGATTTCATCGTTAACTGATTTCATCTTCATTTAACTGATTTCATCGTTAACTGATTTCATCGTTAACTGATTTCATCTTCATTTAACTGATTTCATCTTCATTTAACTGATTTCATCGTTAACTGATTTCATCGTTAACTGATTTCATCTTCATTTAACTGATTTCATTTTCATTCTTCATTTAACTGATTTCATCGTTAACTGATTTCATCTTCATTTAACTGATTTCATCGTTAACTGATTTCATCGTTAACTGATTTCATCGTTAACTGATTTCATCTTTAACTGATTTCATCGTTAACTGATTTCATCTTCATTTAACTGATTTCATCGTTAACTGATTTCATCTTCATTTAATTGATTTCATCGTTAACTGATTTCATCGTTAACTGATTTCATCGTTAACTGATTTCATCGTTAACTGATTTCATCTTCATTTAACTGATTTCATCGTTAACTGATTTCATCTTCATTTAACTGATTTCATCGTTAACTGATTTCATCGTTAACTGATTCCATCGTTAACTGATTTCATCATTAACTGATTTCATCTTCATTTAACTGATTTCATCGTTAACTGATTTCATCGTTAACTGATTTCATCTTTAACTGATTTCATCGTTAACTGATTTCATCTTCATTTAACTGATTTCATCGTTAACTGATTTCATCGTTAACTGATTTCATCTTTAACTGATTTCATCGTTAACTGATTTCATCTTCATTTAACTGATTTCATCGTTAACTGATTTCATCGTTAACTGATTTCATCGTTAACTGATTCCATCGTTAACTGATTTCATCTTTAACTGATTTCATCGTTAACTGATTTCATCTTCATTTAACTGATTTCATCGTTAAGTGATTTCATCGTTAACTGATTTCATCGTTAACTGATTTCATCTTCATTTAACTGATTTCATTGTTAACTGATTTCATCGTTAACTGATTTCATCTTCATTTAACTGATTTCATCGTTAACTGATTTCATCGTTAACTGATTCCATCGTTAACTGATTTCATCGTTAACTGATTTCATCGTTAACTGATTTCATCTTCATTTAACTGATTTCATTTTCATTCTTCATTTAACTGATTTCATCGTTAACTGATTTCATCGTTAACTGATTTCATCTTCATTTAACTGATTTCATCGTTAACTGATTTCATCGTTAACTGATTTCATCGTTAACTGATTTCATCTTTAACTGATTTCATCGTTAACTGATTTCATCTTCATTTAACTGATTTCATCGTTAACTGATTTCATCTTCATTTAATTGATTTCATCGTTAACTGATTTCATCGTTAACTGATTTCATCGTTAACTGATTTCATCTTCATTTAACTGATTTCATCGTTAACTGATTTCATCGTTAACTGATTTCATCGTTAACTGATTTCATCTTCATTTAACTGATTTCATCGTTAACTGATTTCATCGTTAACTGATTTCATCTTCATTTAAAGGATTTCATCGTTAACTGATTTCATCGTTAACTGATTTCATCTTTAACTGATTTCATCGTTAACTGATTTCATCTTCATTTAACTGATTTCATCGTTAACTGATTTCATCGTTAACTGATTTCATCTTTAACTGATTTCATCGTTAACTGATTTCATCTTCATTTAACTGATTTCATCGTTAACTGATTTCATCTTCATTTAACTGATTTCATCGTTAACTGATTTCATCGTTAACTGATTTCATCGTTAACTGATTTCATCTTCATTTAACTGATTCCATCGTTAACTGATTTCATCGTTAACTGATTTCATCGTTAACTGATTTCATCTTCATTTAACTGATTTCATCGTTAACTGATTTCATCTTCATTTAACTGATTTCATCGTTAACTGATTTCATCGTTAACTGATTTAATCGTTAACTGATTTCATCTTCATTTAACTGATTTCATTTTCATTCTTCATTTAACTGATTTCATCGTTAACTGATTTCATCTTCATTTAATTGATTTCATCGTTAACTGATTTCATCGTTAACTGATTTCATCGTTAACTGATTTCATCTTCATTTAACTGATTTCATCGTTAACTGATTTCATCGTTAACTGATTTCATCTTCATTTAACTGATTTCATCGTTAACTGATTTCATCGTTAACTGATTTCATCGTTAACTGATTTCATCTTCATTTAACTGATTTCATCGTTAACTGATTTCATCGTTAACTGATTTCATCTTTAACTGATTTCATCGTTAACTGATTTCATCGTTAACTGATTTCATCTTTAACTGATTTCATCGTTAACTGATTTCATCTTCATTTAACTGATTTCATCGTTAACTGATTTCATCTTCATTTAACTGATTTCATCGTTAACTGATTTCATCGTTAACTGATTTCATCGTTAACTGATTTCTTCGTTAACTGATTTCATCTTCATTTAACTGATTCCATCGTTAACTGATTTCATCGTTAACTGATTTCATCGTTAACTGATTTCATCTTCATTTAACTGATTTCATCGTTAACTGATTTCATCGTTAACTGATTTCATCTTTAACTGATTTCATCGTTAACTGATTTCATCGTTAACTGATTTCATCTTCATTTAACTGATTTCATCGTTAACTGATTTCATCGTTAACTGATTTCATCGTTAACTGATTTCATCTTCATTTAACTGATTTCATCGTTAAGTGATTTCATCGTTAACTGATTTCATCTTCATTTAACTGATTCCATCGTTAACTGATTTCATCGTTAACTGATTTCATCGTTAACTGATTTCATCTTTAACTGATTTCATCTTCATTTAACTGATTTCATCGTTAACTGATTTCATCGTTAACTGATTTCATCTTCATTTAACTGATTTCATCGTTAACTGATTTCATCGTTAACTGATTTCATCGTTAACTGATTTCATCTTCATTTAACTGATTTCATCGTTAACTGATTTCATCGTTAACTGATTCCATCGTTAACTGATATCATCGTTAACTGATTTCATCTTCATTTAACTGATTTAATTTTCATTCTTCATTTAACTGATTTCATCGTTAACTGATTTCATCTTCATTTAACTGATTTCATCGTTAACTGATTTCATCGTTAACTGATTTCATCGTTAACTGATTTCATCTTCATTTAACTGATTTCATCGTTAACTGATTTCATCTTCATTTAATTGATTTCATCGTTAACTGATTTCATCGTTAACTGATTTCATCGTTAACTGATTTCATCTTCATTTAACTGATTTCATCGTTAACTGATTTCATCGTTAACTGATTCCATCGTTAACTGATTTCATCGTTAACTGATTTCATCGTTAACTGATTTCATCGTTAACTGATTTCATCTTCATTTAACTGATTTCATCGTTAACTGATTTCATCGTTAACTGATTTCATCGTTAACTGATTTCATCTTTAACTGATTTCATCGTTAACTGATTTCATCTTCATTTAACTGATTTCATCGTTAACTGATTTCATCTTCATTTAATTGATTTCATCGTTAACTGATTTCATCGTTAACTGATTTCATCGTTAACTGATTTCATCTTCATTTAACTGATTTCATTTTCATTCTTCATTTAACTGATTTCATCGTTAACTGATTTCATCTTCATTTAATTGATTTCATCGTTAACTGATTTCATCGTTAACTGATTTCATCGTTAACTGATTTCATCTTCATTTAACTGATTTCATCGTTAACTGATTTCATCGTTAACTGATTTCATCTTTAACTGATTTCATCGTTAACTGATTTCATCTTCATTTAACTGATTTCATCGTTAACTGATTTCATCTTCATTTAACTGATTTCATCGTTAACTGATTTCATCGTTAACTGATTTCATCTTCATTTAACTGATTCCATCGTTAACTGATTTCATCGTTAACTGATTTCATCGTTAACTGATTTCATCTTCATTTAACTGATTTCATCGTTAACTGATTTCATCGTTAACTGATTTCATCGTTAACTGATTTCATCGTTAACTGATTTCATCTTCATTTAACTGATTTCATCGTTAACTGATTTCATCGTTAACTGATTTCATCGTTAACTGATTTCATCTTCATTTAACTGATTTCATCGTTAACTGATTTCATCGTTAACTGATTCCATCGTTAACTGATTTCATCGTTAACTGATTTCATCTTCATTTAACTGATTTCATCGTTAACTGATTTCATCTTCATTTAACTGATTTCATCGTTAACTGATTCCATCGTTAACTGATTTCATCTTCATTTAACTGATTTCATCGTTAACTGATTTCATCGTTAACTGATTTCATCTTCATTTAACTGATTTCATCGTTAACTGATTTCATCGTTAACTGATTTCATCGTTAACTGATTTCATCTTCATTTAACTGATTTCATCGTTAACTGATTTCATCGTTAACTGATTTCATCTTCATTTAACTGATTTCATCGTTAACTGATTTCATCGTTAACTGATTCCATCTTTAACTGATTTCATCGTTAACTGATTTCATCTTCATTTAACTGATTTCATCGTTAAGTGATTTCATCGTTAACTGATTTCATCTTCATTTAACTGATTTCATTGTTAACTGATTTCATCGTTAACTGATTTCATCTTCATTTAACTGATTTCATCGTTAACTGATTTCATCGTTAACTGATTTCATCGTTAACTGATTTCATCTTTAACTGATTTCATCTTCATTTAACTGATTTCATCGTTAACTGATTTCATCGTTAACTGATTTCATCTTCATTTAACTGATTTCATCGTTAACTGATTTCATCGTTAACTGATTCCATCGTTAACTGATATCATCGTTAACTGATTTCATCTTCATTTAACTGATTTAATTTTCATTCTTCATTTAACTGATTTCATCGTTAACTGATTTCATCTTCATTTAACTGATTTCATCGTTAACTGATTTCATCTTTAACTGATTTCATCGTTAACTGATTTCATCTTCATTTAACTGATTTCATCGTTAACTGATTTCATCTTCATTTAATTGATTTCATCGTTAACTGATTTCATCGTTAACTGATTTCATCGTTAACTGATTTCATCTTCATTTAACTGATTTCATCGTTAACTGATTTCATCGTTAACTGATTTCATCTTCATTTAACTGATTTCATCGTTAACTGATTTCATCGTTAACTGATTTCATCGTTAACTGATTTCATCTTCATTTAACTGATTTCATCGTTAACTGATTTCATCGTTAACTGATTTCATCTTTAACTGATTTCATCGTTAACTGATTTCATCTTCATTTAACTGATTTCATCGTTAACTGATTTCATCGTTAACTGATTTCATCTTTAACTGATTTCATCGTTAACTGATTTCATCTTCATTTAACTGATTTCATCGTTAACTGATTTCATCTTCATTTAACTGATTTCATCGTTAACTGATTTCATCGTTAACTGATTTCATCTTCATTTAACTGATTCCATCGTTAACTGATTTCATCGTTAACTGATTTCATCGTTAACTGATTTCATCTTCATTTAACTGATTTCATCGTTAACTGATTTCATCGTTAACTGATTTCATCTTTAACTGATTTCATCGTTAACTGATTTCATCTTCATTTAACTGATTTCATCGTTAACTGATTTCATCGTTAACTGATTTCATCGTTAACTGATTTCATCTTCATTTAACTGATTTCATCGTTAACTGATTTCATCGTTAACTGATTCCATCGTTAACTGATTTCATCGTTAACTGATTTCATCTTCATTTAACTGATTTCATCGTTAACTGATTTCATCTTCATTTAACTGATTTCATCGTTAACTGATTCCATCGTTAACTGATTTCATCTTCATTTAACTGATTTCATCGTTAACTGATTTCATCGTTAACTGATTTCATCTTCATTTAACTGATTTCATCGTTAACTGATTTCATCGTTAACTGATTTCATCGTTAACTGATTTCATCTTCATTTAACTGATTTCATCGTTAACTGATTTCATCGTTAACTGATTTCATCTTCATTTAACTGATTTCATCGTTAACTGATTTCATCGTTAACTGATTCCATCGTTAACTGATTTCATCTTTAACTGATTTCATCGTTAACTGATTTCATCTTCATTTAACTGATTTCATCGTTAAGTGATTTCATCGTTAACTGATTTCATCTTCATTTAACTGATTTCATTGTTAACTGATTTCATCGTTAACTGATTTCATCTTCATTTAACTGATTCCATCGTTAACTGATTTCATCGTTAACTGATTTCATCGTTAACTGATTTCATCTTTAACTGATTTCATCTTCATTTAACTGATTTCATCGTTAACTGATTTCATCGTTAACTGATTTCATCTTCATTTAACTGATTTCATCGTTAACTGATTTCATCGTTAACTGATTCCATCGTTAACTGATATCATCGTTAACTGATTTCATCTTCATTTAACTGATTTAATTTTCATTCTTCATTTAACTGATTTCATCGTTAACTGATTTCATCTTCATTTAACTGATTTCATCGTTAACTGATTTCATCTTTAACTGATTTCATCGTTAACTGATTTCATCTTCATTTAACTGATTTCATCGTTAACTGATTTCATCTTCATTTAATTGATTTCATCGTTAACTGATTTCATCGTTAACTGATTTCATCGTTAACTGATTTCATCTTCATTTAACTGATTTCATCGTTAACTGATTTCATCTTCATTTAACTGATTTCATCGTTAACTGATTTCATCGTTAACTGATTCCATCGTTAACTGATTTCATCGTTAACTGATTTCATCGTTAACTGATTTCATCGTTAACTGATTTCATCGTTAACTGATTTCATCTTCATTTAACTGATTTCATCGTTAACTGATTTCATCGTTAACTGATTTCATTTTTAACTGATTTCATCGTTAACTGATTTCATCTTCATTTAACTGATTTCATCGTTAACTGATTTCATCGTTAACTGATTTCATCTTCATTTAACTGATTTCATCGTTAACTGATTTCATCGTTAACTGATTCCATCGTTAACTGATTTCATCTTTAACTGATTTCATCGTTAACTGATTTCATCTTCATTTAACTGATTTCATCGTTAAGTGATTTCATCGTTAACTGATTTCATCGTTAACTGATTTCATCGTTAACTGATTTCATCTTCATTTAACTGATTTCATCGTTAACTGATTTCATCGTTAACTGATTTCATCTTCATTTAACTGATTTCATCGTTAACTGATTTCATCGTTAACTGATTTCATCTTCATTTAACTGATTTCATCGTTAACTGATTTCATCGTTAACTGATTCCATCGTTAACTGATTTCATCTTTAACTGATTTCATCGTTAACTGATTTCATCTTCATTTAACTGATTTCATCGTTAAGTGATTTCATCGTTAACTGATTTCATCGTTAACTGATTTCATCTTCATTTAACTGATTTCATCTTCATTTAACTGATTTCATCGTTAACTGATTTCATCTTCATTTAACTGATTTCATCGTTAACTGATTTCATCGTTAACTGATTTCATCGTTAACTGATTTCATCTTCATTTAACTGATTTCATCGTTAACTGATTTCATCGTTAACTGATTTCATCGTTAACTGATTTCATCGTTAACTGATTTCATCGTTAACTGATTTCATCTTCATTTAACTGATTTCATCGTTAACTGATTTCATCGTTAACTGATTTCATCTTCATTTAACTGATTTCATCGTTAACTGATTTCATCGTTAACTGATTTCATCTTCATTTAACTGATTTCATCTTCATTTAACTGATTTCATCGTTAACTGATTTCATCGTTAACTGATTTCATCGTTAACTGATTTCATCTTCATTTAACTGATTTCATCGTTAACTGATTTCATCGTTAACTGATTTCATCTTCATTTAACTGATTTCATCTTCATTTAACTGATTTCATCGTTAACTGATTTCATCGTTAACTGATTTCATCTTCATTTAACTGATTTCATTTTCATTCTTCATTTAACTGATTTCATCGTTAACTGATTTCATCTTCATTTAACTGATTTCATCGTTAACTGATTTCATCGTTAACTGATTTCATCTTTAACTGATTTCATCGTTAACTGATTTCATCTTCATTTAACTGATTTCATCGTTAACTGATTTCATCTTCATTTAATTGATTTCATCGTTAACTGATTTCATCGTTAACTGATTTCATCGTTAACTGATTTCATCTTCATTTAACTGATTTCATCGTTAACTGATTCCATCGTTAACTGATTTCATCATTAACTGATTTCATCTTCATTTAACTGATTTCATCGTTAACTGATTTCATCGTTAACTGATTTCATCTTTAACTGATTTCATCGTTAACTGATTTCATCTTCATTTAACTGATTTCATCGTTAACTGATTTCATCGTTAACTGATTTCATCTTTAACTGATTTCATCTTCATTTAACTGATTTCATCTTCATTTAACTGATTTCATCGTTAACTGATTTCATCTTCATTTAACTGATTTCATCGTTAACTGATTTCATCGTTAACTGATTTCATCTTCATTTAACTGATTTCATCGTTAACTGATTTCATCGTTAACTGATTCCATCGTTAACTGATTTCATCTTTAACTGATTTCATCGTTAACTGATTTCATCTTCATTTAACTGATTTCATCGTTAAGTGATTTCATCGTTAACTGATTTCATCGTTAACTGATTTCATCGTTAACTGATTTCATCTTCATTTAACTGATTTCATTTTCATTCTTCATTTAACTGATTTCATCGTTAACTGATTTCATCGTTAACTGATTTCATCTTCATTTAACTGATTTCATCGTTAACTGATTTCATCGTTAACTGATTTCATCTTTAACTGATTTCATCGTTAACTGATTTCATCTTCATTTAACTGATTTCATCTTCATTTAATTGATTTCATCGTTAACTGATTTCATCGTTAACTGATTTCATCGTTAACTGATTTCATCTTCATTTAACTGATTTCATCGTTAACTGATTTCATCGTTAACTGATTTCATCGTTAACTGATTTCATCTTCATTTAACTGATTTCATCGTTAACTGATTTCATCGTTAACTGATTTCATCTTCATTTAAATGATTTCATCGTTAACTGATTTCATCGTTAACTGATTTCATCTTTAACTGATTTCATCGTTAACTGATTTCATCTTCATTTAACTGATTTCATCGTTAACTGATTTCATCGTTAACTGATTTCATCTTCATTTAACTGATTTCATCGTTAACTGATTTCATCGTTAACTGATTTCATCTTCATTTAACTGATTCCATCGTTAACTGATTTCATCGTTAACTGATTTCATCGTTAACTGATTTCATCTTCATTTAACTGATTTCATCGTTAACTGATTTCATCGTTAACTGATTTCATCTTTAACTGATTTCATCGTTAACTGATTTCATCTTCATTTAACTGATTTCATCGTTAACTGATTTCATCGTTAACTGATTTCATCTTCATTTAACTGATTTCATCGTTAACTGATTTCATCGTTAACTGATTCCATCGTTAACTGATTTCATCTTCATTTAACTGATTTCATCGTTAACTGATTTCATCTTCATTTAACTGATTTCATCGTTAACTGATTTCATCGTTAACTGATTCCATCGTTAACTGATTTCATCGTTAACTGATTTCATCTTCATTTAACTGATTTCATCGTTAACTGATTTCATCTTCATTTAACTGATTTCATCGTTAACTGATTTCATCTTCATTTAACTGATTTCATCGTTAACTGATTTCATCGTTAACTGATTTCATCGTTAACTGATTTCATCTTCATTTAACTGATTTCATTTTCATTCTTCATTTAACTGATTTCATCGTTAACTGATTTCATCTTCATTTAATTGATTTCATCGTTAACTGATTTCATCGTTAACTGATTTCATCTTCATTTAACTGATTTCATCGTTAACTGATTTCATCGTTAACTGATTTCATCTTCATTTAACTGATTTCATCGTTAACTGATTTCATCGTTAACTGATTTCATCGTTAACTGATTTCATCTTCATTTAACTGATTTCATCGTTAACTGATTTCATCGTTAACTGATTTCATCTTTAACTGATTTCATCGTTAACTGATTTCATCTTCATTTAACTGATTTCATCGTTAACTGATTTCATCGTTAACTGATTTCATCTTTAACTGATTTCATCGTTAACTGATTTCATCTTTAACTGATTTCATCGTTAACTGATTTCATCTTCATTTAACTGATTTCATCGTTAACTGATTTCATCTTCATTTAACTGATTTCATCGTTAACTGATTTCATCTTTAACTGATTTCATCGTTAACTGATTTCATCTTCATTTAACTGATTTCATCGTTAACTGATTTCATCTTCATTTAATTGATTTCATCGTTAACTGATTTCATCGTTAACTGATTTCATCGTTAACTGATTTCATCTTCATTTAACTGATTTCATCGTTAACTGATTCCATCGTTAACTGATTTCATCTTCATTTAACTGATTTCATCGTTAACTGATTTCATCTTCATTTAACTGATTTCATCGTTAACTGATTTCATCGTTAACTGATTTCATCTTTAACTGATTTCATCGTTAACTGATTTCATCTTCATTTAACTGATTTCATCGTTAACTGATTTCATCGTTAACTGATTTCATCTTCATTTAACTGATTTCATCGTTAACTGATTTCATCGTTAACTGATTCCATCGTTAACTGATTTCATCTTTAACTGATTTCATCGTTAACTGATTTCATCTTCATTTAACTGATTTCATCGTTAAGTGATTTCATCGTTAACTGATTTCATCTTCATTTAACTGATTTCATTGTTAACTGATTTCATCGTTAACTGATTTCATCTTCATTTAACTGATTTCATCGTTAACTGATTTCATCGTTAACTGATTCCATCGTTAACTGATTTCATCGTTAACTGATTTCATCGTTAACTGATTTCATCTTCATTTAACTGATTTCATCGTTAACTGATTTCATCTTCATTTAACTGATTTCATTTTCATTCTTCATTTAACTGATTTCATCGTTAACTGATTTCATCGTTAACTGATTTCATCTTCATTTAACTGATTTCATCGTTAACTGATTTCATCGTTAACTGATTTCATCTTCATTTAACTGATTTCATCGTTAACTGATTTCATCGTTAACTGATTTCATCTTCATTTAACTGATTTCATCGTTAACTGATTTCATCGTTAACTGATTCCATCGTTAACTGATTTCATCTTTAACTGATTTCATCGTTAACTGATTTCATCTTCATTTAACTGATTTCATCGTTAACTGATTTCATCTTCATTTAACTGATTTCATTTCATCGTTAACTGATTTCATCTTCATTTAACTGATTTCATCGTTAACTGATTTCATCGTTAACTGATTCCATCGTTAACTGATTTCATCGTTAACTGATTTCATCGTTAACTGATTTCATCTTCATTTAACTGATTTCATCGTTAACTGATTTCATCGTTAACTGATTTCATCTTCATTTAACTGATTTCATCGTTAACTGATTTCATCGTTAACTGATTCCATCGTTAACTGATTTCATCGTTAACTGATTTCATCGTTAACTGATTTCATCTTCATTTAACTGATTTCATCGTTAACTGATTTCATCTTCATTTAACTGATTTCATCGTTAACTGATTTCATCGTTAACTGATTTCATCGTTAACTGATTTCATCTTCATTTAATTGATTTCATCGTTAACTGATTTCATCGTTAACTGATTTCATCGTTAACTGATTTCATCTTCATTTAACTGATTTCATCGTTAACTGATTTCATCGTTAACTGATTTCATCTTCATTTAACTGATTTCATCGTTAACTGATTTCATCGTTAACTGATTTCATCGTTAACTGATTTCATCTTTAACTGATTTCATCGTTAACTGATTTCATCTTCATTTAACTGATTTCATCGTTAACTGATTTCATCGTTAACTGATTTCATCTTTAACTGATTTCATCGTTAACTGATTTCATCTTCATTTAACTGATTTCATCGTTAACTGATTTCATCTTCATTTAACTGATTTCATCGTTAACTGATTTCATCGTTAACTGATTTCATCTTCATTTAACTGATTCCATCGTTAACTGATTTCATCGTTAACTGATTTCATCGTTAACTGATTTCATCTTCATTTAACTGATTTCATCGTTAACTGATTTCATCGTTAACTGATTTCATCTTCATTTAACTGATTTCATCGTTAACTGATTTCATCGTTAACTGATTTCATCTTTAACTGATTTCATCGTTAACTGATTTCATCTTCATTTAACTGATTTCATCGTTAACTGATTTCATCGTTTACTGATTTCATCGTTAACTGATTCCATCGTTAACTGATTTCATCGTTAACTGATTTCATCTTCATTTAACTGATTTCATCGTTAACTGATTTCATCTTCATTTAACTGATTTCATCGTTAACTGATTTCATCGTTAACTGATTTCATCGTTAACTGATTTCCTCTTCATTTAACTGATTTCATTTTCATTCTTCATTTAACTGATTTCATCGTTAACTGATTTCATCTTCATTTAACTGATTTCATCGTTAACTGATTTCATCGTTAACTGATTTCATCGTTAACTGATTTCATCTTTAACTGATTTCATCGTTAACTGATTTCATCTTCATTTAACTGATTTCATCGTTAACTGATTTCATCTTCATTTAATTGATTTCATCGTTAACTGATTTCATCGTTAACTGATTTCATCGTTAACTGATTTCATCTTCATTTAACTGATTTCATCGTTAACTGATTCCATCGTTAACTGATTTCATCTTCATTTAACTGATTTCATCGTTAACTGATTTCATCGTTAACTGATTTCATCTTCATTTAACTGATTTCATCGTTAACTGATTTCATCGTTAACTGATTTCATCGTTAACTGATTTCATCGTTAACTGATTTCATCGTTAACTGATTTCATCTTCATTTAACTGATTTCATCGTTAACTGATTTCATCGTTAACTGATTTCATCTTCATTTAACTGATTTCATCGTTAACTGATTTCATCGTTAACTGATTCCATCGTTAACTGATTTCATCTTTAACTGATTTCATCGTTAACTGATTTCATCTTCATTTAACTGATTTCATCGTTAAGTGATTTCATCGTTAACTGATTTCATCTTCATTTAACTGATTTCATTGTTAACTGATTTCATCGTTAACTGATTTCATCTTCATTTAACTGATTTCATCGTTAACTGATTTCATCGTTAACTGATTCCATCGTTAACTGATTTCATCGTTAACTGATTTCATCGTTAACTGATTTCATCTTCATTTAACTGATTTCATCGTTAACTGATTTCATCTTCATTTAACTGATTTCATTTTCATTCTTCATTTAACTGATTTCATCGTTAACTGATTTCATCTTCATTTAACTGATTTCATCGTTAACTGATTTCATCGTTAACTGATTTCATCTTCATTTAACTGATTTCATCGTTAACTGATTTCATCGTTAACTGATTTCATCTTTAACTGATTTCATCGTTAACTGATTTCATCTTCATTTAACTGATTTCATCGTTAACTGATTTCATCTTCATTTAACTGATTTCATCGTTAACTGATTTCATCTTCATTTAATTGATTTCATCGTTAACTGATTTCATCGTTAACTGATTTCATCTTCATTTAACTGATTTCATCGTTAACTGATTTCATCGTTAACTGATTCCATCGTTAACTGATTTCATCATTAACTGATTTCATCTTCATTTAACTGATTTCATCGTTAACTGATTTCATCGTTAACTGATTTCATCTTTAACTGATTTCATCGTTAACTGATTTCATCTTCATTTAACTGATTTCATCGTTAACTGATTTCATCGTTAACTGATTTCATCTTTAACTGATTTCATCGTTAACTGATTTCATCTTCATTTAACTGATTTCATCGTTAACTGATTTCATCGTTAACTGATTTCATCTTCATTTAACTGATTTCATCGTTAACTGATTTCATCGTTAACTGATTCCATCGTTAACTGATTTCATCTTTAACTGATTTCATCGTTAACTGATTTCATCTTCATTTAACTGATTTCATCGTTAAGTGATTTCATCGTTAACTGATTTCATCGTTAACTGATTTCATCGTTAACTGATTTCATCGTTAACTGATTTCATCTTCATTTAACTGATTTCATCGTTAACTGATTTCATCGTTAACTGATTCCATCGTTAACTGATTTCATCGTTAACTGATTTCATCGTTAACTGATTTCATCTTCATTTAACTGATTTCATTTTCATTCTTCATTTAACTGATTTCATCGTTAACTGATTTCATCGTTAACTGATTTCATCTTCATTTAACTGATTTCATCGTTAACTGATTTCATCGTTAACTGATTTCATCTTTAACTGATTTCATCGTTAACTGATTTCATCTTCATTTAACTGATTTCATCTTCATTTAATTGATTTCATCGTTAACTGATTTCATCGTTAACTGATTTCATCGTTAACTGATTTCATCTTCATTTAACTGATTTCATCGTTAACTGATTTCATCGTTAACTGATTTCATCGTTAACTGATTTCATCTTCATTTAACTGATTTCATCGTTAACTGATTTCATCGTTAACTGATTTCATCGTTAACTGATTTCATCTTCATTTAAATGATTTCATCGTTAACTGATTTCATCGTTAACTGATTTCATCTTTAACTGATTTCATCGTTAACTGATTTCATCTTCATTTAACTGATTTCATCGTTAACTGATTTCATCGTTAACTGATTTCATCTTCATTTAACTGATTTCATCGTTAACTGATTTCATCGTTAACTGATTTCATCTTCATTTAACTGATTCCATCGTTAACTGATTTCATCGTTAACTGATTTCATCGTTAACTGATTTCATCTTCATTTAACTGATTTCATCGTTAACTGATTTCATCTTTAACTGATTTCATCGTTAACTGATTTCATCTTCATTTAACTGATTTCATCGTTAACTGATTTCATCGTTAACTGATTTCATCGTTAACTGATTTCATCTTCATTTAACTGATTTCATCGTTAACTGATTTCATCGTTAACTGATTCCATCGTTAACTGATTTCATCGTTAACTGATTTCATCGTTAACTGATTTCATCTTCATTTAACTGATTTCATCGTTAACTGATTTCATCTTCATTTAACTGATTTCATCGTTAACTGATTTCATCGTTAACTGATTTCATCGTTAACTGATTTCATCTTCATTTAACTGATTTCATTTTCATTCTTCATTTAACTGATTTCATCGTTAACTGATTTCATCTTCATTTAATTGATTTCATCGTTAACTGATTTCATCGTTAACTGATTTCATCTTCATTTAACTGATTTCATCGTTAACTGATTTCATCGTTAACTGATTTCATCTTCATTTAACTGATTTCATCGTTAACTGATTTCATCGTTAACTGATTTCATCTTCATTTAACTGATTTCATCGTTAACTGATTTCATCGTTAACTGATTTCATCTTTAACTGATTTCATCGTTAACTGATTTCATCTTCATTTAACTGATTTCATCGTTAACTGATTTCATCGTTAACTGATTTCATCTTTAACTGATTTCATCGTTAACTGATTTCATCTTTAACTGATTTCATCGTTAACTGATTTCATCTTCATTTAACTGATTTCATCGTTAACTGATTTCATCTTCATTTAACTGATTTCATCGTTAACTGATTTCATCTTTAACTGATTTCATCGTTAACTGATTTCATCTTCATTTAACTGATTTCATCGTTAACTGATTTCATCTTCATTTAACTGATTTCATCGTTAACTGATTTCATCTTCATTTAACTGATTTCATTTTCATTCTTCATTTAACTGATTTCATCGTTAACTGATTTCATCTTCATTTAACTGATTTCATCGTTAACTGATTTTATCGTTAACTGATTTCATCGTTAACTGATTTCATCTTCATTTAACTGATTCCATCGTTAACTGATTTCATCGTTAACTGATTTCATCTTCATTTAACTGATTTCATCGTTAACTGATTCCATCGTTAACTGATTTCATCGTTAACTGATTTCATCGTTAACTGATTTCATCTTCATTTAACTGATTTCATCGTTAACTGATTTCATCTTCATTTAACTGATTTCATCGTTAACTGATTTCATCGTTAACTGATTTCATCTTCATTTAACTGATTTCATTTTCATTCTTCATTTAACTGATTTCATCGTTAACTGATTTCATCTTCATTTAACTGATTTCATCGTTAACTGATTTCATCGTTAACTGATTTCATCTTTAACTGATTTCATCGTTAACTGATTTCATCTTCATTTAACTGATTTCATCGTTAACTGATTTCATCTTCATTTAATTGATTTCATCGTTAACTGATTTCATCGTTAACTGATTTCATCGTTAACTGATTTCATCTTCATTTAACTGATTTCATCGTTAACTGATTTCATCGTTAACTGATTCCATCGTAAACTGATTTCATCGTTAACTGATTTCATCTTCATTTAACTGATTTCATCGTTAACTGATTTCATCGTTAACTGATTTCATCTTTAACTGATTTCATCGTTAACTGATTTCATCTTCATTTAACTGATTTCATCGTTAACTGATTTCATCGTTAACTGATTTCATCTTTAACTGATTTCATCGTTAACTGATTTCATCTTCATTTAACTGATTTCATCGTTAACTGATTTCATCGTTAACTGATTTCATCTTCATTTAACTGATTTCATCGTTAACTGATTTCATCGTTAACTGATTCCATCGTCAACTGATTTCATCTTTAACTGATTTCATCGTTAACTGATTTCATCGTTAACTGATTCCATCGTTAACTGATTTCATCTTCATTTAACTGATTTCATTGTTAACTGATTTCATCGTTAACTGATTTCATCGTTAACTGATTTCATCTTCATTTAACTGATTTCATCGTTAACTGATTTCATCGTTAACTGATTCCATCGTTAACTGATTTCATCGTTAACTGATTTCATCGTTAACTGATTTCATCTTCATTTAACTGATTTCATCGTTAACTGATTTCATCTTCATTTAATTGATTTCATCGTTAACTGATTTCATCGTTAACTGATTTCATCGTTAACTGATTTCATCTTCATTTAACTGATTTCATCGTTAACTGATTTCATCGTTAACTGATTTCATCGTTAACTGATTTCATCTTCGTTTAACTGATTTCATCGTTAACTGATTTCATCGTTAACTGATTTCATCTTTAACTGATTTCATCGTTAACTGATTTCATCTTCATTTAACTGATTTCATCTTTAACTGATTTCATCGTTAACTGATTTCATCGTTAACTGATTTCATCTTCATTTAACTGATTTCATCGTTAACTGATTTCATCTTCATTTAACTGATTTCATCGTTAACTGATTTCATCGTTAACTGATTTCATCTTCATTTAACTGATTCCATCGTTAACTGATTTCATCGTTAACTGATTTCATCGTTAACTGATTTCATCTTCATTTAATTGATTTCATCGTTAACTGATTTCATCGTTAACTGATTTCATCTTTAACTGATTTCGTCGTTAACTGATTTCATCTTCATTTAACTGATTTCATCGTTAACTGATTTCATCGTTAACTGATTTCATCGTTAACTGATTTCATCTTCATTTAACTGATTTCATCGTTAACTGATTTCATCGTTAACTGATTCCATCGTTAACTGATTTCATCGTTAACTGATTTCATCTTCATTTAACTGATTTCATCGTTAACTGATTTCATCTTCATTTAACTGATTTCATCGTTAACTGATTTCATCGTTAACTGATTTCATCGTTAACTGATTTCATCTTCATTTAACTGATTTCATTTTCATTCTTCATTTAACTGATTTCATCGTTAACTGATTTCATCTTCATTTAACTGATTTCATCGTTAACTGATTTCATCTTCATTTAACTGATTTCATCGTTAACTGATTTCATCTTCATTTAATTGATTTCATCGTTAACTGATTTCATCGTTAAATGATTTCATCGTTAACTGATTTCATCGTTAACTGATTTCATCTTCATTTAACTGATTTCATCGTTAACTGATTTCATCGTTAACTGATTCCATCGTTAACTGATTTCATCGTTAACTGATTTCATCTTCATTTAACTGATTTCATCGTTAACTGATTTCATCGTTAACTGATTTCATCTTCATTTAACTGATTTCATCGTTAACTGATTTCATCTTTAACTGATTTCATCGTTAACTGATTTCATCGTTAACTGATTTCATCGTTAACTGATTTCATCTTCATTTAACTGATTTCATCGTTAACTGATTTCATCGTTAACTGATTTCATCGTTAACTGATTTCATCTTCATTTAACTGATTTCATCGTTAACTGATTTCATCGTTAACTGATTTCATCTTCATTTAACTGATTTCATCTTTAACTGATTTCATCGTTAACTGATTTCATCTTCATTTAACTGATTTCATCGTTAAGTGATTTCATCGTTAACTGATTTCATCGTTAACTGATTTCATCGTTAACTGATTTCATCTTCATTTAACTGATTTCATCGTTAACTGATTTCATCGTTAACTGATTTCATCTTCATTTAACTGATTTCATCGTTAACTGATTTCATCGTTAACTGATTTCATCTTCATTTAACTGATTTCATCGTTAACTGATTTCATCGTTAACTGATTTCATCTTCATTTAACTGATTTCATCGTTAACTGATTTCATCTTCATTTAACTGATTTCATCGTTAACTGATTTCGTCTTCATTTAACTGATTTCATCGTTAACTGATTTCGTCTTCATTTAACTGATTTCATCGTTAACTGATTTCATCTTTAACTGATTTCATCGTTAACTGATTTCATCGTTAACTGATTTCATCGTTAACTGATTTCATCTTCATTTAACTGATTTCATCGTTAACTGATTTCATCGTTAACTGATTTCATCTTCATTTAACTGATTTCATCGTTAACTGATTTCATCTTCATTTAACTGATTTCATCCTTAACTGATTTCATCTTCATTTAACTGATTTCATCTTCATTTAACTGATTTCATCGTTAACTGATTTCATCTTCATTTAATTGATTTCATCGTTAACTGATTTCATCTTCATTTAACTGATTTCATCGTTAACTGATTTCATCTTTAACTGATTTCATCGTTAACTGATTTCATCTTCATTTAACTGATTTCATCGTTAACTGATTTCATCTTCATTTAACTGATTTCATCGTTCACTGATTTCATCCTTAACTGATTTCATCTTCATTTAACTGATTTCATCGTTAACTGATTTCATCGTTAACTGATTTCATCTTCATTTAATTGATTTCATCGTTAACTGATTTCATCGTTAACTGATTTCATCTTCATTTAACTGATTTCATCGTTAACTGATTTCATCGTTAACTGATTTCATCTTCATTTAACTGATTTCATCGTTAACTGATTTCATCGTTAACTGATTTCATCGTTAACTGATTTCATCTTCATTTAACTGATTTCATCGTTAACTGATTTCATCGTTAACTGATTTCATCTTCATTTAACTGATTTCATCGTTAACTGATTTCATCGTTAACTGATTTCATCGTTAACTGATTTCATCTTCATTTAACTGATTTCATCGTTAACTGATTTCATCGTTAACTGATTTCATCTTTAACTGATTTCATCGTTAACTGATTTCATCTTCATTTAACTGATTTCATCGTTAACTGATTTCATCTTCATTTAACTGATTTCATCGTTAACTGATTTCATCGTTAACTGATTTCATCTTCATTTAACTGATTCCATCGTTAACTGATTTCATCGTTCACTGATTTCATCGTTAACTGATTTCATCTTCATTTAACTGATTTCATCATTAACTGATTTCATCGTTAACTGATTTCATCTTTAACTGATTTCATCTTCATTTAACTGATTCCATCGTTAACTGATTTCATCGTTAACTGATTTCATCTTCATTTAACTGATTTCATCGTTAACTGATTTCATCGTTAACTGATTTCATCTTCATTTAACTGATTTCATCGTTAACTGATTTCATCTTTAACTGATTTCATCGTTAACTGATTTCATCGTTAACTGATTTCATCGTTAACTGATTTCATCTTCATTTAACTGATTCCATCGTTAACTGATTTCATCGTTAACTGATTTCATCTTCATTTAACTGATTCCATCGTTAACTGATTTCATCGTTAACTGATTTCATCGTTAACTGATTTCATCTTCATTTAACTGATTTCATCGTTAACTGATTTCATCTTCATTTAACTGATTTCATCGTTAACTGATTTCATCGTTAACTGATTTCATCTTCATTTAACTGATTTCATCGTTAACTGATTTCATCGTTAACTGATTCCATCGTTAACTGATTTCATCTTCATTTAACTGATTTCATCGTTAACTGATTTCATCTTCATTTAACTGATTCCATCGTTAACTGATTCCATCGTTAACTGATTTCATCGTTAACTGATTTCATCTTCATTTAACTGATTTCATTTTCATTCTTCATTTAACTGATTTCATCGTTAACTGATTTCATCTTCATTTAACTGATTTCATCGTTAACTGATTTCATCGTTAACTGATTTCATCTTTAACTGATTTCATCGTTAACTGATTTCATCTTCATTTAACTGATTTCATCGTTAACTGATTTCATCTTCATTTAATTGATTTCATCGTTAACTGATTTCATCGTTAACTGATTTCATCGTTAACTGATTTCATCGTTAACTGATTTCATCTTCATTTAACTGATTTCATCGTTAACTGATTTCATCGTTAACTGATTTCATCTTCATTTAACTGATTTCATTTTCATTCTTCATTTAACTGATTTCATCGTTAACTGATTTCATCTTCATTTAATTGATTTCATCGTTAACTGATTTCATCGTTAACTGATTTCATCGTTAACTGATTTCATCTTCATTTAACTGATTTCATCGTTAACTGATTTCATCGTTAACTGATTTCATCGTTAACTGATTTCATCTTCATTTAACTGATTTCATCGTTAACTGATTTCATCGTTAACTGATTTCATCTTCATTTAACTGATTTCATCGTTAACTGATTTCATCGTTAATTGATTTCATCGTTAACTGATTTCATTTTCATTCTTCATTTAACTGATTTCATCGTTAACTGATTTCATCGTTAACTGATTTCATCTTCATTTAACTGATTTCATCGTTAACTGATTTCATCGTTAATTGATTTCATCGTTAACTGATTTCATCTTCATTCTTCATTTAACTGATTTCATCGTTAACTGATTTCATCTTCATTTAACTGATTTCATCGTTAACTGATTTCATCGTTAACTGATTTCATCGTTAACTGATTTCATCTTCATTTAACTGATTTCATCGTTAACTGATTTCATCTTCATTCTTCATTTAACTGATTTCATCTTTAACTGATTTCATCGTTAACTGATTTCATCTTCATTTAACTGATTTCATCGTTAATTGATTTCATCGTTAACTGATTTCATCTTCATTTAACTGATTTCATCGTTAACTGATTTCATCTTCATTCTTCATTTAACTGATTTCATCTTTAACTGATTTCATCGTTAACTGATTTCATCTTCATTTAACTGATTTCATCGTTAATTGATTTCATCGTTAACTGATTTCATCGTTAACTGATTTCATCTTCATTTAACTGATTTCATCGTTAACTGATTTCATCGTTAACTGATTTCATCTTTAACTGATTTCATCTTCATTTAACTGATTTCATCGTTAACTGATTTCATCGTTAACTGATTTCATCGTTAACTGATTTCATCTTCATTTAACTGATTTCATCTTCATTTAACTGATTTCATCGTTAACTGATTTCATCGTTAACTGATTTCATCTTCATTTAATTGATTTCATCGTTAACTGATTTCATCGTTAACTGATTTCATCGTTAACTGATTTCATCTTCATTTAACTGATTTCATCGTTAACTGATTTCATCGTTAACTGATTTCATCTTCATTTAACTGATTTCATCGTTAACTGATTTCATCGTTAACTGATTTCATCTTCATTTAACTGATTTCATCGTTAATTGATTTCATCGTTAACTGATTTCATTTTCATTCTTCATTTAACTGATTTCATCGTTAACTGATTTCATCGTTAACTGATTTCATCTTCATTTAACTGATTTCATCGTTAACTGATTTCATCGTTAATTGATTTCATCGTTAACTGATTTCATCTTCATTCTTCATTTAACTGATTTCATCGTTAACTGATTTCATCTTCATTTAACTGATTTCATCGTTAACTGATTTCATCGTTAACTGATTTCATCGTTAACTGATTTCATCTTCATTTAACTGATTTCATCGTTAACTGATTTCATCTTCATTCTTCATTTAACTGATTTCATCTTTAACTGATTTCATCGTTAACTGATTTCATCTTCATTTAACTGATTTCATCGTTAATTGATTTCATCGTTAACTGATTTCATCGTTAACTGATTTCATCTTCATTTAACTGATTTCATCGTTAACTGATTTCATCGTTAACTGATTTCATCTTTAACTGATTTCATCTTCATTTAACTGATTTCATCGTTAACTAATTTCATCGTTAACTGATTTCATCGTTAACTGATTTCATCTTCATTTAACTGATTTCATTGTTAACTGATTTCATCGTTAACTGATTTCATCTTCATTTAACTGATTTCATCGTTAACTGATTTCATCGTTAACTGATTTCATCGTTAACTGATTTCATCTTCATTTAACTGATTTCATTTTCATTCTTCATTTAACTGATTTCATCGTTAACTGATTTCATCTTCATTTAACTGATTTCATCGTTAACTGATTTCATCGTTAACTGATTTCATCGTTAACTGATTTCATCTTTAACTGATTTCATCGTTAACTGATTTCATCTTCATTTCACTGATTTCATCGTTAACTGATTTCATCTTCATTTAATTGATTTCATCGTTAACTGATTTCATCGTTAACTGATTTCATCGTTAACTGATTTCATCTTCATTTAACTGATTTCATCGTTAACTGATTTCATCGTTAACTGATTTCATCTTCATTTAACTGATTTCATTTTCATTCTTCATTTAACTGATTTCATCGTTAACTGATTTCATCTTCATTTAATTGATTTAATCGTTAACTGATTTCATCGTTAACTGATTTCATCGTTAACTGATTTTATCTTCATTTAACTGATTTCATCGTTAACTGATTTCATCGTTAACTGATTTCATCTTCATTTAACTGATTTCATCGTTAACTGATTTCATCGTTAATTGATTTCATCGTTAACTGATTTCATTTTCATTCTTCATTTAACTGATTTCATCGTTAACTGATTTCATCGTTAACTGATTTCATCTTCATTTAACTGATTTCATTGTTAACTGATTTCATCGTTAACTGATTTCATCTTCATTTAACTGATTTCATCGTTAACTGATTTCATCGTTAACTGATTTCATCGTTAACTGATTTCATCTTCATTTAACTGATTTCATTTTCATTCTTCATTTAACTGATTTCATCGTTAACTGATTTCATCTTCATTTAATTGATTTCATCGTTAACTGATTTCATCGTTAACTGATTTCATCTTCATTTAACTGATTTCATCGTTAACTGATTTCATCGTTAACTGATTTCATCTTCATTTAACTGATTTCATCGTTAACTGATTTCATCGTTAACTGATTTCATCTTCATTTAACTGATTTCATCGTTAACTGATTTCATCGTTAATTGATTTCATCGTTAACTGATTTCATTTTCATTCTTCATTTAACTGATTTCATCTTCATTTAACTGATTTCATCGTTAACTGATTTCATCGTTAATTGATTTCATCGTTAACTGATTTCATCTTCATTCTTCATTTAACTGATTTCATCGTTAACTGATTTCATCTTCATTTAACTGATTTCATCGTTAACTGATTTCATCGTTAACTGATTTCATCGTTAACTGATTTCATCTTCATTTAACTGATTTCATCGTTAACTGATTTCATCTTCATTCTTCATTTAACTGATTTCATCTTTAACTGATTTCATCGTTAACTGATTTCATCTTCATTTAACTGATTTCATCGTTAATTGATTTCATCGTTAACTGATTTCATCGTTAACTGATTTCATCGTTAACTGATTTCATCTTCATTTAACTGATTTCATCGTTAATTGATTTCATCGTTAACTGATTTCATCGTTAATTGATTTCATCGTTAACTGATTTCATCTTCATTTAACTGATTTCATCGTTAACTGATTTCATCTTCATTCTTCATTTAACTGATTTCATCTTTAACTGATTTCATCGTTAACTGATTTCATCTTCATTTAACTGATTTCATCGTTAATTGATTTCATCGTTAACTGATTTCATCGTTAATTGATTTCATCGTTAACTGATTTCATCTTCATTTAACTGATTTCATCGTTAACTGATTTCATCTTCATTCTTCATTTAACTGATTTCATCTTTAACTGATTTCATCGTTAACTGATTTCATCTTCATTTAACTGATTTCATCGTTAATTGATTTCATCGTTAACTGATTTCATCGTTAACTGATTTCATCTTCATTTAACTGATTTCATCGTTAACTGATTTCATCGTTAACTGATTTCATCTTTAACTGATTTCATCTTCATTTAACTGATTTCATCGTTAACTGATTTCATCGTTAACTGATTTCATCTTCATTTAACTGATTTCATCTTCATTTAACTGATTTCATCGTTAACTGATTTCATCGTTAACTGATTTCATCTTCATTTAATTGATTTCATCGTTAACTGATTTCATCGTTAACTGATTTCATCGTTAACTGATTTCATCTTCATTTAACTGATTTCATCGTTAACTGATTTCATCGTTAACTGATTTCATCGTTAACTGATTTCATCTTCATTTAACTGATTTCATCGTTAACTGATTTCATCGTTAACTGATTTCATCTTCATTTAACTGATTTCATCGTTAACTGATTTCATCGTTAATTGATTTCATCGTTAACTGATTTCATTTTCATTCTTCATTTAACTGATTTCATCGTTAACTGATTTCATCGTTAACTGATTTCATCTTCATTTAACTGATTTCATCGTTAACTGATTTCATCGTTAATTGATTTCATCGTTAATTGATTTCATCTTCATTCTTCATTTAACTGATTTCATCGTTAACTGATTTCATCTTCATTTAACTGATTTCATCGTTAACTGATTTCATCGTTAACTGATTTCATCGTTAACTGATTTCATCTTCATTTAACTGATTTCATCGTTAACTGATTTCATCTTCATTCTTCATTTAACTGATTTCATCTTTAACTGATTTCATCGTTAACTGATTTCATCTTCATTTAACTGATTTCATCGTTAATTGATTTCATCGTTAACTGATTTCATCGTTAACTGATTTCATCTTCATTTAACTGATTTCATCGTTAACTGATTTCATCGTTAACTGATTTCATCGTTAACTGATTTCATCTTCATTTAACTGATTTCATTGTTAACTGATTTCATCGTTAACTGATTTCATCTTCATTTAACTGATTTCATCGTTAACTGATTTCATCGTTAACTGATTTCATCGTTAACTGATTTCATCGTTAACTGATTTCATCTTCATTTAACTGATTTCATCGTTAACTGATTTCATCGTTAACTGATTACATCGTTAACTGATTTCATCTTCATTTAACTGATTTCATCGTTAACTGATTTCATCGTTAACTGATTTCATCTTCATTTAACTGATTTCATCGTTAACTGATGTCATCGTTAATTGATTTCATCGTTAACTGATTTCATTTTCATTCTTCATTTAACTGATTTCATCGTTAACTGATTTCATCGTTAACTGATTTCATCTTCATTTAACTGATTTCATCGTTAACTGATTTCATCGTTAATTGATTTCATCGTTAACTGATTTCATCTTCATTCTTCATTTAACTGATTTCATCGTTAACTGATTTCATCTTCATTTAACTGATTTCATCGTTAACTGATTTCATCGTTAACTGATTTCATCGTTAACTGATTTCATCTTCATTTAACTGATTTCATCGTTAACTGATTTCATCTTCATTCTTCATTTAACTGATTTCATCTTTAACTGATTTCATCGTTAACTGATTTCATCTTCATTTAACTGATTTCATCGTTAATTGATTTCATCGTTAACTGATTTCATCGTTAACTGATTTCATCTTCATTTAACTGATTTCATCGTTAACTGATTTCATCGTTAACTGATTTCATCTTTAACTGATTTCATCTTCATTTAACTGATTTCATCGTTAACTGATTTCATCGTTAACTGATTTCATCTTCATTTAACTGATTTCATCGTTAACTGATTTCATCGTTAACTGATTTCATCGTTAACTGATTTCATCTTTAACTGATTTCATCCTTAACTGATTTCATCTTCATTTAACTGATTTCATCGTTAACTGATTTCATCTTCATTTAATTGATTTCATCGTTAACTGATTTCATCGTTAACTGATTTCATCGTTAACTGATTTCATCTTCATTTAACTGATTTCATCGTTAACTGATTTCATCGTTAACTGATTTCATCTTCATTTAACTGATTTCATTTTCATTCTTCATTTAACTGATTTCATCGTTAACTGATTTCATCTTCATTTAATTGATTTCATCGTTAACTGATTTCATCGTTAACTGATTTCATCGTTAACTGATTTCATCTTCATTTAACTGATTTCATCGTTAACTGATTTCATCGTTAACTGATTTCATCGTTAACTGATTTCATCTTCATTTAACTGATTTCATCGTTAACTGATTTCATCGTTAACTGATTTCATCTTCATTTAACTGATTTCATCGTTAACTGATTTCATCGTTAATTGATTTCATCGTTAACTGATTTCATTTTCATTCTTCATTTAACTGATTTCATCGTTAACTGATTTCATCGTTAACTGATTTCATCTTCATTTAACTGATTTCATCGTTAACTGATTTCATCGTTAATTGATTTCATCGTTAACTGATTTCATCTTCATTCTTCATTTAACTGATTTCATCGTTAACTGATTTCATCTTCATTTAACTGATTTCATCGTTAACTGATTTCATCGTTAACTGATTTCATCGTTAACTGATTTCATCTTCATTTAACTGATTTCATCGTTAACTGATTTCATCTTCATTCTTCATTTAACTGATTTCATCGTTAACTGATTTCATCGTTAACTGATTTCATCTTCATTTAACTGATTTCATCGTTAATTGATTTCATCGTTAACTGATTTCATCGTTAACTGATTTCATCTTCATTTAACTGATTTCATCGTTAACTGATTTCATCGTTAACTGATTTCATCTTTAACTGATTTCATCTTCATTTAACTGATTTCATCGTTAACTGATTTCATCGTTAACTGATTTCATCGTTAACTGATTTCATCGTTAACTGATTTCATCTTCATTTAACTGATTTCATTGTTAACTGATTTCATCGTTAACTGATTTCATCTTCATTTAACTGATTTCATCGTTAACTGATTTCATCGTTAACTGATTTCATCGTTAACTGATTTCATCTTCATTTAACTGATTTCATTTTCATTCTTCATTTAACTGATTTCATCGTTAACTGATTTCATCTTCATTTAACTGATTTCATCGTTAACTGATTTCATCGTTAACTGATTTCATCGTTAACTGATTTCATCTTTAACTGATTTCATCGTTAACTGATTTCATCTTCATTTAACTGATTTCATCGTTAACTGATTTCATCTTCATTTAATTGATTTCATCGTTAACTGATTTCATCGTTAACTGATTTCATCGTTAACTGATTTCATCTTCATTTAACTGATTTCATCGTTAACTGATTTCATCGTTAACTGATTTCATCTTCATTTAACTGATTTCATTTTCATTCTTCATTTAACTGATTTCATCGTTAACTGATTTCATCTTCATTTAATTGATTTCATCGTTAACTGATTTCATCGTTAACTGATTTCATCGTTAACTGATTTCATCTTCATTTAACTGATTTCATCGTTAACTGATTTCATCGTTAACTGATTTCATCTTCATTTAACTGATTTCATCGTTAACTGATTTCATCGTTAATTGATTTCATCGTTAACTGATTTCATTTTCATTCTTCATTTAACTGATTTCATCGTTAACTGATTTCATCGTTAACTGATTTCATCTTCATTTAACTGATTTCATCGTTAACTGATTTCATCGTTAATTGATTTCATCGTTAACTGATTTCATCTTCATTCTTCATTTAACTGATTTCATCGTTAACTGATTTCATCTTCATTTAACTGATTTCATCTTCATTTAACTGATTTCATCGTTAACTGATTTCATCGTTAACTGATTTCATCTTCATTTAACTGATTTCATCTTCATTTAACTGATTTCATCGTTAACTGATTTCATCGTTAACTGATTTCATCTTCATTTAATTGATTTCATCGTTAACTGATTTCATCGTTAACTGATTTCATCGTTAACTGATTTCATCTTCATTTAACTGATTTCATCGTTAACTGATTTCATCGTTAACTGATTTCATCGTTAACTGATTTCATCTTCATTTAACTGATTTCATCGTTAACTGATTTCATCGTTAACTGATTTCATCTTCATTTAACTGATTTCATCGTTAACTGATTTCATCGTTAATTGATTTCATCGTTAACTGATTTCATTTTCATTCTTCATTTAACTGATTTCATCGTTAACTGATTTCATCGTTAACTGATTTCATCTTCATTTAACTGATTTCATCGTTAACTGATTTCATCGTTAATTGATTTCATCGTTAACTGATTTCATCTTCATTCTTCATTTAACTGATTTCATCGTTAACTGATTTCATCTTCATTTAACTGATTTCATCGTTAACTGATTTCATCGTTAACTGATTTCATCGTTAACTGATTTCATCTTCATTTAACTGATTTCATCGTTAACTGATTTCATCGTTAACTGATTTCATCGTTAACTGATTTCATCTTCATTTAACTGATTTCATTGTTAACTGATTTCATTGTTAACTGATTTCATCGTTAACTGATTTCATCTTCATTTAACTGATTTCATCGTTAACTGATTTCATCGTTAACTGATTTCATCTTCATTTAACTGATTTCATTTTCATTCTTCATTTAACTGATTTCATCGTTAACTGATTTCATCTTCATTTAACTGATTTCATCGTTAACTGATTTCATCGTTAACTGATTTCATCGTTAACTGATTTCATCGTTAACTGATTTCATCGTTAACTGATTTCATCTTCATTTAACTGATTTCATCGTTAACTGATTTCATCGTTAACTGATTTCATCTTCATTTAACTGATTTCATCGTTAACTGATTTCATCGTTAACTGATTTCATCGTTAACTGATTTCATCGTTAACTGATTTCATCTTCATTTAACTGATTTCATTGTTAACTGATTTCATTGTTAACTGATTTCATCGTTAACTGATTTCATCTTCATTTAACTGATTTCATCGTTAACTGATTTCATCGTTAACTGATTTCATCTTCATTTAACTGATTTCATTTTCATTCTTCATTTAACTGATTTCATCGTTAACTGATTTCATCTTCATTTAACTGATTTCATCGTTAACTGATTTCATCGTTAACTGATTTCATCTTTAACTGATTTCATCGTTAACTGATTTCATCTTCATTTAACTGATTTCATCGTTAACTGATTTCATCTTCATTTAATTGATTTCATCGTTAACTGATTTCATCGTTAACTGATTTCATCGTTAACTGATTTCATCTTCATTTAACTGATTTCATCGTTAACTGATTTCATCGTTAACTGATTTCATCTTCATTTAACTGATTTCATCGTTAACTGATTTCATCGTTAACTGATTTCATCTTCATTTAACTGATTTCATTTTCATTCTTCATTTAACTGATTTCATCGTTAACTGATTTCATCTTCATTTAATTGATTTCATCGTTAACTGATTTCATCGTTAACTGATTTCATCGTTAACTGATTTCATCTTCATTTAACTGATTTCATCGTTAACTGATTTCATCGTTAACTGATTTCATCTTCATTTAACTGATTTCATCGTTAACTGATTTCATCGTTAATTGATTTCATCGTTAACTGATTTCATTTTCATTCTTCATTTAACTGATTTCATCGTTAACTGATTTCATCGTTAACTGATTTCATCTTCATTTAACTGATTTCATCGTTAACTGACTTCATCGTTAATTGATTTCATCGTTAACTGATTTCATCTTCATTCTTCATTTAACTGATTTCATCGTTAACTGATTTCATCTTCATTTAACTGATTTCATCTTCATTTAACTGATTTCATCGTTAACTGATTTCATCGTTAACTGATTTCATCTTCATTTAACTGATTTCATCGTTAACTGATTTCATCGTTAACTGATTTCATCGTTAACTGATTTCATCTTCATTTAACTGATTTCATCGTTAACTGATTTCATCGTTAACTGATTTCATCGTTAACTGATTTCATCTTTAACTGATTTCATCGTTAACTGATTTCATCTTCATTTAACTGATTTCATCGTTAACTGATTTCATCTTCATTTAATTGATTTCATCGTTAACTGATTTCATCGTTAACTGATTTCATCGTTAACTGATTTCATCTTCATTTAACTGATTTCATCGTTAACTGATTTCATCGTTAACTGATTTCATCTTCATTTAACTGATTTCATTTTCATTCTTCATTTAACTGATTTCATCGTTAACTGATTTCATCTTCATTTAATTGATTTCATCGTTAACTGATTTCATCGTTAACTGATTTCATCGTTAACTGATTTCATCTTCATTTAACTGATTTCATCGTTAACTGATTTCATCGTTAACTGATTTCATCGTTAACTGATTTCATCTTCATTTAACTGATTTCATCGTTAACTGATTTCATCGTTAATTGATTTCATCGTTAACTGATTTCATTTTCATTCTTCATTTAACTGATTTCATCGTTAACTGATTTCATCGTTAACTGATTTCATCTTCATTTAACTGATTTCATCGTTAACTGATTTCATCGTTAATTGATTTCATCGTTAACTGATTTCATCTTCATTCTTCATTTAACTGATTTCATCGTTAACTGATTTCATCTTCATTTAACTGATTTCATCGTTAACTGATTTCATCTTCATTTAACTGATTTCATCGTTAACTGATTTCATCGTTAACTGATTTCATCGTTAACTGATTTCATCTTCATTTAACTGATTTCATCGTTAACTGATTTCATCTTCATTCTTCATTTAACTGATTTCATCTTTAACTGATTTCATCGTTAACTGATTTCATCTTCATTTAACTGATTTCATCGTTAATTGATTTCATCGTTAACTGATTTCATCGTTAACTGATTTCATCTTCATTTAACTGATTTCATCGTTAACTGATTTCATCGTTAACTGATTTCATCTTTAACTGATTTCATCTTCATTTAACTGATTTCATCGTTAACTGATTTCATCGTTAACTGATTTCATCTTCATTTAACTGATTTCATCGTTAACTGATTTCATCGTTAACTGATTTCATCTTTAACTGATTTCATCTTCATTTAACTGATTTCATCGTTAACTGATTTCATCGTTAACTGATTTCATCGTTAACTGATTTCATCTTCATTTAACTGATTTCATCGTTAACTGATTTCATCGTTAACTGATTTCATCGTTAACTGATTTCATCTTTAACTGATTTCATCGTTAACTGATTTCATCTTCATTTAACTGATTTCATCGTTAACTGATTTCATCTTCATTTAATTGATTTCATCGTTAACTGATTTCATCGTTAACTGATTTCATCGTTAACTGATTTCATCTTCATTTAACTGATTTCATCGTTAACTGATTTCATCGTTAACTGATTTCATCTTCATTTAACTGATTTCATTTTCATTCTTCATTTAACTGATTTCATCGTTAACTGATTTCATCTTCATTTAATTGATTTCATCGTTAACTGATTTCATCGTTAACTGATTTCATCGTTAACTGATTTCATCGTTAACTGATTTCATCTTCATTTAACTGATTTCATCGTTAACTGATTTCATCGTTAACTGATTTCATCGTTAACTGATTTCATCTTCATTTAACTGATTTCATCGTTAACTGATTTCATCGTTAACTGATTTCATCTTCATTTAACTGATTTCATCGTTAACTGATTTCATCGTTAATTGATTTCATCGTTAACTGATTTCATTTTCATTCTTCATTTAACTGATTTCATCTTCATTTAACTGATTTCATCTTCATTTAACTGATTTCATCTTCATTTAACTGATTTCATCGTTAACTGATTTCATCGTTAACTGATTTCATCTTTAACTGATTTCATCTTCATTTAACTGATTTCATCGTTAACTGATTTCATCGTTAACTGATTTCATCTTCATTTAACTGATTTCATCTTCATTTAACTGATTTCATCGTTAACTGATTTCATCGTTAATTGATTTCATCGTTAACTGATTTCATCTTCATTCTTCATTTAACTGATTTCATCGTTAACTGATTTCATCTTCATTTAACTGATTTCATCGTTAACTGATTTCATCGTTAACTGATTTCATCGTTAACTGATTTCATCTTCATTTAACTGATTTCATCGTTAACTGATTTCATCGTTAACTGATTTCATCGTTAACTGATTTCATCGTTAACTGATTTCATCTTCATTTAACTGATTTCATTGTTAACTGATTTCATTGTTAACTGATTTCATCGTTAACTGATTTCATCTTCATTTAACTGATTTCATCGTTAACTGATTTCATCGTTAACTGATTTCATCTTCATTTAACTGATTTCATTTTCATTCTTCATTTAACTGATTTCATCGTTAACTGATTTCATCTTCATTTAACTGATTTCATCGTTAACTGATTTCATCGTTAACTGATTTCATCGTTAACTGATTTCATCGTTAACTGATTTCATCGTTAACTGATTTCATCTTCATTTAACTGATTTCATCGTTAACTGATTTCATCGTTAACTGATTTCATCTTCATTTAACTGATTTCATCGTTAACTGATTTCATCGTTAATTGATTTCATCGTTAACTGATTTCATTTTCATTCTTCATTTAACTGATTTCATCTTCATTTAACTGATTTCATCTTCATTTAACTGATTTCATCTTCATTTAACTGATTTCATCGTTAACTGATTTCATCGTTAACTGATTTCATCTTTAACTGATTTCATCTTCATTTAACTGATTTCATCGTTAACTGATTTCATCGTTAACTGATTTCATCTTCATTTAACTGATTTCATCTTCATTTAACTGATTTCATCGTTAACTGATTTCATCGTTAATTGATTTCATCGTTAACTGATTTCATCTTCATTCTTCATTTAACTGATTTCATCGTTAACTGATTTCATCTTCATTTAACTGATTTCATCGTTAACTGATTTCATCGTTAACTGATTTCATCGTTAACTGATTTCATCTTCATTTAACTGATTTCATCGTTAACTGATTTCATCGTTAACTGATTTCATCGTTAACTGATTTCATCGTTAACTGATTTCATCTTCATTTAACTGATTTCATTGTTAACTGATTTCATTGTTAACTGATTTCATCGTTAACTGATTTCATCTTCATTTAACTGATTTCATCGTTAACTGATTTCATCGTTAACTGATTTCATCTTCATTTAACTGATTTCATTTTCATTCTTCATTTAACTGATTTCATCGTTAACTGATTTCATCTTCATTTAACTGATTTCATCGTTAACTGATTTCATCGTTAACTGATTTCATCGTTAACTGATTTCATCTTTAACTGATTTCATCGTTAACTGATTTCATCTTCATTTAACTGATTTCATCGTTAACTGATTTCATCTTCATTTAATTGATTTCATCGTTAACTGATTTCATCGTTAACTGATTTCATCGTTAACTGATTTCATCTTCATTTAACTGATTTCATCGTTAACTGATTTCATCGTTAACTGATTTCATCTTCATTTAACTGATTTCATCGTTAACTGATTTCATCGTTAACTGATTTCATCTTCATTTAACTGATTTCATTTTCATTCTTCATTTAACTGATTTCATCGTTAACTGATTTCATCTTCATTTAATTGATTTCATCGTTAACTGATTTCATCGTTAACTGATTTCATCGTTAACTGATTTCATCTTCATTTAACTGATTTCATCGTTAACTGATTTCATCGTTAACTGATTTCATCTTCATTTAACTGATTTCATCGTTAACTGATTTCATCGTTAATTGATTTCATCGTTAACTGATTTCATTTTCATTCTTCATTTAACTGATTTCATCGTTAACTGATTTCATCGTTAACTGATTTCATCTTCATTTAACTGATTTCATCGTTAACTGATTTCATCGTTAATTGATTTCATCGTTAACTGATTTCATCTTCATTCTTCATTTAACTGATTTCATCGTTAACTGATTTCATCTTCATTTAACTGATTTCATCTTCATTTAACTGATTTCATCGTTAACTGATTTCATCGTTAACTGATTTCATCTTCATTTAACTGATTTCATCGTTAACTGATTTCATCGTTAACTGATTTCATCGTTAACTGATTTCATCTTCATTTAACTGATTTCATCGTTAACTGATTTCATCGTTAACTGATTTCATCGTTAACTGATTTCATCTTTAACTGATTTCATCGTTAACTGATTTCATCTTCATTTAACTGATTTCATCGTTAACTGATTTCATCTTCATTTAATTGATTTCATCGTTAACTGATTTCATCGTTAACTGATTTCATCGTTAACTGATTTCATCTTCATTTAACTGATTTCATCGTTAACTGATTTCATCGTTAACTGATTTCATCTTCATTTAACTGATTTCATTTTCATTCTTCATTTAACTGATTTCATCGTTAACTGATTTCATCTTCATTTAATTGATTTCATCGTTAACTGATTTCATCGTTAACTGATTTCATCGTTAACTGATTTCATCTTCATTTAACTGATTTCATCGTTAACTGATTTCATCGTTAACTGATTTCATCGTTAACTGATTTCATCTTCATTTAACTGATTTCATCGTTAACTGATTTCATCGTTAATTGATTTCATCGTTAACTGATTTCATTTTCATTCTTCATTTAACTGATTTCATCGTTAACTGATTTCATCGTTAACTGATTTCATCTTCATTTAACTGATTTCATCGTTAACTGATTTCATCGTTAATTGATTTCATCGTTAACTGATTTCATCTTCATTCTTCATTTAACTGATTTCATCGTTAACTGATTTCATCTTCATTTAACTGATTTCATCGTTAACTGATTTCATCGTTAACTGATTTCATCGTTAACTGATTTCATCTTCATTTAACTGATTTCATCGTTAACTGATTTCATCTTCATTCTTCATTTAACTGATTTCATCTTTAACTGATTTCATCGTTAACTGATTTCATCTTCATTTAACTGATTTCATCGTTAATTGATTTCATCGTTAACTGATTTCATCGTTAACTGATTTCATCTTCATTTAACTGATTTCATCGTTAACTGATTTCATCGTTAACTGATTTCATCTTTAACTGATTTCATCTTCATTTAACTGATTTCATCGTTAACTGATTTCATCGTTAACTGATTTCATCTTCATTTAACTGATTTCATCGTTAACTGATTTCATCGTTAACTGATTTCATCTTTAACTGATTTCATCTTCATTTAACTGATTTCATCGTTAACTGATTTCATCGTTAACTGATTTCATCGTTAACTGATTTCATCTTCATTTAACTGATTTCATCGTTAACTGATTTCATCGTTAACTGATTTCATCGTTAACTGATTTCATCTTTAACTGATTTCATCGTTAACTGATTTCATCTTCATTTAACTGATTTCATCGTTAACTGATTTCATCTTCATTTAATTGATTTCATCGTTAACTGATTTCATCGTTAACTGATTTCATCGTTAACTGATTTCATCTTCATTTAACTGATTTCATCGTTAACTGATTTCATCGTTAACTGATTTCATCTTCATTTAACTGATTTCATTTTCATTCTTCATTTAACTGATTTCATCGTTAACTGATTTCATCTTCATTTAATTGATTTCATCGTTAACTGATTTCATCGTTAACTGATTTCATCGTTAACTGATTTCATCTTCATTTAACTGATTTCATCGTTAACTGATTTCATCGTTAACTGATTTCATCGTTAACTGATTTCATCTTCATTTAACTGATTTCATCGTTAACTGATTTCATCGTTAACTGATTTCATCTTCATTTAACTGATTTCATCGTTAACTGATTTCATCGTTAATTGATTTCATCGTTAACTGATTTCATTTTCATTCTTCATTTAACTGATTTCATCTTCATTTAACTGATTTCATCTTCATTTAACTGATTTCATCTTCATTTAACTGATTTCATCGTTAACTGATTTCATCTTTAACTGATTTCATCTTCATTTAACTGATTTCATCGTTAACTGATTTCATCGTTAACTGATTTCATCTTCATTTAACTGATTTCATCGTTAACTGATTTCATCGTTAACTGATTTCATCGTTAACTGATTTCATCTTCATTTAACTGATTTCATCGTTAACTGATTTCATCTTCATTCTTCATTTAACTGATTTCATCTTTAACTGATTTCATCGTTAACTGATTTCATCTTCATTTAACTGATTTCATCGTTAATTGATTTCATCGTTAACTGATTTCATCGTTAACTGATTTCATCTTCATTTAACTGATTTCATCGTTAACTGATTTCATCGTTAACTGATTTCATCTTTAACTGATTTCATCTTCATTTAACTGATTTCATCGTTAACTGATTTCATCGTTAACTGATTTCATCTTCATTTAACTGATTTCATTGTTAACTGATTTCATCGTTAACTGATTTCATCTTCATTTAACTGATTTCATCGTTAACTGATTTCATCGTTAACTGATTTCATCGTTAACTGATTTCATCTTCATTTAACTGATTTCATTTTCATTCTTCATTTAACTGATTTCATCGTTAACTGATTTCATCTTCATTTAACTGATTTCATCGTTAACTGATTTCATCGTTAACTGATTTCATCGTTAACTGATTTCATCTTTAACTGATTTCATCGTTAACTGATTTCATCTTCATTTAACTGATTTCATCGTTAACTGATTTCATCTTCATTTAATTGATTTCATCGTTAACTGATTTCATCGTTAACTGATTTCATCGTTAACTGATTTCATCTTCATTTAACTGATTTCATCGTTAACTGATTTCATCGTTAACTGATTTCATCTTCATTTAACTGATTTCATTTTCATTCTTCATTTAACTGATTTCATCGTTAACTGATTTCATCTTCATTTAATTGATTTCATCGTTAACTGATTTCATCGTTAACTGATTTCATCTTCATTTAACTGATTTCATCGTTAACTGATTTCATCGTTAACTGATTTCATCTTCATTTAACTGATTTCATCGTTAACTGATTTCATCGTTAATTGATTTCATCGTTAACTGATTTCATTTTCATTCTTCATTTAACTGATTTCATCGTTAACTGATTTCATCGTTAACTGATTTCATCTTCATTTAACTGATTTCATCGTTAACTGATTTCATCGTTAACTGATTTCATCTTTAACTGATTTCATCGTTAACTGATTTCATCTTCATTTAACTGATTTCATCGTTAATTGATTTCATCGTTAACTGATTTCATCGTTAACTGATTTCATCTTCATTTAACTGATTTCATCGTTAACTGATTTCATCGTTAACTGATTTCATCTTTAACTGATTTCATCTTCATTTAACTGATTTCATCGTTAACTGATTTCATCGTTAACTGATTTCATCGTTAACTGATTTCATCTTCATTTAACTGATTTCATCTTCATTTAACTGATTTCATCGTTAACTGATTTCATCGTTAACTGATTTCATCTTCATTTAATTGATTTCATCGTTAACTGATTTCATCGTTAACTGATTTCATCGTTAACTGATTTCATCTTCATTTAACTGATTTCATCGTTAACTGATTTCATCGTTAACTGATTTCATCTTCATTTAACTGATTTCATCGTTAACTGATTTCATCGTTAACTGATTTCATCTTCATTTAACTGATTTCATCGTTAACTGATTTCATCGTTAATTGATTTCATCGTTAACTGATTTCATCTTCATTCTTCATTTAACTGATTTCATCGTTAACTGATTTCATCTTCATTTAACTGATTTCATCGTTAACTGATTTCATCGTTAACTGATTTCATCGTTAACTGATTTCATCTTCATTTAACTGATTTCATCGTTAACTGATTTCATCTTCATTCTTCATTTAACTGATTTCATCTTTAACTGATTTCATCGTTAACTGATTTCATCTTCATTTAACTGATTTCATCGTTAATTGATTTCATCGTTAACTGATTTCATCGTTAACTGATTTCATCTTCATTTAACTGATTTCATCGTTAACTGATTTCATCGTTAACTGATTTCATCTTTAACTGATTTCATCTTCATTTAACTGATTTCATCGTTAACTGATTTCATCGTTAACTGATTTCATCGTTAACTGATTTCATCGTTAACTGATTTCATCTTCATTTAACTGATTTCATTGTTAACTGATTTCATCGTTAACTGATTTCATCTTCATTTAACTGATTTCATCGTTAACTGATTTCATCGTTAACTGATTTCATCTTCATTTAACTGATTTCATTTTCATTCTTCATTTAACTGATTTCATCGTTAACTGATTTCATCTTCATTTAACTGATTTCATCGTTAACTGATTTCATCGTTAACTGATTTCATCGTTAACTGATTTCATCTTTAACTGATTTCATCGTTAACTGATTTCATCTTCATTTAACTGATTTCATCGTTAACTGATTTCATCTTCATTTAATTGATTTCATCGTTAACTGATTTCATCGTTAACTGATTTCATCGTTAACTGATTTCATCTTCATTTAACTGATTTCATCGTTAACTGATTTCATCGTTAACTGATTTCATCTTCATTTAACTGATTTCATTTTCATTCTTCATTTAACTGATTTCATCGTTAACTGATTTCATCTTCATTTAATTGATTTCATCGTTAACTGATTTCATCGTTAACTGATTTCATCTTCATTTAACTGATTTCATCGTTAACTGATTTCATCGTTAACTGATTTCATCGTTAACTGATTTCATCTTCATTTAACTGATTTCATCGTTAACTGATTTCATCGTTAATTGATTTCATCGTTAACTGATTTCATTTTCATTCTTCATTTAACTGATTTCATCGTTAACTGATTTCATCGTTAACTGATTTCATCTTCATTTAACTGATTTCATCGTTAACTGATTTCATCGTTAACTGATTTCATCGTTAACTGATTTCATCTTCATTTAACTGATTTCATTTTCATTCTTCATTTAACTGATTTCATCGTTAACTGATTTCATCTTCATTTAACTGATTTCATCGTTAACTGATTTCATCGTTAACTGATTTCATCTTCATTTAACTGATTTCATTGTTAACTGATTTCATCGTTAACTGATTTCATCTTCATTTAACTGATTTCATCGTTAACTGATTTCATCGTTAATTGATTTCATCGTTAACTGATTTCATTTTCATTCTTCATTTAACTGATTTCATCGTTAACTGATTTCATCGTTAACTGATTTCATCTTCATTTAACTGATTTCATCGTTAACTGATTTCATCGTTAATTGATTTCATCGTTAACTGATTTCATCTTCATTTAACTGATTTCATCGTTAATTGATTTCATCGTTAACTGATTTCATCGTTAACTGATTTCATCGTTAACTGATTTCATCTTCATTCTTCATTTAACTGATTTCATCTTTAACTGATTTCATCGTTAACTGATTTCATCTTCATTTAACTGATTTCATCGTTAATTGATTTCATCGTTAACTGATTTCATCGTTAATTGATTTCATCGTTAACTGATTTCATCTTCATTTAACTGATTTCATCGTTAACTGATTTCATCTTCATTCTTCATTTAACTGATTTCATCTTTAACTGATTTCATCGTTAACTGATTTCATCTTCATTTAACTGATTTCATCGTTAATTGATTTCATCGTTAACTGATTTCATCGTTAACTGATTTCATCTTCATTTAACTGATTTCATCGTTAACTGATTTCATCGTTAACTGATTTCATCTTTAACTGATTTCATCTTCATTTAACTGATTTCATCGTTAACTGATTTCATCGTTAACTGATTTCATCGTTAACTGATTTCATCTTCATTTAACTGATTTCATCTTCATTTAACTGATTTCATCGTTAACTGATTTCATCGTTAACTGATTTCATCTTCAATTAATTGATTTCATCGTTAACTGATTTCATCGTTAACTGATTTCATCGTTAACTGATTTCATCTTCATTTAACTGATTTCATCGTTAACTGATTTCATCGTTAACTGATTTCATCGTTAACTGATTTCATCTTCATTTAACTGATTTCATCGTTAACTGATTTCATCTTCATTTAACTGATTTCATCGTTAACTGATTTCATCGTTAATTGATTTCATCGTTAACTGATTTCATTTTCATTCTTCATTTAACTGATTTCATCGTTAACTGATTTCATCGTTAACTGATTTCATCTTCATTTAACTGATTTCATCGTTAACTGATTTCATCGTTAATTGATTTCATCGTTAACTGATTTCATCTTCATTCTTCATTTAACTGATTTCATCGTTAACTGATTTCATCTTCATTTAACTGATTTCATCGTTAACTGATTTCATCGTTAACTGATTTCATCGTTAACTGATTTCATCTTCATTTAACTGATTTCATCGTTAACTGATTTCATCTTCATTCTTCATTTAACTGATTTCATCTTTAACTGATTTCATCGTTAACTGATTTCATCTTCATTTAACTGATTTCATCGTTAATTGATTTCATCGTTAACTGATTTCATCGTTAACTGATTTCATCTTCATTTAACTGATTTCATCGTTAACTGATTTCATCGTTAACTGATTTCATCTTTAACTGATTTCATCTTCATTTAACTGATTTCATCGTTAACTGATTTCATCGTTAACTGATTTCATCTTCATTTAACTGATTTCATTGTTAACTGATTTCATCTTCATTTAACTGATTTCATCGTTAACTGATTTCATCGTTAACTGATTTCATCGTTAACTGATTTCATCTTCATTTAACTGATTTCATTTTCATTCTTCATTTAACTGATTTCATCGTTAACTGATTTCATCTTCATTTAACTGATTTCATCGTTAACTGATTTCATCGTTAACTGATTTCATCGTTAACTGATTTCATCTTTAACTGATTTCATCGTTAACTGATTTCATCTTCATTTAACTGATTTCATCGTTAACTGATTTCATCTTCATTTAATTGATTTCATCGTTAACTGATTTCATCATTAACTGATTTCATCGTTAACTGATTTCATCTTCATTTAACTGATTTCATCGTTAACTGATTTCATCGTTAACTGATTTCATCTTCATTTAACTGATTTCATTTTCATTCTTCATTTAACTGATTTCATCGTTAACTGATTTCATCTTCATTTAATTGATTTCATCGTTAACTGATTTCATCGTTAACTGATTTCATCTTCATTTAACTGATTTCATCGTTAACTGATTTCATCGTTAACTGATTTCATCTTCATTTAACTGATTTCATCGTTAACTGATTTCATCGTTAATTGATTTCATCGTTAACTGATTTCATTTTCATTCTTCATTTAACTGATTTCATCGTTAACTGATTTCATCGTTAACTGATTTCATCTTCATTTAACTGATTTCATCGTTAACTGATTTCATCGTTAACTGATTTCATCTTCATTTAACTGATTTCATCGTTAACTGATTTCATCGTTAACTGATTTCATCTTCATTTAACTGATTTCATTGTTAACTGATTTCATCGTTAACTGATTTCATCTTCATTTAACTGATTTCATCGTTAACTGATTTCATCGTTAACTGATTTCATCGTTAACTGATTTCATCTTCATTTAACTGATTTCATTTTCATTCTTCATTTAACTGATTTCATCGTTAACTGATTTCATCTTCATTTAACTGATTTCATCGTTAACTGATTTCATCGTTAACTGATTTCATCTTCATTTAACTGATTTCATCGTTAACTGATTTCATCGTTAACTGATTTCATCTTCATTTAACTGATTTCATTGTTAACTGATTTCATCGTTAACTGATTTCATCTTCATTTAACTGATTTCATCGTTAACTGATTTCATCGTTAACTGATTTCATCTTCATTTAACTGATTTCATCGTTAACTGATTTCATCGTTAATTGATTTCATCGTTAACTGATTTCATTTTCATTCTTCATTTAACTGATTTCATCGTTAACTGATTTCATCGTTAACTGATTTCATCGTTAATTGATTTCATCGTTAACTGATTTCATCTTCATTTAACTGATTTCATCGTTAATTGATTTCATCGTTAACTGATTTCATCGTTAACTGATTTCATCGTTAACTGATTTCATCTTCATTCTTCATTTAACTGATTTCATCTTTAACTGATTTCATCGTTAACTGATTTCATCTTCATTTAACTGATTTCATCGTTAATTGATTTCATCGTTAACTGATTTCATCGTTAATTGATTTCATCGTTAACTGATTTCATCTTCATTTAACTGATTTCATCGTTAACTGATTTCATCTTCATTCTTCATTTAACTGATTTCATCTTTAACTGATTTCATCGTTAACTGATTTCATCTTCATTTAACTGATTTCATCGTTAATTGATTTCATCGTTAACTGATTTCATCGTTAACTGATTTCATCTTCATTTAACTGATTTCATCGTTAACTGATTTCATCGTTAACTGATTTCATCTTTAACTGATTTCATCTTCATTTAACTGATTTCATCGTTAACTGATTTCATCGTTAACTGATTTCATCTTCATTTAACTGATTTCATCTTCATTTAACTGATTTCATCGTTAACTGATTTCATCGTTAACTGATTTCATCTTCATTTAATTGATTTCATCGTTAACTGATTTCATCGTTAACTGATTTCATCGTTAACTGATTTCATCTTCATTTAACTGATTTCATCGTTAACTGATTTCATCGTTAACTGATTTCATTTTCATTCTTCATTTAACTGATTTCATCGTTAACTGATTTCATCGTTAACTGATTTCATCTTCATTTAACTGATTTCATCGTTAACTGATTTCATCGTTAATTGATTTCATCGTTAACTGATTTCATCTTCATTCTTCATTTAACTGATTTCATCGTTAACTGATTTCATCTTCATTTAACTGATTTCATCGTTAACTGATTTCATCGTTAACTGATTTCATCTTCATTTAACTGATTTCATCGTTAACTGATTTCATCTTCATTCTTCATTTAACTGATTTCATCTTTAACTGATTTCATCGTTAACTGATTTCACCTTCATTTAACTGATTTCATCGTTAATTGATTTCATCGTTAACTGATTTCATCGTTAACTGATTTCATCTTCATTTAACTGATTTCATCGTTAACTGATTTCATCGTTAACTGATTTCATCTTTAACTGATTTCATCTTCATTTAACTGATTTCATCGTTAACTGATTTCATCGTTAACTGATTTCATCTTCATTTAATTGATTTCATCGTTAACTGATTTCATCGTTAACTGATTTCATCGTTAACTGATTTCATCTTCATTTAACTGATTTCATCGTTAACTGATTTCATCGTTAACTGATTTCATCGTTAACTGATTTCATCTTCATTTAACTGATTTCATCGTTAACTGATTTCATCGTTAACTGATTTCATCTTCATTTAACTGATTTCATCGTTAACTGATTTCATCGTTAATTGATTTCATCGTTAACTGATTTCATTTTCATTCTTCATTTAACTGATTTCATCGTTAACTGATTTCATCGTTAACTGATTTCATCTTCATTTAACTGATTTCATCGTTAACTGATTTCATCGTTAATTGATTTCATCGTTAACTGATTTCATCTTCATTCTTCATTTAACTGATTTCATCGTTAACTGATTTCATCGTTAACTGATTTCATCTTCATTTAACTGATTTCATCGTTAACTGATTTCATCGTTAACTGATTTCATCGTTAACTGATTTCATCTTCATTTAACTGATTTCATCGTTAACTGATTTCATCGTTAACTGATTTCATCTTCATTTAACTGATTTCATCGTTAACTGATTTCATCGTTAATTGATTTCATCGTTAACTGATTTCATTTTCATTCTTCATTTAACTGATTTCATCGTTAACTGATTTCATCGTTAACTGATTTCATCTTCATTTAACTGATTTCATCGTTAACTGATTTCATCGTTAATTGATTTCATCGTTAACTGATTTCATCTTCATTCTTCATTTAACTGATTTCATCGTTAACTGATTTCATCTTCATTTAACTGATTTCATCGTTAACTGATTTCATCGTTAACTGATTTCATCGTTAACTGATTTCATCTTCATTTAACTGATTTCATCGTTAACTGATTTCATCTTCATTCTTCATTTAACTGATTTCATCTTTAACTGATTTCATCGTTAACTGATTTCATCTTCATTTAACTGATTTCATCGTTAATTGATTTCATCGTTAACTGATTTCATCGTTAACTGATTTCATCTTCATTTAACTGATTTCATCGTTAACTGATTTCATCGTTAACTGATTTCATCTTTAACTGATTTCATCTTCATTTAACTGATTTCATCGTTAACTGATTTCATCGTTAACTGATTTCATCGTTAACTGATTTCATCGTTAACTGATTTCATCTTTAACTGATTTCATCGTTAACTGATTTCATCTTCATTTAACTGATTTCATCGTTAACTGATTTCATCTTCATTTAATTGATTTCATCGTTAACTGATTTAATCGTTAACTGATTTCATCGTTAACTGATTTCATCTTCATTTAACTGATTTCATCGTTAACTGATTTCATCGTTAACTGATTTCATCGTTAACTGATTTCATCTTCATTTAACTGATTTCATCGTTAACTGATTTCATCGTTAACTGATTTCATCTTCATTTAACTGATTTCATCGTTAACTGATTTCATCGTTAACTGATTTCATCGTTAACTGATTTCATCTTCATTTAACTGATTTCATTGTTAACTGATTTCATCGTTAACTGATTTCATCTTCATTTAACTGATTTCATCGTTAACTGATTTCATCGTTAACTGATTTCATCGTTAACTGATTTCATCTTCATTTAACTGATTTCATTTTCATTCTTCATTTAACTGATTTCATCGTTAACTGATTTCATCTTCATTTAACTGATTTCATCGTTAACTGATTTCATCGTTAACTGATTTCATCGTTAACTGATTTCATCTTTAACTGATTTCATCGTTAACTGATTTCATCTTCATTTAACTGATTTCATCGTTAACTGATTTCATCTTCATTTAATTGATTTCATCGTTAACTGATTTCATCGTTAACTGATTTCATCGTTAACTGATTTCATCTTCATTTAACTGATTTCATCGTTAACTGATTTCATCGTTAACTGATTTCATCTTCATTTAACTGATTTCATTTTCATTCTTCATTTAACTGATTTCATCGTTAACTGATTTCATCTTCATTTAATTGATTTCATCGTTAACTGATTTCATCGTTAACTGATTTCATCGTTAACTGATTTCATCTTCATTTAACTGATTTCATCGTTAACTGATTTCATCGTTAACTGAATTCATCGTTAACTGATTTCATCTTCATTTAACTGATTTCATCGTTAACTGATTTCATCGTTAACTGATTTCATCGTTAACTGATTTCATCTTCATTTAACTGATTTCATCGTTAACTGATTTCATCGTTAATTGATTTCATCGTTAACTGATTTCATTTTCATTCTTCATTTAACTGATTTCATCGTTAACTGATTTCATCGTTAACTGATTTCATCTTCATTTAACTGATTTCATCTTCATTTAACTGATTTCATCGTTAACTGATTTCATCGTTAATTGATTTCATCGTTAACTGATTTCATCTTCATTCTTCATTTAACTGATTTCATCGTTAACTGATTTCATCTTCATTTAACTGATTTCATCGTTAACTGATTTCATCGTTAACTGATTTCATCGTTAACTGATTTCATCTTCATTTAACTGATTTCATCGTTAACTGATTTCATCTTCATTCTTCATTTAACTGATTTCATCTTTAACTGATTTCATCGTTAACTGATTTCATCTTCATTTAACTGATTTCATCGTTAATTGATTTCATCGTTAACTGATTTCATCGTTAATTGATTTCATCGTTAACTGATTTCATCTTCATTTAACTGATTTCATCGTTAACTGATTTCATCTTCATTCTTCATTTAACTGATTTCATCTTTAACTGATTTCATCGTTAACTGATTTCATCTTCATTTAACTGATTTCATCGTTAATTGATTTCATCGTTAACTGATTTCATCGTTAATTGATTTCATCGTTAACTGATTTCATCTTCATTTAACTGATTTCATCGTTAACTGATTTCATCTTCATTCTTCATTTAACTGATTTCATCTTTAACTGATTTCATCGTTAACTGATTTCATCTTCATTTAACTGATTTCATCGTTAATTGATTTCATCGTTAACTGATTTCATCGTTAATTGATTTCATCGTTAACTGATTTCATCTTCATTTAACTGATTTCATCGTTAACTGATTTCATCTTCATTCTTCATTTAACTGATTTCATCTTTAACTGATTTCATCGTTAACTGATTTCATCTTCATTTAACTGATTTCATCGTTAATTGATTTCATCGTTAACTGATTTCATCGTTAACTGATTTCATCTTCATTTAACTGATTTCATCGTTAACTGATTTCATCGTTAACTGATTTCATCTTTAACTGATTTCATCTTCATTTAACTGATTTCATCGTTAACTGATTTCATCGTTAACTGATTTCATCTTCATTTAACTGATTTCATCTTCATTTAACTGATTTCATCTTCATTTAACTGATTTCATCGTTAACTGATTTCATCGTTAACTGATTTCATCTTCATTTAATTGATTTCATCGTTAACTGATTTCATCGTTAACTGATTTCATCGTTAACTGATTTCATCTTCATTTAACTGATTTCATCGTTAACTGATTTCATCGTTAACTGATTTCATCGTTAACTGATTTCATCTTCATTTAACTGATTTCATCGTTAACTGATTTCATCGTTAACTGATTTCATCTTCATTTAACTGATTTCATCGTTAACTGATTTCATCGTTAATTGATTTCATCGTTAACTGATTTCATTTTCATTCTTCATTTAACTGATTTCATCGTTAACTGATTTCATCGTTAACTGATTTCATCTTCATTTAACTGATTTCATCGTTAACTGATTTCATCGTTAATTGATTTCATCGTTAACTGATTTCATCTTCATTCTTCATTTAACTGATTTCATCGTTAACTGATTTCATCTTCATTTAACTGATTTCATCGTTAACTGATTTCATCGTTAACTGATTTCATCGTTAACTGATTTCATCTTCATTTAACTGATTTCATCGTTAACTGATTTCATCGTTAACTGATTTCATCGTTAACTGATTTCATCTTCATTTAACTGATTTCATCGTTAACTGATTTCATCGTTAACTGATTTCATCTTCATTTAACTGATTTCATCGTTAACTGATTTCATCGTTAACTGATTTCATCTTCATTTAACTGATTTCATCGTTAACTGATTTCATCGTTAACTGATTTCATCGTTAACTGATTTCATCGTTAACTGATTTCATCGTTAACTGATTTCATCTTCATTTAACTGATTTCATTGTTAACTGATTTCATCGTTAACTGATTTCATCTTCATTTAACTGATTTCATCGTTAACTGATTTCATCGTTAACTGATTTCATCGTTAACTGATTTCATCTTCATTTAACTGATTTCATTTTCATTCTTCATTTAACTGATTTCATCGTTAACTGATTTCATCTTCATTTAACTGATTTCATCGTTAACTGATTTCATCGTTAACTGATTTCATCGTTAACTGATTTCATCTTTAACTGATTTCATCGTTAACTGATTTCATCTTCATTTAACTGATTTCATCGTTAACTGATTTCATCTTCATTTAATTGATTTCATCGTTAACTGATTTCATCGTTAACTGATTTCATCTTCATTTAACTGATTTCATCGTTAACTGATTTCATCGTTAACTGATTTCATCTTCATTTAACTGATTTCATTTTCATTCTTCATTTAACTGATTTCATCGTTAACTGATTTCATCTTCATTTAATTGATTTCATCGTTAACTGATTTCATCGTTAACTGATTTCATCGGTAACTGATTTCATCTTCATTTAACTGATTTCATCGTTAACTGATTTCATCGTTAACTGAATTCATCGTTAACTGATTTCATCTTCATTTAACTGATTTCATCGTTAACTGATTTCATCGTTAACTGATTTCATCGTTAACTGATTTCATCTTCATTTAACTGATTTCATCGTTAACTGATTTCATCGTTAACTGATTTCATCGTTAACTGATTTCATCTTCATTTAACTGATTTCATTGTTAACTGATTTCATCGTTAACTGATTTCATCTTCATTTAACTGATTTCATCGTTAACTGATTTCATCGTTAACTGATTTCATCGTTAACTGATTTCATCTTCATTTAACTGATTTCATTTTCATTCTTCATTTAACTGATTTCATCGTTAACTGATTTCATCTTCATTTAACTGATTTCATCGTTAACTGATTTCATCGTTAACTGATTTCATCGTTAACTGATTTCATCTTTAACTGATTTCATCGTTAACTGATTTCATCTTCATTTAACTGATTTCATCGTTAACTGATTTCATCTTCATTTAATTGATTTCATCGTTAACTGATTTCATCGTTAACTGATTTCATCGTTAACTGATTTCATCTTCATTTAACTGATTTCATCGTTAACTGATTTCATCGTTAACTGATTTCATCTTCATTTAACTGATTTCATTTTCATTCTTCATTTAACTGATTTCATCGTTAACTGATTTCATCTTCATTTAATTGATTTCATCGTTAACTGATTTCATCGTTAACTGATTTCATCGTTAACTGATTTCATCTTCATTTAACTGATTTCATCGTTAACTGATTTCATCGTTAACTGATTTCATCTTCATTTAACTGATTTCATCGTTAACTGATTTCATCGTTAACTGATTTCATCTTCATTTAACTGATTTCATCGTTAACTGATTTCATCGTTAATTGATTTCATCGTTAACTGATTTCATTTTCATTCTTCATTTAACTGATTTCATCGTTAACTGATTTCATCGTTAACTGATTTCATCTTCATTTAACTGATTTCATCGTTAACTGATTTCATCGTTAATTGATTTCATCGTTAACTGATTTCATCTTCATTCTTCATTTAACTGATTTCATCGTTAACTGATTTCATCTTCATTTAACTGATTTCATCGTTAACTGATTTCATCTTTAACTGATTTCATCGTTAACTGATTTCATCTTCATTTAACTGATTTCATCGTTAACTGATTTCATCTTCATTCTTCATTTAACTGATTTCATCTTTAACTGATTTCATCGTTAACTGATTTCATCTTCATTTAACTGATTTCATCGTTAATTGATTTCATCGTTAACTGATTTCATCGTTAATTGATTTCATCGTTAACTGATTTCATCTTCATTTAACTGATTTCATCGTTAACTGATTTCATCTTCATTCTTCATTTAACTGATTTCATCTTTAACTGATTTCATCGTTAACTGATTTCATCTTCATTTAACTGATTTCATCGTTAACTGATTTCATCGTTAACTGATTTCATCTTTAACTGATTTCATCTTCATTTAACTGATTTCATCGTTAACTGATTTCATCGTTAACTGATTTCATCGTTAACTGATTTCATCTTCATTTAACTGATTTCATCTTCATTTAACTGATTTCATCGTTAACTGATTTCATCGTTAACTGATTTCATCTTCATTTAATTGATTTCATCGTTAACTGATTTCATCGTTAACTGATTTCATCGTTAACTGATTTCATCTTCATTTAACTGATTTCATCGTTAACTGATTTCATCGTTAACTGATTTCATCTTCATTTAACTGATTTCATCGTTAACTGATTTCATCTTCATTTAACTGATTTCATCGTTAACTGATTTCATCGTTAATTGATTTCATCGTTAACTGATTTCATTTTCATTCTTCATTTAACTGATTTCATCGTTAACTGATTTCATCGTTAACTGATTTCATCTTCATTTAACTGATTTCATCGTTAACTGATTTCATCGTTAATTGATTTCATCGTTAACTGATTTCATCTTCATTCTTCATTTAACTGATTTCATCGTTAACTGATTTCATCTTCATTTAACTGATTTCATCGTTAACTGATTTCATCGTTAACTGATTTCATCTTCATTTAACTGATTTCATCGTTAACTGATTTCATCTTCATTCTTCATTTAACTGATTTCATCTTTAACTGATTTCATCGTTAACTGATTTCATCTTCATTTAACTGATTTCATCGTTAATTGATTTCATCGTTAACTGATTTCATCGTTAACTGATTTCATCTTCATTTAACTGATTTCATCGTTAACTGATTTCATCGTTAACTGATTTCATCTTTAACTGATTTCATCTTCATTTAACTGATTTCATCGTTAACTGATTTCATCGTTAACTGATTTCATCGTTAACTGATTTCATCTTCATTTAACTGATTTCATTGTTAACTGATTTCATCGTTAACTGATTTCATCTTCATTTAACTGATTTCATCGTTAACTGATTTCATCGTTAACTGATTTCATCGTTAACTGATTTCATCTTCATTTAACTGATTTCATTTTCATTCTTCATTTAACTGATTTCATCGTTAACTGATTTCATCTTCATTTAACTGATTTCATCGTTAACTGATTTCATCGTTAACTGATTTCATCGTTAACTGATTTCATCTTTAACTGATTTCATCGTTAACTGATTTCATCTTCATTTAACTGATTTCATCGTTAACTGATTTCATCTTCATTTAATTGATTTCATCGTTAACTGATTTCATCGTTAACTGATTTCATCGTTAACTGATTTCATCTTCATTTAACTGATTTCATCGTTAACTGATTTCATCGTTAACTGATTTCATCTTCATTTAACTGATTTCATTTTCATTCTTCATTTAACTGATTTCATCGTTAACTGATTTCATCTTCATTTAATTGATTTCATCGTTAACTGATTTCATCGTTAACTGATTTCATCTTCATTTAACTGATTTCATCGTTAACTGATTTCATCGTTAACTGATTTCATCTTCATTTAACTGATTTCATCGTTAACTGATTTCATCGTTAATTGATTTCATCGTTAACTGATTTCATTTTCATTCTTCATTTAACTGATTTCATCGTTAACTGATTTCATCGTTAACTGATTTCATCTTCATTTAACTGATTTCATCGTTAATTGATTTCATCGTTAACTGATTTCATCTTCATTTAACTGATTTCATCGTTAACTGATTTCATCGTTAACTGATTTCATCGTTAACTGATTTCATCGTTAACTGATTTCATCGTTAACTGATTTCATCTTCATTTAACTGATTTCATTGTTAACTGATTTCATCGTTAACTGATTTCATCTTCATTTAATTGATTTCATCGTTAACTGATTTCATCTTCATTTAATTGATTTCATCGTTAACTGATTTCATCGTTAACTGATTTCATCTTCATTTAACTGATTTCATCGTTAACTGATTTCATCGTTAACTGATTTCATCTTCATTTAACTGATTTCATCGTTAACTGATTTCATCGTTAACTGATTTCATCGTTAACTGATTTCATCGTTAACTGATTTCATCTTCATTTAACTGATTTCATCGTTAACTGATTTCATCGTTAACTGATTTCATCTTCATTTAACTGATTTCATCGTTAACTGATTTCATCGTTAACTGATTTCATCTTCATTTAACTGATTTCATCGTTAACTGATTTCATCGTTAACTGATTTCATCGTTAACTGATTTCATCTTCATTTAACTGATTTCATTGTTAACTGATTTCATCGTTAACTGATTTCATCTTCATTTAACTGATTTCATCGTTAACTGATTTCATCGTTAACTGATTTCATCGTTAACTGATTTCATCTTCATTTAACTGATTTCATTTTCATTCTTCATTTAACTGATTTCATCGTTAACTGATTTCATCTTCATTTAACTGATTTCATCGTTAACTGATTTCATCGTTAACTGATTTCATCTTTAACTGATTTCATCGTTAACTGATTTCATCTTCATTCAACTGATTTCATCGTTAACTGATTTCATCTTCATTTAATTGATTTCATCGTTAACTGATTTCATCGTTAATTGATTTCATCGTTAACTGATTTCATCTTCATTTAACTGATTTCATCGTTAATTGATTTCATCGTTAACTGATTTCATCGTTAACTGATTTCATCGTTAACTGATTTCATCTTCATTCTTCATTTAACTGATTTCATCTTTAACTGATTTCATCGTTAACTGATTTCATCTTCATTTAACTGATTTCATCGTTAATTGATTTCATCGTTAACTGATTTCATCGTTAATTGATTTCATCGTTAACTGATTTCATCTTCATTTAACTGATTTCATCGTTAACTGATTTCATCTTCATTCTTCATTTAACTGATTTCATCTTTAACTGATTTCATCGTTAACTGATTTCATCTTCATTTAACTGATTTCATTGTTAACTGATTTCATCGTTAACTGATTTCATCTTCATTTAACTGATTTCATCGTTAACTGATTTCATCGTTAACTGATTTCATCGTTAACTGATTTCATCTTCATTTAACTGATTTCATTTTCATTCTTCATTTAACTGATTTCATCGTTAACTGATTTCATCTTCATTTAACTGATTTCATCGTTAACTGATTTCATCGTTAACTGATTTCATCGTTAACTGATTTCATCGTTAACTGATTTCATCGTTAACTGATTTCATCTTCATTTAACTGATTTCATTTTCATTCTTCATTTAACTGATTTCATCGTTAACTGATTTCATCTTCATTTAACTGATTTCATCGTTAACTGATTTCATCGTTAACTGATTTCATCGTTAACTGATTTCATCGTTAACTGATTTCATCTTCATTTAACTGATTTCATCGTTAACTGATTTCATCGTTAACTGATTTCATCGTTAACTGATTTCATCGTTAACTGATTTCATCGTTAACTGATTTCATCTTCATTTAACTGATTTCATTTTCATTCTTCATTTAACTGATTTCATCGTTAACTGATTTCATCTTCATTTAACTGATTTCATCGTTAACTGATTTCATCGTTAACTGATTTCATCGTTAACTGATTTCATCTTCATTTAACTGATTTCATCGTTAACTGATTTCATCTTCATTTAATTGATTTCATCGTTAACTGATTTCATCGTTAACTGATTTCATCGTTAACTGATTTCATCTTCATTTAACTGATTTCATCGTTAACTGATTTCATCGTTAACTGATTTCATCTTCATTTAACTGATTTCATTTTCATTCTTCATTTAACTGATTTCATCGTTAACTGATTTCATCTTCATTTAATTGATTTCATCGTTAACTGATTTCATCGTTAACTGATTTCATCTTCATTTAACTGATTTCATCGTTAACTGATTTCATCTTCATTTAACTGATTTCATTTTCATTCTTCATTTAACTGATTTCATCGTTAACTGATTTCATCTTCATTTAATTGATTTCATCGTTAACTGATTTCATCGTTAACTGATTTCATCTTCATTTAACTGATTTCATTGTTAACTGATTTCATCGTTAACTGATTTCATCTTCATTTAACTGATTTCATCGTTAAATGATTTCATCGTTAACTGATTTCATCTTCATTTAACTGATTTCATTTTCATTCTTCATTTAACTGATTTCATCGTTAACTGATTTCATCTTCATTTAACTGATTTCATCGTTAACTGATTTCATCGTTAACTGATTTCATCGTTAACTGATTTCATCTTTAACTGATTTCATCGTTAACTGATTTCATCTTCATTTAACTGATTTCATCGTTAACTGATTTCATCTTCATTTAATTGATTTCATCGTTAACTGATTTCATCGTTAACTGATTTCATCTTCATTTAACTGATTTCATCGTTAACTGATTTCATCGTTAACTGATTTCATCTTCATTTAACTGATTTCATTTTCATTCTTCATTTAACTGATTTCATCGTGAACTGATTTCATCTTCATTTAACTGATTTCATCGTTAACTGATTTCATCGTTAATTGATTTCATCGTTAACTGATTTCATTTTCATTCTTCATTTAACTGATTTCATCGTTAACTGATTTCATCGTTAACTGATTTCATCTTCATTTAACTGATTTCATCGTTAATTGATTTCATCGTTAACTGATTTCATCTTCATTTAACTGATTTCATCGTTAACTGATTTCATCGTTAACTGATTTCATCGTTAACTGATTTCATCGTTAACTGATTTCATCTTCATTTAACTGATTTCATTGTTAACTGATTTCATCGTTAACTGATTTCATCTTCATTTAATTGATTTCATCGTTAACTGATTTCATCTTCATTTAATTGATTTCATCGTTAACTGATTTCATCGTTAACTGATTTCATCGTTAACTGATTTCATCTTCATTTAACTGATTTCATCGTTAACTGATTTCATCGTTAACTGATTTCATCTTCATTTAACTGATTTCATCGTTAACTGATTTCATCGTTAACTGATTTCATCGTCATTTAACTGATTTCATCGTTAACTGATTTCATCGTTAACTGATTTCATCGTTAACTGATTTCATCGTTAACTGATTTCATCTTCATTTAACTGATTTCATTGTTAACTGATTTCATCGTTAACTGATTTCATCTTCATTTAACTGATTTCATCGTTAACTGATTTCATCGTTAACTGATTTCATCGTTAACTGATTTCATCTTCATTTAACTGATTTCATTTTCATTCTTCATTTAACTGATTTCATCGTTAACTGATTTCATCTTCATTTAACTGATTTCATCGTTAACTGATTTCATCGTTAACTGATTTCATCGTTAACTGATTTCATCTTTAACTGATTTCATCGTTAACTGATTTCATCTTCATTTAACTGATTTCATCGTTAACTGATTTCATCTTCATTTAATTGATTTCATCGTTAACTGATTTCATCGTTAACTGATTTCATCTTCATTTAACTGATTTCATCGTTAACTGATTTCATCGTTAACTGATTTCATCTTCATTTAACTGATTTCATTTTCATTCTTCATTTAACTGATTTCATCGTTAACTGATTTCATCTTCATTTAATTGATTTCATCGTTAACTGATTTCATCGTTAACTGATTTCATCTTCATTTAACTGATTTCATCGTTAACTGATTTCATCGTTAACTGATTTCATCGTTAACTGATTTCATCGTTAACTGATTTCATCTTCATTTAACTGATTTCATCGTTAACTGATTTCATCGTTAACTGATTTCATCTTCATTTAACTGATTTCATCGTTAACTGATTTCATCGTTAATTGATTTCATCGTTAACTGATTTCATTTTCATTCTTCATTTAACTGATTTCATCGTTAACTGATTTCATCGTTAACTGATTTCATCGTTAACTGATTTCATCGTTAACTGATTTCATCTTCATTTAACTGATTTCATCGTTAACTGATTTCATCGTTAATTGATTTCATCGTTAACTGATTTCATCTTCATTCTTCATTTAACTGATTTTATCGTTAACTGATTTCATCTTCACTTAACTGATTTCATCGTTAACTGATTTCATCGTTAACTGATTTCATCGTTAACTGATTTCATCTTCATTTAACTGATTTCATCGTTAACTGATTTCATCTTCATTCTTCATTTAACTGATTTCATCTTTAACTGATTTCATCGTTAACTGATTTCATCTTCATTTAACTGATTTCATCGTTAATTGATTTCATCGTTAACTGATTTCATCGTTAATTGATTTCATCGTTAACTGATTTCATCTTCATTTAACTGATTTCATCGTTAACTGATTTCATCTTCATTCTTCATTTAACTGATTTCATCTTTAACTGATTTCATCGTTAACTGATTTCATCTTCATTTAACTGATTTCATCGTTAATTGATTTCATCGTTAACTGATTTCATCGTTAATTGATTTCATCGTTAACTGATTTCATCTTCATTTAACTGATTTCATCGTTAACTGATTTCATCTTCATTCTTCATTTAACTGATTTCATCTTTAACTGATTTCATCGTTAACTGATTTCATCTTCATTTAACTGATTTCATCGTTAATTGATTTCATCGTTAACTGATTTCATCGTTAACTGATTTCATCTTCATTTAACTGATTTCATCGTTAACTGATTTCATCGTTAACTGATTTCATCTTTAACTGATTTCATCTTCATTTAACTGATTTCATCGTTAACTGATTTCATCGTTAACTGATTTCATCGTTAACTGATTTCATCTTCATTTAACTGATTTCATCTTCATTTAACTGATTTCATCGTTAACTGATTTCATCGTTAACTGATTTCATCTTCATTTAATTGATTTCATCGTTAACTGATTTCATCGTTAACTGATTTCATCGTTAACTGATTTCATCTTCATTTAACTGATTTCATCGTTAACTGATTTCATCGTTAACTGATTTCATCTTCATTTAACTGATTTCATCGTTAACTGATTTCATCGTTAATTGATTTCATCGTTAACTGATTTCATTTTCATTCTTCATTTAACTGATTTCATCGTTAACTGATTTCATCGTTAACTGATTTCATCTTCATTTAACTGATTTCATCGTTAATTGATTTCATCGTTAACTGATTTCATCTTCATTCTTCATTTAACTGATTTCATCGTTAACTGATTTCATCTTCATTTAACTGATTTCATCGTTAACTGATTTCATCGTTAACTGATTTCATCGTTAACTGATTTCATCTTCATTTAACTGATTTCATCGTTAACTGATTTCATCTTCATTCTTCATTTAACTGATTTCATCTTTAACTGATTTCATCGTTAACTGATTTCATCTTCATTTAACTGATTTCATCGTTAATTGATTTCATCGTTAACTGATTTCATCTTCATTTAACTGATTTCATCGTTAACTGATTTCATCTTCATTCTTCATTTAACTGATTTCATCTTTAACTGATTTCATCGTTAACTGATTTCATCTTCATTTAACTGATTTCATCGTTAATTGATTTCATCGTTAACTGATTTCATCGTTAACTGATTTCATCTTCATTTAACTGATTTCATCGTTAACTGATTTCATCGTTAACTGATTTCATCTTTAACTGATTTCATCTTCATTTAACTGATTTCATCGTTAATTGATTTCATCGTTAACTGATTTCATCTTCATTTAACTGATTTCATCGTTAACTGATTTCATCGTTAACTGATTTCATCTTTAACTGATTTCATCTTCATTTAACTGATTTCATCGTTAACTGATTTCATCGTTAACTGATTTCATCTTCATTTAACTGATTTCATCGTTAATTGATTTCATCGTTAACTGATTTCATCGTTAATTGATTTCATCGTTAACTGATTTCATCTTCATTTAACTGATTTCATCGTTAACTGATTTCATCTTCATTCTTCATTTAACTGATTTCATCTTTAACTGATTTCATCGTTAACTGATTTCATCTTCATTTAACTGATTTCATCGTTAATTGATTTCATCGTTAACTGATTTCATCGTTAATTGATTTCATCGTTAACTGATTTCATCTTCATTTAACTGATTTCATCGTTAACTGATTTCATCTTCATTCTTCATTTAACTGATTTCATCTTTAACTGATTTCATCGTTAACTGATTTCATCTTCATTTAACTGATTTCATCGTTAATTGATTTCATCGTTAACTGATTTCATCGTTAACTGATTTCATCTTCATTTAACTGATTTCATCGTTAACTGATTTCATCGTTAACTGATTTCATCTTTAACTGATTTCATCTTCATTTAACTGATTTCATCGTTAACTGATTTCATCGTTAACTGATTTCATCTTCATTTAACTGATTTCATCTTCATTTAACTGATTTCATCGTTAACTGATTTCATCGTTAACTGATTTCATCTTCATTTAATTGATTTCATCGTTAACTGATTTCATCGTTAACTGATTTCATCGTTAACTGATTTCATCTTCATTTAACTGATTTCATCGTTAACTGATTTCATCGTTAACTGATTTCATCTTCATTTAACTGATTTCATCGTTAACTGATTTCATCGTTAACTGATTTCATCTTCATTTAACTGATTTCATCGTTAACTGATTTCATAGTTAATTGATTTCATCGTTAACTGATTTCATTTTCATTCTTCATTTAACTGATTTCATCGTTAACTGATTTCATCGTTAACTGATTTCATCTTCATTTAACTGATTTCATCGTTAACTGATTTCATCGTTAATTGATTTCATCGTTAACTGATTTCATCTTCATTCTTCATTTAACTGATTTCATCTTTAACTGATTTCATCGTTAACTGATTTCATCTTCATTTAACTGATTTCATCGTTAATTGATTTCATCGTTAACTGATTTCATCGTTAACTGATTTCATCTTCATTTAACTGATTTCATCGTTAACTGATTTCATCTTTAACTGATTTCATCTTCATTTAACTGATTTCATCGTTAACTGATTTCATCGTTAACTGATTTCATCGTTAACTGATTTCATCTTCATTTAACTGATTTCATTGTTAACTGATTTCATCGTTAACTGATTTCATCTTCATTTAACTGATTTCCTCGTTAACTGATTTCATCGTTAACTGATTTCATCGTTAACTGATTTCATCTTCATTTAACTGATTTCATTTTCATTCTTCATTTAACTGATTTCATCGTTAACTGATTTCATCTTCATTTAACTGATTTCATCGTTAACTGATTTCATCGTTAACTGATTTCATCGTTAACTGATTTCATCTTTAACTGATTTCATCGTTAACTGATTTCATCTTCATTTAACTGATTTCATCGTTAACTGATTTCATCTTCATTTAATTGATTTCATCGTTAACTGATTTCATCGTTAACTGATTTCATCGTTAACTGATTTCATCTTCATTTAACTGATTTCATCGTTAACTGATTTCATCGTTAACTGATTTCATCTTCATTTAACTGATTTCATTTTCATTCTTCATTTAACTGATTTCATCGTTAACTGATTTCATCTTCATTTAATTGATTTCATCGTTAACTGATTTCATCGTTAACTGATTTCATCGTTAACTGATTTCATCTTCATTTAACTGATTTCATCGTTAACTGATTTCATCGTTAACTGATTTCATCGTTAACTGATTTCATCTTCATTTAACTGATTTCATCGTTAACTGATTTCATCGTTAACTGATTTCATCTTCATTTAACTGATTTCATCGTTAACTGATTTCATCGTTAATTGATTTCATCGTTAACTGATTTCATTTTCATTCTTCATTTAACTGATTTCATCGTTAACTGATTTCATCGTTAACTGATTTCATCGTTAACTGATTTCATCTTCATTTAACTGATTTCATCGTTAACTGATTTCATCGTTAATTGATTTCATCGTTAACTGATTTCATCTTCATTCTTCATTTAACTGATTTCATCGTTAACTGATTTCATCTTCATTTAACTGATTTCATCGTTAACTGATTTCATCGTTAACTGATTTCATCGTTAACTGATTTCATCTTCATTTAACTGATTTCATTGTTAACTGATTTCATCGTTAACTGATTTCATCTTCATTTAACTGATTTCATCGTTAACTGATTTCATCGTTAACTGATTTCATCGTTAACTGATTTCATCTTCATTTAACTGATTTCATTTTCATTCTTCATTTAACTGATTTCATCGTTAACTGATTTCATCTTCATTTAACTGATTTCATCGTTAACTGATTTCATCGTTAACTGATTTCATCGTTAACTGATTTCATCTTTAACTGATTTCATCGTTAACTGATTTCATCTTCATTTAACTGATTTCATCGTTAACTGATTTCATCTTCATTTAATTGATTTCATCGTTAACTGATTTCATCGTTAACTGATTTCATCGTTAACTGATTTCATCTTCATTTAACTGATTTCATCGTTAACTGATTTCATCTTCATTCTTCATTTAACTGATTTCATCTTTAACTGATTTCATCGTTAACTGATTTCATCTTCATTTAATTGATTTCATCGTTAATTGATTTCATCGTTAACTGATTTCATCGTTAACTGATTTCATCGTTAACTGATTTCATCTTCATTCTTCATTTAACTGATTTCATCTTTAACTGATTTCATCGTTAACTGATTTCATCTTCATTTAACTGATTTCATCGTTAATTGATTTCATCGTTAACTGATTTCATCGTTAATTGATTTCATCGTTAACTGATTTCATCTTCATTTAACTGATTTCATCGTTAACTGATTTCATCTTCATTCTTCATTTAACTGATTTCATCTTTAACTGATTTCATCGTTAACTGATTTCATCTTCATTTAACTGATTTCATCGTTAATTGATTTCATCGTTAACTGATTTCATCGTTAACTGATTTCATCTTCATTTAACTGATTTCATCGTTAACTGATTTCATCGTTAACTGATTTCATCGTTAACTGATTTCATCTTCATTTAACTGATTTCATTTTCATTCTTCATTAAACTGATTTCATCGTTAACTGATTTCATCTTCATTTAACTGATTTCATCGTTAACTGATTTCATCGTTAACTGATTTCATCGTTAACTGATTTCATCGTTAACTGATTTCATCTTCATTTAACTGATTTCATCGTTAACTGATTTCATCTTCATTTAATTGATTTCATCGTTAACTGATTTCATCGTTAACTGATTTCATCGTTAACTGATTTCATCTTCATTTAACTGATTTCATCGTTAACTGATTTCATCTTCATTTAACTGATTTCATTTTCATTCTTCATTTAACTGATTTCATCGTTAACTGATTTCATCTTCATTTAATTGATTTCATCGTTAACTGATTTCATCGTTAACTGATTTCATCGTTAACTGATTTCATCTTCATTTAACTGATTTCATCGTTAACTGATTTCATCGTTAACTGATTTCATCGTTAACTGATTTCATCTTCATTTAACTGATTTCATCGTTAACTGATTTCATCGTTAACTGATTTCATCTTCATTTAACTGATTTCATCGTTAACTGATTTCATCGTTAATTGATTTCATCGTTAACTGATTTCATTTTCATTCTTCATTTAACTGATTTCATCGTTAACTGATTTCATCTTCATTTAACTGATTTCATCGTTAACTGATTTCATCGTTAATTGATTTCATCGTTAACTGATTTCATCTTCATTCTTCATTTAACTGATTTCATCGTTAACTGATTTCATCTTCATTTAACTGATTTCATCGTTAACTGATTTCATCGTTAACTGATTTCATCGTTAACTGATTTCATCTTCATTTAACTGATTTCATTGTTAACTGATTTCATCGTTAACTGATTTCATCTTCATTTAACTGATTTCATCGTTAACTGATTTCATCGTTAACTGATTTCATCGTTAACTGATTTCATCTTCATTTAACTGATTTCATTTTCATTCTTCATTTAACTGATTTCATCGTTAACTGATTTCATCTTCATTTAACTGATTTCATCGTTAACTGATTTCATCGTTAACTGATTTCATCTTTAACTGATTTCATCGTTAACTGATTTCATCTTCATTTAACTGATTTCATCGTTAACTGATTTCATCTTCATTTAATTGATTTCATCGTTAACTGATTTCATCGTTAACTGATTTCATCGTTAACTGATTTCATCGTTAACTGATTTCATCTTCATTTAACTGATTTCATCGTTAACTGATTTCATCTTCATTCTTCATTTAACTGATTTCATCTTTAACTGATTTCATCGTTAACTGATTTCATCTTCATTTAACTGATTTCATCGTTAATTGATTTCATCGTTAACTGATTTCATCGTTAACTGATTTCATCGTTAACTGATTTCATCTTCATTCTTCATTTAACTGATTTCATCTTTAACTGATTTCATCGTTAACTGATTTCATCTTCATTTAACTGATTTCATCGTTAATTGATTTCATCGTTAACTGATTTCATCGTTAATTGATTTCATCGTTAACTGATTTCATCTTCATTTAACTGATTTCATCGTTAACTGATTTCATCTTCATTCTTCATTTAACTGATTTCATCTTTAACTGATTTCATCTTCATTTAACTGATTTCATCGTTAACTGATTTCATCTTCATTTAACTGATTTCATCGTTAATTGATTTCATCGTTAACTGATTTCATCGTTAACTGATTTCATCTTCATTTAACTGATTTCATCGTTAACTGATTTCATCGTTAACTGATTTCATCGTTAACTGATTTCATCTTCATTTAACTGATTTCATTTTCATTCTTCATTTAACTGATTTCATCGTTAACTGATTTCATCTTCATTTAACTGATTTCATCGTTAACTGATTTCATCGTTAACTGATTTCATCGTTAACTGATTTCATCTTTAACTGATTTCATCGTTAACTGATTTCATCTTCATTTAACTGATTTCATCGTTAACTGATTTCATCTTCATTTAATTGATTTCATCGTTAACTGATTTCATCTTCATTTAACTGATTTCATCGTTAACTGATTTCATCGTTAACTGATTTCATCTTCATTTAACTGATTTCATTTTCATTCTTCATTTAACTGATTTCATCGTTAACTGATTTCATCTTCATTTAATTGATTTCATCGTTAACTGATTTCATCGTTAACTGATTTCATCGTTAACTGATTTCATCTTCATTTAACTGATTTCATCGTTAACTGATTTCATCGTTAACTGATTTCATCGTTAACTGATTTCATCTTCATTTAACTGATTTCATCGTTAACTGATTTCATCGTTAACTGATTTCATCTTCATTTAACTGATTTCATCGTTAACTGATTTCATCGTTAATTGATTTCATCGTTAACTGATTTCATTTTCATTCTTCATTTAACTGATTTCATCGTTAACTGATTTCATCGTTAACTGATTTCATCTTCATTTAACTGATTTCATCGTTAACTGATTTCATCGTTAATTGATTTCATCGTTAACTGATTTCATCTTCATTCTTCATTTAACTGATTTCATCGTTAACTGATTTCATCTTCATTTAACTGATTTCATCGTTAACTGATTTCATCGTTAACTGATTTCATCGTTAACTGATTTCATCTTCATTTAACTGATTTCATTGTTAACTGATTTCATCGTTAACTGATTTCATCTTCATTTAACTGATTTCATCGTTAACTGATTTCATCGTTAACTGATTTCATCGTTAACTGATTTCATCTTCATTTAACTGATTTCATTTTCATTCTTCATTTAACTGATTTCATCGTTAACTGATTTCATCTTCATTTAACTGATTTCATCGTTAACTGATTTCATCGTTAACTGATTTCATCTTTAACTGATTTCATCGTTAACTGATTTCATCTTCATTTAACTGATTTCATCGTTAACTGATTTCATCTTCATTTAATTGATTTCATCGTTAACTGATTTCATCGTTAACTGATTTCATCGTTAACTGATTTCATCGTTAACTGATTTCATCTTCATTTAACTGATTTCATCGTTAACTGATTTCATCTTCATTCTTCATTTAACTGATTTCATCTTTAACTGATTTCATCGTTAACTGATTTCATCTTCATTTAACTGATTTCATCGTTAATTGATTTCATCGTTAACTGATTTCATCTTCATTCTTCATTTAACTGATTTCATCTTTAACTGATTTCATCGTTAACTGATTTCATCTTCATTTAACTGATTTCATCGTTAATTGATTTCATCGTTAACTGATTTCATCGTTAACTGATTTCATCGTTAACTGATTTCATCTTCATTTAACTGATTTCATCGTTAATTGATTTCATCGTTAACTGATTTCATCGTTAATTGATTTCATCGTTAACTGATTTCATCGTTAACTGATTTCATCGTTAACTGATTTCATCTTCATTTAATTGATTTCATCGTTAACTGATTTCATCGTTAACTGATTTCATCGTTAACTGATTTCATCTTCATTTAACTGATTTCATCGTTAACTGATTTCATCGTTAACTGATTTCATCGTTAACTGATTTCATCTTCATTTAACTGATTTCATCGTTAACTGATTTCATCGTTAACTGATTTCATCTTCATTTAACTGATTTCATCGTTAACTGATTTCATCGTTAATTGATTTCATCGTTAACTGATTTCATTTTCATTCTTCATTTAACTGATTTCATCGTTAACTGATTTCATCGTTAACTGATTTCATCTTCATTTAACTGATTTCATCGTTAACTGATTTCATCGTTAATTGATTTCATCGTTAACTGATTTCATCTTCATTCTTCATTTAGCTGATTTCATCGTTAACTGATTTCATCTTCATTTAACTGATTTCATCGTTAACTGATTTCATCGTTAACTGATTTCATCGTTAACTGATTTCATCTTCATTTAACTGATTTCATCGTTAACTGATTTCATCTTCATTCTTCATTTAACTGATTTCATCTTTAACTGATTTCATCGTTAACTGATTTCATCTTCATTTAACTGATTTCATCGTTAATTGATTTCATCGTTAACTGATTTCATCGTTAACTGATTTCATCTTCATTTAACTGATTTCATCGTTAACTGATTTCATCGTTAACTGATTTCATCTTTAACTGATTTCATCTTCATTTAACTGATTTCATCGTTAACTGATTTCATCGTTAACTGATTTCATCGTTAACTGATTTCATCGTTAACTGATTTCATCTTCATTTAACTGATTTCATTGTTAACTGATTTCATCGTTAACTGATTTCATCTTCATTTAACTGATTTCATCGTTAACTGATTTCATCGTTAACTGATTTCATCTTCATTTAACTGATTTCATTTTCATTCTTCATTTAACTGATTTCATCGTTAACTGATTTCATCTTCATTTAACTGATTTCATCGTTAACTGATTTCATCGTTAACTGATTTCATCGTTAACTGATTTCATCTTTAACTGATTTCATCGTTAACTGATTTCATCTTCATTTAACTGATTTCATCGTTAACTGATTTCATCTTCATTTAATTGATTTCATCGTTAACTGATTTCATCGTTAACTGATTTCATCGTTAACTGATTTCATCTTCATTTAACTGATTTCATCGTTAACTGATTTCATCGTTAACTGATTTCATCTTCATTTAACTGATTTCATCGTTAACTGATTTCATCGTTAATTGATTTCATCGTTAACTGATTTCATTTTCATTCTTCATTTAACTGATTTCATCGTTAACTGATTTCATCGTTAACTGATTTCATCTTCATTTAACTGATTTCATCGTTAACTGATTTCATCTTCATTTAACTGATTTCATCGTTAACTGATTTCATCGTTAACTGATTTCATCTTCATTTAACTGATTTCATCGTTAACTGATTTCATCGTTAACTGATTTCATCGTTAACTGATTTCATCGTTAACTGATTTCATCTTCATTTAACTGATTTCATTGTTAATTGATTTCATCGTTAACTGATTTCATCTTCATTTAACTGATTTCATCGTTAACTGATTTCATCGTTAACTGATTTCATCGTTAACTGATTTCATCTTCATTTAACTGATTTCATTTTCATTCTTCATTTAACTGATTTCATCGTTAACTGATTTCATCTTCATTTAACTGATTTCATCGTTAACTGATTTCATCGTTAACTGATTTCATCGTTAACTGATTTCATCTTTAACTGATTTCATCGTTAACTGATTTCATCTTCATTTAACTGATTTCATCGTTAACTGATTTCATCTTCATTTAATTGATTTCATCGTTAACTGATTTCATCGTTAACTGATTTCATCGTTAACTGATTTCATCTTCATTTAACTGATTTCATCGTTAACTGATTTCATCGTTAACTGATTTCATCTTCATTTAACTGATTTCATTTTCATTCTTCATTTAACTGATTTCATCGTTAACTGATTTCATCTTCATTTAATTGATTTCATCGTTAACTGATTTCATCGTTAACTGATTTCATCGTTAACTGATTTCATCTTCATTTAACTGATTTCATCGTTAACTGATTTCATCGTTAACTGATTTCATCGTTAACTGATTTCATCTTCATTTAACTGATTTCATCGTTAACTGATTTCATCGTTAACTGATTTCATCTTCATTTAACTGATTTCATCGTTAACTGATTTCATCGTTAATTGATTTCATCGTTAACTGATTTCATTTTCATTCTTCATTTAACTGATTTCATCGTTAACTGATTTCATCGTTAACTGATTTCATCTTCATTTAACTGATTTCATCGTTAATTGATTTCATCGTTAACTGATTTCATCGTTAATTGATTTCATCGTTAACTGATTTCATCGTTAACTGATTTCATCTTCATTTAACTGATTTCATCGTTAACTGATTTCATCGTTAACTGATTTCATCTTTAACTGATTTCATCTTCATTTAACTGATTTCATCGTTAACTGATTTCATCGTTAACTGATTACATCGTTAACTGATTTCATCTTCATTTAACTGATTTCATCTTCATTTAACTGATTTCATCGTTAACTGATTTCATCGTTAACTGATTTCATCTTCATTTAATTGATTTCATCGTTAACTGATTTCATCGTTAACTGATTTCATCGTTAACTGATTTCATCTTCATTTAACTGATTTCATCGTTAACTGATTTCATCGTTAACTGATTTCATCGTTAACTGATTTCATCTTCATTTAACTGATTTCATCGTTAACTGATTTCATCGTTAACTGATTTCATCTTCATTTAACTGATTTCATCGTTAACTGATTTCATCGTTAATTGATTTCATCGTTAACTGATTTCATTTTCATTCTTCATTTAACTGATTTCATCGTTAACTGATTTCATCGTTAACTGATTTCATCTTCATTTAACTGATTTCATCGTTAACTGATTTCATCGTTAATTGATTTCATCGTTAACTGATTTCATCTTCATTTAACTGATTTCATCGTTAATTGATTTCATCGTTAACTGATTTCATCGTTAACTGATTTCATCGTTAACTGATTTCATCTTCATTCTTCATTTAACTGATTTCATCTTTAACTGATTTCATCGTTAACTGATTTCATCTTCATTTAACTGATTTCATCGTTAATTGATTTCATCGTTAACTGATTTCATCGTTAATTGATTTCATCGTTAACTGATTTCATCTTCATTTAACTGATTTCATCGTTAACTGATTTCATCTTCATTCTTCATTTAACTGATTTCATCTTTAACTGATTTCATCTTTAACTGATTTCATCTTCATTTAACTGATTTCATCGTTAACTGATTTCATCGTTAACTGATTTCATCGTTAACTGATTTCATCTTCATTTAACTGATTTCATCTTCATTTAACTGATTTCATCGTTAACTGATTTCATCGTTAACTGATTTCATCTTCATTTAATTGATTTCATCGTTAACTGATTTCATCGTTAACTGATTTCATCGTTAACTGATTTCATCTTCATTTAACTGATTTCATCGTTAACTGATTTCATCGTTAACTGATTTCATCGTTAACTGATTTCATCTTCATTTAACTGATTTCATCGTTAACTGATTTCATCGTTAACTGATTTCATCTTCATTTAACTGATTTCATCGTTAACTGATTTCATTTTCATTCTTCATTTAACTGATTTCATCGTTAACTGATTTCATCGTTAACTGATTTCATCTTCATTTAACTGATTTCATCGTTAACTGATTTCATCGTTAATTGATTTCATCGTTAACTGATTTCATCTTCATTCTTCATTTAACTGATTTCATCGTTAACTGATTTCATCTTCATTTAACTGATTTCATCGTTAACTGATTTCATCGTTAACTGATTTCATCGTTAACTGATTTCATCTTCATTTAACTGATTTCATCGTTAACTGATTTCATCTTCATTCTTCATTTAACTGATTTCATCTTTAACTGATTTCATCGTTAACTGATTTCATCTTCATTTAACTGATTTCATCGTTAATTGATTTCATCGTTAACTGATTTCATCGTTAACTGATTTCATCTTCATTTAACTGATTTCATCGTTAACTGATTTCATCGTTAACTGATTTCATCTTCATTTAACTGATTTCATTGTTAACTGATTTCATCGTTAACTGATTTCATCTTCATTTAACTGATTTCATCGTTAACTGATTTCATCGTTAACTGATTTCATCGTTAACTGATTTCATCTTCATTTAACTGATTTCATTTTCATTCTTCATTTAACTGATTTCATCGTTAACTGATTTCATCTTCATTTAACTGATTTCATCGTTAACTGATTTCATCGTTAACTGATTTCATCGTTAACTGATTTCATCTTTAACTGATTTCATCGTTAACTGATTTCATCTTCATTTAACTGATTTCATCGTTAACTGATTTCATCTTCATTTAATTGATTTCATCGTTAACTGATTCCATCGTTAACTGATTTCATCTTCATTTAACTGATTTCATTTTCATTCTTCATTTAACTGATTTCATCGTTAACTGATTTCATCTTCATTTAATTGATTTCATCGTTAACTGATTTCATCGTTAACTGATTTCATCTTCATTTAACTGATTTCATCGTTAACTGATTTCATCGTTAACTGATTTCATCTTCATTTAACTGATTTCATCGTTAACTGATTTCATCGTTAACTGATTTCATCTTCATTTAACTGATTTCATTTTCATTCTTCATTTAACTGATTTCATCGTTAACTGATTTCATCTTCATTTAATTGATTTCATCGTTAACTGATTTCATCGTTAACTGATTTCATCTTCATTTAACTGATTTCATCGTTAACTGATTTCATCGTTAACTGATTTCATCTTCATTTAACTGATTTCATCGTTAACTGATTTCATCGTTAATTGATTTCATCGTTAACTGATTTCATTTTCATTCTTCATTTAACTGATTTCATCGTTAACTGATTTCATCGTTAACTGATTTCATCGTTAACTGATTTCATCTTTAACTGATTTCATCGTTAACTGATTTCATCGTTAACTGATTTCATCTTCATTTAACTGATTTCATTGTTAACTGATTTCATCGTTAATTGATTTCATCGTTAACTGATTTCATCTTCATTTAACTGATTTCATCGTTAACTGATTTCATCGTTAACTGATTTCATCTTTAACTGATTTCATCGTTAACTGATTTCATCGTTAACTGATTTCATCTTCATTTAACTGATTTCATTGTTAACTGATTTCATCGTTAACTGATTTCATCTTCATTTAATTGATTTCATCGTTAACTGATTTCATCTTCATTTAATTGATTTCATCGTTAACTGATTTCATCGTTAACTGATTTCATCGTTAACTGATTTCATCTTCATTTAACTGATTTCATCGTTAACTGATTTCATCGTTAACTGATTTCATCTTCATTTAACTGATTTCATCGTTAACTGATTTCATCGTTAACTGATTTCATCTTCATTTAACTGATTTCATCGTTAACTGATTTCATCGTTAACTGATTTCATCGTTAACTGATTTCATCGTTAACTGATTTCATCTTCATTTAACTGATTTCATTGTTAACTGATTTCATCGTTAACTGATTTCATCTTCATTTAACTGATTTCATCGTTAACTGATTTCATCGTTAACTGATTTCATCGTTAACTGATTTCATCTTCATTTAACTGATTTCATTTTCATTCTTCATTTAACTGATTTCATCGTTAACTGATTTCATCTTCATTTAACTGATTTCATCGTTAACTGATTTCATCGTTAACTGATTTCATCGTTAACTGATTTCATCTTTAACTGATTTCATCGTTAACTGATTTCATCTTCATTTAACTGATTTCATCGTTAACTGATTTCATCTTCATTTAATTGATTTCATCGTTAACTGATTTCATCGTTAACTGATTTCATCGTTAACTGATTTCATCTTCATTTAACTGATTTCATCGTTAACTGATTTCATCGTTAACTGATTTCATCTTCATTTAACTGATTTCATTTTCATTCTTCATTTAACTGATTTCATCGTTAACTGATTTCATCTTCATTTAATTGATTTCATCGTTAACTGATTTCATCGTTAACTGATTTCATCGTTAACTGATTTCATTTTCATTCTTCATTTAACTGATTTCATCGTTAACTGATTTCATCGTTAACTGATTTCATCTTCATTTAACTGATTTCATCGTTAACTGATTTCATCGTTAACTGATTTCATCTTCATTTAACTGATTTCATCGTTAACTGATTTCATCGTTAACTGATTTCATCGTTAACTGATTTCATCTTCATTTAACTGATTTCATTGTTAACTGATTTCATCGTTAACTGATTTCATCTTCATTTAACTGATTTCATTTTCATTCTTCATTTAACTGATTTCATCGTTAACTGATTTCATCTTCATTTAACTGATTTCATCGTTAACTGATTTCATCGTTAACTGATTTCATCGTTAACTGATTTCATCGTTAACTGATTTCATCTTCATTTAACTGATTTCATTGTTAACTGATTTCATCGTTAATTGATTTCATCGTTAACTGATTTCATCTTCATTTAACTGATTTCATCGTTAACTGATTTCATCGTTAACTGATTTCATCGTTAACTGATTTCATCTTTAACTGATTTCATCGTTAACTGATTTCATCGTTAACTGATTTCATCTTCATTTAACTGATTTCATTGTTAACTGATTTCATCGTTAACTGATTTCATCTTCATTTAATTGATTTCATCGTTAACTGATTTCATCTTCATTTAATTGATTTCATCGTTAACTGATTTCATCGTTAACTGATTTCATCGTTAACTGATTTCATCTTCATTTAACTGATTTCATCGTTAACTGATTTCATCGTTAACTGATTTCATCTTCATTTAACTGATTTCATCGTTAACTGATTTCATCGTTAACTGATTTCATCTTCATTTAACTGATTTCATCGTTAACTGATTTCATCGTTAACTGATTTCATCGTTAACTGATTTCATCTTCATTTAACTGATTTCATTGTTAACTGATTTCATCGTTAACTGATTTCATCTTCATTTAACTGATTTCATCGTTAACTGATTTCATCGTTAACTGATTTCATCGTTAACTGATTTCATCTTCATTTAACTGATTTCATTTTCATTCTTCATTTAACTGATTTCATCGTTAACTGATTTCATCTTCATTTAACTGATTTCATCGTTAACTGATTTCATCGTTAACTGATTTCATCTTTAACTGATTTCATCGTTAACTGATTTCATCTTCATTTAACTGATTTCATCGTTAACTGATTTCATCTTCATTTAATTGATTTCATCGTTAACTGATTTCATCGTTAACTGATTTCATCGTTAACTGATTTCATCTTCATTTAACTGATTTCATCGTTAACTGATTTCATCGTTAACTGATTTCATCTTCATTTAACTGATTTCATTTTCATTCTTCATTTAACTGATTTCATCGTTAACTGATTTCATCTTCATTTAATTGATTTCATCGTTAACTGATTTCATCGTTAACTGATTTCATCGTTAACTGATTTCATCTTCATTTAACTGATTTCATCGTTAACTGATTTCATCGTTAACTGATTTCATCGTTAACTGATTTCATCTTCATTTAACTGATTTCATCGTTAACTGATTTCATCGTTAACTGATTTCATCTTCATTTAACTGATTTCATCGTTAACTGATTTCATCGTTAATTGATTTCATCGTTAACTGATTTCATTTTCATTCTTCATTTAACTGATTTCATCGTTAACTGATTTCATCGTTAACTGATTTCATCTTCATTTAACTGATTTCATCGTTAATTGATTTCATCGTTAACTGATTTCATCGTTAATTGATTTCATCGTTAACTGATTTCATCTTCATTTAACTGATTTCATCGTTAACTGATTTCATCTTCATTCTTCATTTAACTGATTTCATCTTTAACTGATTTCATCGTTAACTGATTTCATCTTCATTTAACTGATTTCATCGTTAATTGATTTCATCGTTAACTGATTTCATCGTTAACTGATTTCATCTTCATTTAACTGATTTCATCGTTAACTGATTTCATCGTTAACTGATTTCATCTTTAACTGATTTCATCTTCATTTAACTGATTTCATCGTTAACTGATTTCATCGTTAACTGATTTCATCGTTAACTGATTTCATCTTCATTTAACTGATTTCATCTTCATTTAACTGATTTCATCGTTAACTGATTTCATCGTTAACTGATTTCATCTTCATTTAATTGATTTCATCGTTAACTGATTTCATCGTTAACTGATTTCATCGTTAACTGATTTCATCTTCATTTAACTGATTTCATCGTTAACTGATTTCATCGTTAACTGATTTCATCGTTAACTGATTTCATCTTCATTTAACTGATTTCATCGTTAACTGATTTCATCGTTAACTGATTTCATCTTCATTTAACTGATTTCATCGTTAACTGATTTCATCGTTAATTGATTTCATCGTTAACTGATTTCATTTTCATTCTTCATTTAACTGATTTCATCGTTAACTGATTTCATCGTTAACTGATTTCATCTTCATTTAACTGATTTCATCGTTAACTGATTTCATCGTTAACTGATTTCATCTTCATTTAACTGATTTCATTTTCATTCTTCATTTAACTGATTTCATCGTTAACTGATTTCATCTTCATTTAATTGATTTCATCGTTAACTGATTTCATCGTTAACTGATTTCATCGTTAACTGATTTCATCTTCATTTAACTGATTTCATCGTTAACTGATTTCATCGTTAACTGATTTCATCGTTAACTGATTTCATCTTCATTTAACTGATTTCATCGTTAACTGATTTCATCGTTAACTGATTTCATCTTCATTTAACTGATTTCATCGTTAACTGATTTCATCGTTAATTGATTTCATCGTTAACTGATTTCATTTTCATTCTTCATTTAACTGATTTCATCGTTAACTGATTTCATCGTTAACTGATTTCATCTTCATTTAACTGATTTCATCGTTAACTGATTTCATCGTTAATTGATTTCATCGTTAACTGATTTCATCTTCATTCTTCATTTAACTGATTTCATCGTTAACTGATTTCATCTTCATTTAACTGATTTCATCGTTAACTGATTTCATCGTTAACTGATTTCATCGTTAACTGATTTCATCTTCATTTAACTGATTTCATCGTTAACTGATTTCATCTTCATTCTTCATTTAACTGATTTCATCTTTAACTGATTTCATCGTTAACTGATTTCATCTTCATTTAACTGATTTCATCGTTAATTGATTTCATCGTTAACTGATTTCATCGTTAATTGATTTCATCGTTAACTGATTTCATCTTCATTTAACTGATTTCATCGTTAACTGATTTCATCTTCATTCTTCATTTAACTGATTTCATCTTTAACTGATTTCATCGTTAACTGATTTCATCTTCATTTAACTGATTTCATCGTTAATTGATTTCATCGTTAACTGATTTCATCGTTAATTGATTTCATCGTTAACTGATTTCATCTTCATTTAACTGATTTCATCGTTAACTGATTTCATCTTCATTCTTCATTTAACTGATTTCATCTTTAACTGATTTCATCGTTAACTGATTTCATCTTCATTTAACTGATTTCATCGTTAATTGATTTCATCGTTAACTGATTTCATCGTTAACTGATTTCATCTTCATTTAACTGATTTCATCGTTAACTGATTTCATCGTTAACTGATTTCATCTTTAACTGATTTCATCTTCATTTAACTGATTTCATCGTTAACTGATTTCATCGTTAACTGATTTCATCGTTAACTGATTTCATCTTCATTTAACTGATTTCATCTTCATTTAACTGATTTCATCGTTAACTGATTTCATCGTTAACTGATTTCATCTTCATTTAATTGATTTCATCGTTAACTGATTTCATCGTTAACTGATTTCATCGTTAACTGATTTCATCTTCATTTAACTGATTTCATCGTTAACTGATTTCATCGTTAACTGATTTCATCGTTAACTGATTTCATCGTTAACTGATTTCATCTTCATTTAACTGATTTCATCGTTAACTGATTTCATCGTTAATTGATTTCATCGTTAACTGATTTCATTTTCATTCTTCATTTAACTGATTTCATCGTTAACTGATTTCATCGTTAACTGATTTCATCTTCATTTAACTGATTTCATCGTTAACTGATTTCATCGTTAATTGATTTCATCGTTAACTGATTTCATCTTCATTCTTCATTTAACTGATTTCATCGTTAACTGATTTCATCTTCATTTAACTGATTTCATCGTTAACTGATTTCATCGTTAACTGATTTCATCTTCATTTAACTGATTTCATCGTTAACTGATTTCATCTTCATTCTTCATTTAACTGATTTCATCTTTAACTGATTTCATCGTTAACTGATTTCATCTTCATTTAACTGATTTCATCGTTAATTGATTTCATCGTTAACTGATTTCATCGTTAACTGATTTCATCTTCATTTAACTGATTTCATCGTTAACTGATTTCATCGTTAACTGATTTCATCTTTAACTGATTTCATCTTCATTTAACTGATTTCATCGTTAACTGATTTCATCGTTAACTGATTTCATCGTTAACTGATTTCATCTTCATTTAACTGATTTCATTGTTAACTGATTTCATCGTTAACTGATTTCATCTTCATTTAACTGATTTCATCGTTAACTGATTTCATCGTTAACTGATTTCATCGTTAACTGATTTCATCTTCATTTAACTGATTTCATTTTCATTCTTCATTTAACTGATTTCATCGTTAACTGATTTCATCTTCATTTAACTGATTTCATCGTTAACTGATTTCATCGTTAACTGATTTCATCGTTAACTGATTTCATCTTTAACTGATTTCATCGTTAACTGATTTCATCTTCATTTAACTGATTTCATCGTTAACTGATTTCATCTTCATTTAATTGATTTCATCGTTAACTGATTTCATCGTTAACTGATTTCATCGTTAACTGATTTCATCTTCATTTAACTGATTTCATCGTTAACTGATTTCATCGTTAACTGATTTCATCTTCATTTAACTGATTTCATTTTCATTCTTCATTTAACTGATTTCATCGTTAACTGATTTCATCTTCATTTAATTGATTTCATCGTTAACTGATTTCATCGTTAACTGATTTCATCTTCATTTAACTGATTTCATCGTTAACTGATTTCATCGTTAACTGATTTCATCTTCATTTAACTGATTTCATCGTTAACTGATTTCATCGTTAATTGATTTCATCGTTAACTGATTTCATTTTCATTCTTCATTTAACTGATTTCATCGTTAACTGATTTCATCGTTAACTGATTTCATCTTCATTTAACTGATTTCATCGTTAACTGATTTCATCGTTAACTGATTTCATCTTCATTTAACTGATTTCATCGTTAACTGATTTCATCGTTAACTGATTTCATCGTTAACTGATTTCATCTTCATTTAACTGATTTCATCTTTAACTGATTTCATCGTTAACTGATTTCATCTTCATTTAACTGATTTCATCGTTAATTGATTTCATCGTTAACTGATTTCATCGTTAATTGATTTCATCGTTAACTGATTTCATCTTCATTTAACTGATTTCATCGTTAACTGATTTCATCTTCATTCTTCATTTAACTGATTTCATCTTTAACTGATTTCATCGTTAACTGATTTCATCTTCATTTAACTGATTTCATCGTTAATTGATTTCATCGTTAACTGATTTCATCGTTAATTGATTTCATCGTTAACTGATTTCATCTTCATTTAACTGATTTCATCGTTAACTGATTTCATCTTCATTCTTCATTTAACTGATTTCATCTTTAACTGATTTCATCGTTAACTGATTTCATCTTCATTTAACTGATTTCATCGTTAATTGATTTCATCGTTAACTGATTTCATCGTTAACTGATTTCATCTTCATTTAACTGATTTCATCGTTAACTGATTTCATCGTTAACTGATTTCATCTTTAACTGATTTCATCTTCATTTAACTGATTTCATCGTTAACTGATTTCATCTTCATTTAACTGATTTCATCTTCATTTAACTGATTTCATCGTTAACTGATTTCATCGTTAACTGATTTCATCTTCATTTAATTGATTTCATCGTTAACTGATTTCATCGTTAACTGATTTCATCGTTAACTGATTTCATCTTCATTTAACTGATTTCATCGTTAACTGATTTCATCGTTAACTGATTTCATCGTTAACTGATTTCATCTTCATTTAACTGATTTCATCGTTAACTGATTTCATCGTTAATTGATTTCATCGTTAACTGATTTCATTTTCATTCTTCATTTAACTGATTTCATCGTTAACTGATTTCATCGTTAACTGATTTCATCTTCATTTAACTGATTTCATCGTTAACTGATTTCATCGTTAATTGATTTCATCGTTAACTGATTTCATCTTCATTCTTCATTTAACTGATTTCATCGTTAACTGATTTCATCTTCATTTAACTGATTTCATCGTTAACTGATTTCATCGTTAACTGATTTCATCGTTAACTGATTTCATCTTCATTTAACTGATTTCATCGTTAACTGATTTCATCTTCATTCTTCATTTAACTGATTTCATCTTTAACTGATTTCATCGTTAACTGATTTCATCTTCATTTAACTGATTTCATCGTTAATTGATTTCATCGTTAACTGATTTCATCGTTAACTGATTTCATCTTCATTTAACTGATTTCATCGTTAACTGATTTCATCGTTAACTGATTTCATCTTTAACTGATTTCATCTTCATTTAACTGATTTCATCGTTAACTGATTTCATCGTTAACTGATTTCATCGTTAACTGATTTCATCTTCATTTAACTGATTTCATTGTTAACTGATTTCATCGTTAACTGATTTCATCTTCATTTAACTGATTTCATCGTTAACTGATTTCATCGTTAACTGATTTCATCGTTAACTGATTTCATCTTCATTTAACTGATTTCATTTTCATTCTTCATTTAACTGATTTCATCGTTAACTGATTTCATCTTCATTTAACTGATTTCATCGTTAACTGATTTCATCGTTAACTGATTTCATCGTTAACTGATTTCATCGTTAACTGATTTCATCTTCATTTAACTGATTTCATCGTTAACTGATTTCATCTTCATTTAATTGATTTCATCGTTAACTGATTTCATCGTTAACTGATTTCATCGTTAACTGATTTCATCTTCATTTAACTGATTTCATCGTTAACTGATTTCATCGTTAACTGATTTCATCTTCATTTAACTGATTTCATCGTTAACTGATTTCATCTTCATTTAACTGATTTCGTTTTCATTCTTCATTTAACTGATTTCATCGTTAACTGATTTCATCTTCATTTAATTGATTTCATCGTTAACTGATTTCATCGTTAACTGATTTCATCTTCATTTAACTGATTTCATCGTTAACTGATTTCATCGTTAACTGATTTCATCTTCATTTAACTGATTTCATCGTTAACTGATTTCATCGTTAATTGATTTCATCGTTAACTGATTTCATTTTCATTCTTCATTTAACTGATTTCATCGTTAACTGATTTCATCGTTAACTGATTTCATCTTCATTTAACTGATTTCATCGTTAACTGATTTCATCTTCATTCTTCATTTAACTGATTTCATCTTTAACTGATTTCATCGTTAACTGATTTCATCTTCATTTAACTGATTTCATCGTTAATTGATTTCATCGTTAACTGATTTCATCGTTAATTGATTTCATCGTTAACTTATTTCATCTTCATTTAACTGATTTCATCGTTAACTGATTTCATCGTTAACTGATTTCATCTTTAACTGATTTCATCGTTAACTGATTTCATCTTCATTTAACTGATTTCATCGTTAACTGATTTCATCTTCATTTAATTGATTTCATCGTTAACTGATTTCATCGTTAACTGATTTCATCGTTAACTGATTTCATCTTCATTTAACTGATTTCATCGTTAACTGATTTCATCGTTAACTGATTTCATCTTCATTTAACTGATTTCATTTTCATTCTTCATTTAACTGATTTCATCGTTAACTGATTTCATCTTCATTTAATTGATTTCATCGTTAACTGATTTCATCGTTAACTGATTTCATCGTTAACTGATTTCATCTTCATTTAACTGATTTCATCGTTAACTGATTTCATCGTTAACTGATTTCATCGTTAACTGATTTCATCTTCATTTAACTGATTTCATCGTTAACTGATTTCATCGTTAACTGATTTCATCTTCATTTAACTGATTTCATCGTTAACTGATTTCATCGTTAATTGATTTCATCGTTAACTGATTTCATTTTCATTCTTCATTTAACTGATTTCATCGTTAACTGATTTCATCGTTAACTGATTTCATCTTCATTTAACTGATTTCATCGTTAACTGATTTCATCGTTAATTGATTTCATCGTTAACTGATTTCATCTTCATTCTTCATTTAACTGATTTCATCGTTAACTGATTTCATCTTCATTTAACTGATTTCATCGTTAACTGATTTCATCGTTAACTGATTTCATCGTTAACTGATTTCATCTTCATTTAACTGATTTCATCGTTAACTGATTTCATCTTCATTCTTCATTTAACTGATTTCATCTTTAACTGATTTCATCGTTAACTGATTTCATCGTTAACTGATTTCATCGTTAACTGATTTCATCTTCATTTAATTGATTTCATCGTTAACTGATTTCATCGTTAACTGATTTCATCGTTAACTGATTTCATCTTCATTTAACTGATTTCATCGTTAACTGATTTCATCGTTAACTGATTTCATCGTTAACTGATTTCATCTTCATTTAACTGATTTCATCGTTAACTGATTTCATCGTTAACTGATTTCATCTTCATTTAACTGATTTCATCGTTAACTGATTTCATCGTTAATTGATTTCATCGTTAACTGATTTCATTTTCATTCTTCATTTAACTGATTTCATCGTTAACTGATTTCATCGTTAACTGATTTCATCTTCATTTAACTGATTTCATCGTTAACTGATTTCATCGTTAATTGATTTCATCGTTAACTGATTTCATCTTCATTCTTCATTTAACTGATTTCATCGTTAACTGATTTCATCTTCATTTAACTGATTTCATCGTTAACTGATTTCATCGTTAACTGATTTCATCGTTAACTGATTTCATCTTCATTTAACTGATTTCATCGTTAACTGATTTCATCTTTAACTGATTTCATCGTTAACTGATTTCATCGTTAACTGATTTCATCTTCATTTAACTGATTTCATTGTTAACTGATTTCATCGTTAATTGATTTCATCGTTAACTGATTTCATCTTCATTTAACTGATTTCATCGTTAACTGATTTCATCGTTAACTGATTTCATCTTTAACTGATTTCATCGTTAACTGATTTCATCGTTAACTGATTTCATCTTCATTTAACTGATTTCATTGTTAACTGATTTCATCGTTAACTGATTTCATCTTCATTTAATTGATTTCATCGTTAACTGATTTCATCTTCATTTAATTGATTTCATCGTTAACTGATTTCATCGTTAACTGATTTCATCGTTAACTGATTTCATCTTCATTTAACTGATTTCATCGTTAACTGATTTCATCGTTAACTGATTTCATCTTCATTTAACTGATTTCATCGTTAACTGATTTCATCGTTAACTGATTTCATCTTCATTTAACTGATTTCATCGTTAACTGATTTCATCGTTAACTGATTTCATCGTTAACTGATTTCATCGTTAACTGATTTCATCTTCATTTAACTGATTTCATTGTTAACTGATTTCATCGTTAACTGATTTCATCTTCATTTAACTGATTTCATCGTTAACTGATTTCATCGTTAACTGATTTCATCGTTAACTGATTTCATCTTCATTTAACTGATTTCATTTTCATTCTTCATTTAACTGATTTCATCGTTAACTGATTTCATCTTCATTTAACTGATTTCATCGTTAACTGATTTCATCGTTAACTGATTTCATCGTTAACTGATTTCATCTTTAACTGATTTCATCGTTAACTGATTTCATCTTCATTTAACTGATTTCATCGTTAACTGATTTCATCTTCATTTAATTGATTTCATCGTTAACTGATTTCATCGTTAACTGATTTCATCGTTAACTGATTTCATCTTCATTTAACTGATTTCATCGTTAACTGATTTCATCGTTAACTGATTTCATCGTTAACTGATTTCATCTTTAACTGATTTCATCGTTAACTGATTTCATCTTCATTTAACTGATTTCATCGTTAACTGATTTCATCTTCATTTAATTGATTTCATCGTTAACTGATTTCATCGTTAACTGATTTCATCGTTAACTGATTTCATCTTCATTTAACTGATTTCATCGTTAACTGATTTCATCGTTAACTGATTTCATCTTCATTTAACTGATTTCATCGTTAACTGATTTCATCGTTAATTGATTTCATCGTTAACTGATTTCATTTTCATTCTTCATTTAACTGATTTCATCGTTAACTGATTTCATCGTTAACTGATTTCATCTTCATTTAACTGATTTCATCGTTAACTGATTTCATCGTTAATTGATTTCATCGTTAACTGATTTCATCTTCATTCTTCATTTAACTGATTTCATCGTTAACTGATTTCATCTTCATTTAACTGATTTCATCGTTAACTGATTTCATCGTTAACTGATTTCATCGTTAACTGATTTCATCTTCATTTAACTGATTTCATTGTTAACTGATTTCATCGTTAACTGATTTCATCTTCATTTAACTGATTTCATCGTTAACTGATTTCATCGTTAACTGATTTCATCGTTAACTGATTTCATCTTCATTTAACTGATTTCATTTTCATTCTTCATTTAACTGATTTCATCGTTAACTGATTTCATCTTCATTTAACTGATTTCATCGTTAACTGATTTCATCGTTAACTGATTTCATCGTTAACTGATTTCATCTTTAACTGATTTCATCGTTAACTGATTTCATCTTCATTTAACTGATTTCATCGTTAACTGATTTCATCTTCATTTAATTGATTTCATCGTTAACTGATTTCATCGTTAACTGATTTCATCGTTAACTGATTTCATCTTCATTTAACTGATTTCATCGTTAACTGATTTCATCGTTAACTGATTTCATCTTCATTTAACTGATTTCATTTTCATTCTTCATTTAACTGATTTCATCGTTAACTGATTTCATCTTCATTTAATTGATTTCATCGTTAACTGATTTCATCGTTAACTGATTTCATCGTTAACTGATTTCATCTTCATTTAACTGATTTCATCGTTAACTGATTTCATCGTTAACTGATTTCATCGTTAACTGATTTCATCTTCATTTAACTGATTTCATCGTTAACTGATTTCATCGTTAACTGATTTCATCGTTAACTGATTTCATCTTCATTTAACTGATTTCATCGTTAACTGATTTCATCGTTAACTGATTTCATCTTCATTTAACTGATTTCATCGTTAACTGATTTCATCGTTAATTGATTTCATCGTTAACTGATTTCATTTTCATTCTTCATTTAACTGATTTCATCGTTAACTGATTTCATCGTTAACTGATTTCATCTTCATTTAACTGATTTCATCGTTAACTGATTTCATCGTTAATTGATTTCATCGTTAACTGATTTCATCTTCATTCTTCATTTAACTGATTTCATCGTTAACTGATTTCATCGTTAACTGATTTCATCGTTAATTGATTTCATCGTTAACTGATTTCATCTTCATTTAACTGATTTCATCGTTAACTGATTTCATCTTCATTCTTCATTTAACTGATTTCATCTTTAACTGATTTCATCGTTAACTGATTTCATCTTCATTTAACTGATTTCATCATTAACTGATTTCATCGTTAACTGATTTCATCTTCATTTAATTGATTTCATCGTTAACTGATTTCATCGTTAACTGATTTCATCGTTAACTGATTTCATCTTCATTTAACTGATTTCATCGTTAACTGATTTCATCGTTAACTGATTTCATCTTCATTTAACTGATTTCATCGTTAACTGATTTCATCGTTAATTGATTTCATCGTTAACTGATTTCATTTTCATTCTTCATTTAACTGATTTCATCGTTAACTGATTTCATCGTTAACTGATTTCATCTTCATTTAACTGATTTCATCGTTAACTGATTTCATCGTTAATTGATTTCATCGTTAACTGATTTCATCTTCATTCTTCATTTAACTGATTTCATCGTTAACTGATTTCATCTTCATTTAACTGATTTCATCGTTAACTGATTTCATCGTTAACTGATTTCATCGTTAACTGATTTCATCTTCATTTAACTGATTTCATCGTTAACTGATTTCATCTTCATTCTTCATTTAACTGATTTCATCTTTAACTGATTTCATCGTTAACTGATTTCATCTTCATTTAACTGATTTCATCGTTAATTGATTTCATCGTTAACTGATTTCATCGTTAACTGATTTCATCTTCATTTAACTGATTTCATCGTTAACTGATTTCATCGTTAACTGATTTCATCTTTAACTGATTTCATCTTCATTTAACTGATTTCATTGTTAACTGATTTCATCGTTAACTGATTTCATCTTCATTTAACTGATTTCATCGTTAACTGATTTCATCGTTAACTGATTTCATCGTTAACTGATTTCATCTTCATTTAACTGATTTCATTTTCATTCTTCATTTAACTGATTTCATCGTTAACTGATTTCATCTTCATTTAACTGATTTCATCGTTAACTGATTTCATCGTTAACTGATTTCATCGTTAACTGATTTCATCTTTAACTGATTTCATCGTTAACTGATTTCATCTTCATTTAACTGATTTCATCGTTAACTGATTTCATCTTCATTTAATTGATTTCATCGTTAACTGATTTCATCGTTAATTGATTTCATCGTTAACTGATTTCATCTTCATTCTTCATTTAACTGATTTCATCGTTAACTGATTTCATCTTCATTTAACTGATTTCATCGTTAACTGATTTCATCGTTAACTGATTTCATCGTTAACTGATTTCATCTTCATTTAACTGATTTCATTGTTAACTGATTTCATCGTTAACTGATTTCATCTTCATTTAACTGATTTCATCGTTAACTGATTTCATCGTTAACTGATTTCATCGTTAACTGATTTCATCTTCATTTAACTGATTTCATTTTCATTCTTCATTTAACTGATTTCATCGTTAACTGATTTCATCTTCATTTAACTGATTTCATCGTTAACTGATTTCATCGTTAACTGATTTCATCGTTAACTGATTTCATCTTTAACTGATTTCATCGTTAACTGATTTCATCTTCATTTAACTGATTTCATCGTTAACTGATTTCATCTTCATTTAATTGATTTCATCGTTAACTGATTTCATCGTTAACTGATTTCATCTTCATTTAACTGATTTCATCGTTAACTGATTTCATCGTTAACTGATTTCATCGTTAACTGATTTCATCTTCATTTAACTGATTTCATTTTCATTCTTCATTTAACTGATTTCATCGTTAACTGATTTCATCTTCATTTAATTGATTTCATCGTTAACTGATTTCATCGTTAACTGATTTCATCGTTAACTGATTTCATCTTCATTTAACTGATTTCATCGTTAACTGATTTCATCGTTAACTGATTTCATCGTTAACTGATTTCATCTTCATTTAACTGATTTCATCGTTAACTGATTTCATCGTTAACTGATTTCATCTTCATTTAACTGATTTCATCGTTAACTGATTTCATCGTTAATTGATTTCATCGTTAACTGATTTCATTTTCATTCTTCATTTAACTGATTTCATCGTTAACTGATTTCATCGTTAACTGATTTCATCTTCATTTAACTGATTTCATCGTTAACTGATTTCATCGTTAATTGATTTCATCGTTAACTGATTTCATCTTCATTCTTCATTTAACTGATTTCATCGTTAACTGATTTCATCTTCATTTAACTGATTTCATCGTTAACTGATTTCATCGTTAACTGATTTCATCGTTAACTGATTTCATCTTCATTTAACTGATTTCATCGTTAACTGATTTCATCTTCATTCTTCATTTAACTGATTTCATCTTTAACTGATTTCATCGTTAACTGATTTCATCTTCATTTAACTGATTTCATCGTTAATTGATTTCATCGTTAACTGATTTCATCTTCATTTAACTGATTTCATCGTTAACTGATTTCATCTTCATTCTTCATTTAACTGATTTCATCTTTAACTGATTTCATCGTTAACTGATTTCATCGTTAACTGATTTCATCTTCATTTAACTGATTTCATCTTCATTTAACTGATTTCATCGTTAACTGATTTCATCGTTAACTGATTTCATCTTCATTTAATTGATTTCATCGTTAACTGATTTCATCGTTAACTGATTTCATCGTTAACTGATTTCATCTTCATTTAACTGATTTCATCGTTAACTGATTTCATCGTTAACTGATTTCATCGTTAACTGATTTCATCTTCATTTAACTGATTTCATCGTTAACTGATTTCATCGTTAACTGATTTCATCTTCATTTAACTGATTTCATCGTTAACTGATTTCATCGTTAATTGATTTCATCGTTAACTGATTTCATTTTCATTCTTCATTTAACTGATTTCATCGTTAACTGATTTCATCGTTAACTGATTTCATCTTCATTTAACTGATTTCATCGTTAACTGATTTCATCGTTAATTGATTTCATCGTTAACTGATTTCATCTTCATTCTTCATTTAACTGATTTCATCGTTAACTGATTTCATCTTCATTTAACTGATTTCATCGTTAACTGATTTCATCGTTAACTGATTTCATCGTTAACTGATTTCATCTTCATTTAACTGATTTCATCGTTAACTGATTTCATCTTCATTCTTCATTTAACTGATTTCATCTTTAACTGATTTCATCGTTAACTGATTTCATCTTCATTTAACTGATTTCATCGTTAATTGATTTCATCGTTAACTGATTTCATCGTTAACTGATTTCATCTTCATTTAACTGATTTCATCGTTAACTGATTTCATCGTTAACTGATTTCATCTTTAACTGATTTCATCTTCATTTAACTGATTTCATCGTTAACTGATTTCATCGTTAACTGATTTCATCGTTAACTGATTTCATCTTCATTTAACTGATTTCATCTTCATTTAACTGATTTCATCGTTAACTGATTTCATCGTTAACTGATTTCATCTTCATTTAATTGATTTCATCGTTAACTGATTTCATCGTTAACTGATTTCATCGTTAACTGATTTCATCTTCATTTAACTGATTTCATCGTTAACTGATTTCATCGTTAACTGATTTCATCTTCATTTAATTGATTTCATCGTTAACTGATTTCATCGTTAACTGATTTCATCGTTAACTGATTTCATCTTCATTTAACTGATTTCATCGTTAACTGATTTCATCGTTAACTGATTTCATCTTCATTTAACTGATTTCATCGTTAACTGATTTCATCGTTAACTGATTTCATCTTCATTTAACTGATTTCATCGTTAACTGATTTCATCGTTAATTGATTTCATCGTTAACTGATTTCATTTTCATTCTTCATTTAACTGATTTCATCGTTAACTGATTTCATCGTTAACTGATTTCATCTTCATTTAACTGATTTCATCGTTAACTGATTTCATCGTTAATTGATTTCATCGTTAACTGATTTCATCTTCATTCTTCATTTAACTGATTTCATCGTTAACTGATTTCATCTTCATTTAACTGATTTCATCGTTAACTGATTTCATCGTTAACTGATTTCATCGTTAACTGATTTCATCTTCATTTAACTGATTTCATCGTTAACTGATTTCATCTTCATTCTTCATTTAACTGATTTCATCTTTAACTGATTTCATCGTTAACTGATTTCATCTTCATTTAACTGATTTCATCGTTAATTGATTTCATCGTTAACTGATTTCATCGTTAACTGATTTCATCTTCATTTAACTGATTTCATCGTTAACTGATTTCATCGTTAACTGATTTCATCTTTAACTGATTTCATCTTCATTTAACTGATTTCATCGTTAACTGATTTCATCGTTAACTGATTTCATCGTTAACTGATTTCATCTTCATTTAACTGATTTCATTGTTAACTGATTTCATCGTTAACTGATTTCATCTTCATTTAACTGATTTCATCGTTAACTGATTTCATCGTTAACTGATTTCATCGTTAACTGATTTCATCTTCATTTAACTGATTTCATTTTCATTCTTCATTTAACTGATTTCATCGTTAACTGATTTCATCTTCATTTAACTGATTTCATCGTTAACTGATTTCATCGTTAACTGATTTCATCGTTAACTGATTTCATCTTTAACTGATTTCATCGTTAACTGATTTCATCTTCATTTAACTGATTTCATCGTTAACTGATTTCATCTTCATTTAATTGATTTCATCGTTAACTGATTTCATCGTTAACTGATTTCATCGTTAACTGATTTCATCTTCATTTAACTGATTTCATCGTTAACTGATTTCATCGTTAACTGATTTCATCTTTAACTGATTTCATCGTTAACTGATTTCATCTTCATTTAACTGATTTCATCGTTAACTGATTTCATCTTCATTTAATTGATTTCATCGTTAACTGATTTCATCGTTAACTGATTTCATCGTTAACTGATTTCATCTTCATTTAACTGATTTCATCGTTAACTGATTTCATCGTTAACTGATTTCATCTTCATTTAACTGATTTCATCGTTAACTGATTTCATCGTTAATTGATTTCATCGTTAACTGATTTCATCTTCATTTAACTGATTTCATCGTTAACTGATTTCATCGTTAACTGATTTCATCTTTAACTGATTTCATCTTCATTTAACTGATTTCATCGTTAACTGATTTCATCGTTAACTGATTTCATCTTCATTTAATTGATTTCATCGTTAACTGATTTCATCGTTAACTGATTTCATCGTTAACTGATTTCATCTTCATTTAACTGATTTCATCGTTAACTGATTTCATCGTTAACTGATTTCATCGTTAACTGATTTCATCTTCATTTAACTGATTTCATCGTTAACTGATTTCATCGTTAACTGATTTCATCTTCATTTAACTGATTTCATCGTTAACTGATTTCATCGTTAATTGATTTCATCGTTAACTGATTTCATTTTCATTCTTCATTTAACTGATTTCATCGTTAACTGATTTCATCGTTAACTGATTTCATCTTCATTTAACTGATTTCATCGTTAACTGATTTCATCGTTAATTGATTTCATCGTTAACTGATTTCATCTTCATTCTTCATTTAACTGATTTCATCGTTAACTGATTTCATCTTCATTTAACTGATTTCATCGTTAACTGATTTCATCGTTAACTGATTTCATCGTTAACTGATTTCATCTTCATTTAACTGATTTCATTGTTAACTGATTTCATCTTCATTCTTCATTTAACTGATTTCATCTTTAACTGATTTCATCGTTAACTGATTTCATCTTCATTTAACTGATTTCATCGTTAATTGATTTCATCGTTAACTGATTTCATCGTTAACTGATTTCATCTTCATTTAACTGATTTCATCGTTAACTGATTTCATCGTTAACTGATTTCATCTTTAACTGATTTCATCTTCATTTAACTGATTTCATCGTTAACTGATTTCATCGTTAACTGATTTCATCTTCATTTAACTGATTTCATTGTTAACTGATTTCATCGTTAACTGATTTCATCTTCATTTAACTGATTTCATCGTTAACTGATTTCATCGTTAACTGATTTCATCGTTAACTGATTTCATCTTCATTTAACTGATTTCATTTTCATTCTTCATTTAACTGATTTCATCGTTAACTGATTTCATCTTCATTTAACTGATTTCATCGTTAACTGATTTCATCGTTAACTGATTTCATCGTTAACTGATTTCATCTTTAACTGATTTCATCGTTAACTGATTTCATCTTCATTTAACTGATTTCATCGTTAACTGATTTCATCTTCATTTAATTGATTTCATCGTTAACTGATTTCATCGTTAACTGATTTCATCGTTAACTGATTTCATCTTCATTTAACTGATTTCATCGTTAACTGATTTCATCGTTAACTGATTTCATCGTTAACTGATTTCATCTTCATTTAACTGATTTCATCTTCATTTAACTGATTTCATCGTTAACTGATTTCATCTTCATTTAATTGATTTCATCGTTAACTGATTTCATCGTTAACTGATTTCATCGTTAACTGATTTCATCTTCATTTAACTGATTTCATCGTTAACTGATTTCATCGTTAACTGATTTCATCTTCATTTAATTGATTTCATCGTTAACTGATTTCATCGTTAACTGATTTCATCGTTAACTGATTTCATCTTCATTTAACTGATTTCATCGTTAACTGATTTCATCGTTAACTGATTTCATCGTTAACTGATTTCATCTTCATTTAACTGATTTCATCGTTAACTGATTTCATCGTTAACTGATTTCATCTTCATTTAACTGATTTCATCGTTAACTGATTTCATCGTTAATTGATTTCATCGTTAACTGATTTCATTTTCATTCTTCATTTAACTGATTTCATCGTTAACTGATTTCATCGTTAACTGATTTCATCTTCATTTAACTGATTTCATCGTTAACTGATTTCATCGTTAATTGATTTCATCGTTAACTGATTTCATCTTCATTCTTCATTTAACTGATTTCATCGTTAACTGATTTCATCTTCATTTAACTGATTTCATCGTTAACTGATTTCATCGTTAACTGATTTCATCGTTAACTGATTTCATCTTCATTTAACTGATTTCATCGTTAACTGATTTCATCTTCATTCTTCATTTAACTGATTTCATCTTTAACTGATTTCATCGTTAACTGATTTCATCTTCATTTAACTGATTTCATCGTTAATTGATTTCATCGTTAACTGATTTCATCGTTAACTGATTTCATCTTCATTTAACTGATTTCATCGTTAACTGATTTCATCGTTAACTGATTTCATCTTTAACTGATTTCATCTTCATTTAACTGATTTCATCGTTAACTGATTTCATCGTTAACTGATTTCATCGTTAACTGATTTCATCTTCATTTAACTGATTTCATTGTTAACTGATTTCATCGTTAACTGATTTCATCTTCATTTAACTGATTTCATCGTTAACTGATTTCATCGTTAACTGATTTCATCGTTAACTGATTTCATCTTCATTTAACTGATTTCATTTTCATTCTTCATTTAACTGATTTCATCGTTAACTGATTTCATCTTCATTTAACTGATTTCATCTTCATTTAACTGATTTCATCGTTAACTGATTTCATCGTTAACTGATTTCATCTTTAACTGATTTCATCGTTAACTGATTTCATCTTCATTTAACTGATTTCATCGTTAACTGATTTCATCTTCATTTAATTGATTTCATCGTTAACTGATTTCATCGTTAACTGATTTCATCGTTAACTGATTTCATCTTCATTTAACTGATTTCATCGTTAACTGATTTCATCGTTAACTGATTTCATCTTTAACTGATTTCATCGTTAACTGATTTCATCTTCATTTAACTGATTTCATCGTTAACTGATTTCATCTTCATTTAATTGATTTCATCGTTAACTGATTTCATCGTTAACTGATTTCATCGTTAACTGATTTCATCTTCATTTAACTGATTTCATCGTTAACTGATTTCATCGTTAACTGATTTCATCTTCATTTAACTGATTTCATCGTTAACTGATTTCATCTTCATTTAATTGATTTCATCGTTAACTGATTTCATCGTTAACTGATTTCATCGTTAACTGATTTCATCTTCATTTAACTGATTTCATCGTTAACTGATTTCATCGTTAACTGATTCCATCGTTAACTGATTTCATCGTTAACTGATTTCATCTTCATTTAACTGATTTCATCGTTAACTGATTTCATCGTTAACTGATTTCATCTTCATTTAACTGATTTCATTGTTAACTGATTTCATCGTTAACTGATTTCATCTTCATTTAACTGATTTCATCGTTAACTGATTTCATCGTTAACTGATTTCATCGTTAACTGATTTCATCTTCATTTAACTGATTTCATTTTCATTCTTCATTTAACTGATTTCATCGTTAACTGATTTCATCTTCATTTAACTGATTTCATCGTTAACTGATTTCATCGTTAACTGATTTCATCGTTAACTGATTTCATCTTTAACTGATTTCATCGTTAACTGATTTCATCTTCATTTAACTGATTTCATCGTTAACTGATTTCATCTTCATTTAATTGATTTCATCGTTAACTGATTTCATCGTTAACTGATTTCATCGTTAACTGATTTCATCTTCATTTAACTGATTTCATCGTTAACTGATTTCATCGTTAACTGATTTCATCTTCATTTAACTGATTTCATTTTCATTCTTCATTTAACTGATTTCATCGTTAACTGATTTCATCTTCATTTAATTGATTTCATCGTTAACTGATTTCATCGTTAACTGATTTCATCGTTAACTGATTTCATGGTTAACTGATTTCATCTTCATTTAACTGATTTCATCGTTAACTGATTTCATCGTTAACTGATTTCATCTTTAACTGATTTCATCGTTAACTGATTTCATCTTCATTTAACTGATTTCATCGTTAACTGATTTCATCTTCATTTAACTGATTCCATCGTTAACTGATTTCATCGTTAACTGATTTCATCGTTAACTGATTTCATCTTCATTTAACTGATTTCATCGTTAACTGATCTCATCGTTAACTGATCTCATCGTTAACTGATTCCATCGTTAACTGATTTCACCGTGAACTGATTTCATCTTCATTTAACTGATTCCATCGTTAACTGATTTCATCGTTAACTGATTTCATCGTTAACTGATTTCATCTTTAACTGATTTCATCGTTAACTGATTTCATCTTCATTTAACTGATTTCATTTTCATTCTTCATTTAACTGATTTCATCGTTAACTGATTTCATCGTTAACTGATTTCATCTTCATTTAACTGATTTCATCGTTAACTGATTTCATCGTTAATTGATTTCATCGTTAACTGATTTCATCTTCATTCTTCATTTAACTGATTTCATCGTTAACTGATTTCATCGTTAACTGATTTCATCTTCATTTAACTGATTTCATCGTTAACTGATTTCATCTTCATTCTTCATTTAACTGATTTCATCTTTAACTGATTTCATCGTTAACTGATTTCATCTTCATTTAACTGATTTCATCGTTAATTGATTTCATCGTTAACTGATTTCATCGTTAACTGATTTCATCTTCATTTAACTGATTTCATCGTTAAATGATTTCATCGTTAACTGATTTCATCTTTAACTGATTTCATCTTCATTTAACTGATTTCATCGTTAACTGATTTCATCGTTAACTGATTTCATCGTTAACTGATTTCATCTTCATTTAACTGATTCCATCGTTAACTGATTTCATCGTTAACTGATTTCATCTTCATTTAACTGATTTCATCGTTAACTGATTTCATCGTTAACTGATTTCATCTTCATTTAACTGATTTCATCGTTAACTGATTTCATCTTCATTTAACTGATTTCCTCGTTAACTGATTTCATCGTTAACTGATTTCATCTTCATTTAACTGATTCCATCGTTAACTGATTTCATCGTTAACTGATTTCATCTTTAACTGATTTCATCGTTAACTGATTTCATCTTCATTTAACTGATTTCATCGTTAACTGATTTCATCGTTAACTGATTTCATCTTCATTTAACTGATTTCATTTTCATTCTTCATTTAACTGATTTCATCGTTAACTGATTTCATCTTCATTTAACTGATTTCATTTTCATTCTTCATTTAACTGATTTCATCGTTAACTGATTTCATCTTCATTTAACTGATTTCATCTTCATTTAACTGATTTCATTTTCATTCTTCATTTAACTGATTTCATCGTTAACTGATTTCATCTTCATTTAACTGATTTCATCGTTAACTGATTTCATCGTTAACTGATTTCATCTTCATTTAACTGATTTCATCGTTAACTGATTTCATCGTTAACTGATTTCATCGTTAACTGATTTCATCGTTAACTGATTTCATCTTCATTTAACTGATTTCATCGTTAACTGATTTCATCTTTAACTGATTTCATCGTTAACTGATTTCATCGTTAACTGATTTCATCTTCATTTAACTGATTTCATCGTTAACTGATTTCATCGTTAACTGATTTCATCTTTAACTGATTTCATCGTTAACTGATTTCATCTTCATTTAACTGATTTCATCGTTAACTGATTTCATCTTCATTTAACTGATTTCATCGTTAACTGATTTCATCGTTAACTGATTTCATCGTTAACTGATTTCATCTTCATTTAACTGATTCCATCGTTAACTGATTTCATCGTTAACTGATTTCATCGTTAACTGATTTCATCTTCATTTAACTGATTTCATCGTTAACTGATTTCATCGTTAACTGATTTCATCTTTAACTGATTTCATCGTTAACTGATTTCATCTTCATTTAACTGATTTCATCGTTAACTGATTTCATCGTTAACTGATTTCATCGTTAACTGATTTCATCTTCATTTAACTGATTTCATCGTTAACTGATTTCATCGTTAACTGATTCCATCGTTAACTGATTTCATCGTTAACTGATTTCATCTTCATTTAACTGATTTCATCGTTAACTGATTTCATCTTCATTTAACTGATTTCATCGTTAACTGATTTCATCGTTAACTGATTTCATCGTTAACTGATTTCATCTTCATTTAACTGATTTCATTTTCATTCTTCATTTAACTGATTTCATCGTTAACTGATTTCATCTTCATTTAACTGATTTCATCGTTAACTGATTTCATCTTCATTTAACTGATTTCATCGTTAACTGATTTCATCGTTAACTGATTTCATCTTCATTTAACTGATTTCATCGTTAACTGATTTCATCGTTAACTGATTCCATCGTTAACTGATTTCATCGTTAACTGATTTCATCTTCATTTAACTGATTTCATCGTTAACTGATTTCATCGTTAACTGATTTCATCTTCATTTAACTGATTTCATCGTTAACTGATTTCATCTTTAACTGATTTCATCGTTAACTGATTTCATCTTCATTTAACTGATTTCATCGTTAACTGATTTCATCGTTAACTGATTTCATCGTTAACTGATTTCATCTTCATTTAACTGATTTCATCGTTAACTGATTTCATCGTTAACTGATTTCATCTTCATTTAACTGATTTCATCGTTAACTGATTTCATCGTTAACTGATTCCATCGTTAACTGATTTCATCTTTAACTGATTTCATCGTTAACTGATTTCATCTTCATTTAACTGATTTCATCGTTAACTGATTTCATCTTCATTCAACTGATTTCATCGTTAACTGATTTCGTCTTCATTTAACTGATTTCATCGTTAACTGATTTCATCTTTAACTGATTTCATCGTTAACTGATTTCATCTTCATTTAACTGATTTCATCGTTAACTGATTTCATCGTTAACTGATTTCATCTTCATTTAACTGATTTCATCGTTAACTGATTTCATCGTTAACTGATTTCATCGTTAACTGATTTCATCTTCATTTAACTGATTTCATCGTTCACTGATTTCATCGTTCACTGATTTCATCTTCATTTAACTGATTTCATCGTTAACTGATTTCATCGTTAACTGATTTCATCGTTAACTGATTTCATCTTCATTTAACTGATTTCATCGTTAACTGATTTCATCTTCATTCAACTGATTTCATCGTTAACTGATTTCGTCTTCATTTAACTGATTTCATCGTTAACTGATTTCATCTTTAACTGATTTCATCGTTAACTGATTTCATCTTCATTTAACTGATTTCATCGTTAACTGATTTCATCGTTAACTGATTTCATCGTTAACTGATTTCATCTTCATTTAACTGATTCCATCGTTAACTGATTTCATCGTTAACTGATTTCATCTTCATTTAACTGATTTCATCGTTAACTTATTTCATCGTTAACTGATTCCATCGTTAACTGATTTCATCTTTAACTGATTTCATCGTTAACTGATTTCATCTTCATTTAACTGATTTCATCGTTAACTGATTTCATCTTCATTTAATTGATTTCATCGTTAACTGATTTCATCCTTAACTGATTTCATCTTCATTTAACTGATTTCATCGTTAACTGATTTCATCGTTAACTGATTTCATCTTCATTTAACTGATTTCATCGTTAACTGATTTCATCGTTAACTGATTTCATCGTTAACTGATTTCATCTTCATTTAACTGATTTCATCGTTAACTGATTTCATCTTCATTTAACTGATTTCATCGTTAACTGATTTCATCGTTAACTGATTTCATCGTTAACTGATTTCATCTTCATTTAACTGATTTCATTGTTAACTGATTTCATCGTTAACTGATTTCATCTTCATTTAACTGATTTCATCGTTAACTGATTTCATCGTTAACTGATTTCATCGTTAACTGATTTCATCTTCATTTAACTGATTTCATTTTCATTCTTCATTTAACTGATTTCATCGTTAACTGATTTCATCTTCATTTAACTGATTTCATCTTCATTTAACTGATTTCATCGTTAACTGATTTCATCTTCATTTAATTGATTTCATCGTTAACTGATTTCATCGTTAACTGATTTCATCGTTAACTGATTTCATCTTCATTTAACTGATTTCATCGTTAACTGATTTCATCGTTAACTGATTTCATCGTTAACTGATTTCATCGTTAACTGATTTCATCTTCATTTAACTGATTTCATCGTTAACTGATTTCATCGTTAATTGATTTCATCGTTAACTGATTTCATTTTCATTCTTCATTTAACTGATTTCATCGTTAACTGATTTCATCGTTAACTGATTTCATCTTCATTTAACTGATTTCATCGTTAACTGATTTCATCGTTAATTGATTTCATCGTTAACTGATTTCATCTTCATTCTTCATTTAACTGATTTCATCGTTAACTGATTTCATCTTCATTTAACTGATTTCATCGTTAACTGATTTCATCGTTAACTGATTTCATCGTTAACTGATTTCATCTTCATTTAACTGATTTCATCGTTAACTGATTTCATCTTCATTCTTCATTTAACTGATTTCATCTTTAACTGATTTCATCGTTAACTGATTTCATCTTCATTTAACTGATTTCATCGTTAATTGATTTCATCGTTAACTGATTTCATCGTTAACTGATTTCATCTTCATTTAACTGATTTCATCGTTAACTGATTTCATCGTTAACTGATTTCATCTTTAACTGATTTCATCTTCATTTAACTGATTTCATCGTTAACTGATTTCATCGTTAACTGATTTCATCGTTAACTGATTTCATCTTCATTTAACTGATTTCATTGTTAACTGATTTCATCGTTAACTGATTTCATCTTCATTTAACTGATTTCATCGTTAACTGATTTCATCGTTAACTGATTTCATCGTTAACTGATTTCATCTTCATTTAACTGATTTCATCGTTAACTGATTTCATCGTTAACTGATTTCATCGTTAACTGATTTCATCTTTAACTGATTTCATCGTTAACTGATTTCATCTTCATTTAACTGATTTCATCGTTAACTGATTTCATCTTCATTTAATTGATTTCATCGTTAACTGATTTCATCGTTAACTGATTTCATCGTTAACTGATTTCATCTTCATTTAACTGATTTCATCGTTAACTGATTTCATCGTTAACTGATTTCATCTTCATTTAACTGATTTCATTTTCATTCTTCATTTAACTGATTTCATCGTTAACTGATTTCATCTTCATTTAATTGATTTCATCGTTAACTGATTTCATCGTTAACTGATTTCATCTTCATTTAACTGATTTCATCGTTAACTGATTTCATCGTTAACTGATTTCATCTTCATTTAACTGATTTCATCGTTAACTGATTTCATCGTTAATTGATTTCATCGTTAACTGATTTCATTTTCATTCTTCATTTAACTGATTTCATCGTTAACTGATTTCATCGTTAACTGATTTCATCTTCATTTAACTGATTTCATCGTTAACTGATTTCATCGTTAACTGATTTCATCTTCATTTAACTGATTTCATCGTTAACTGATTTCATCGTTAACTGATTTCATCGTTAACTGATTTCATCTTCATTTAACTGATTTCATTGTTAACTGATTTCATCGTTAACTGATTTCATCTTCATTTAACTGATTTCATCGTTAACTGATTTCATCGTTAACTGATTTCATCGTTAACTGATTTCATCTTCATTTAACTGATTTCATTTTCATTCTTCATTTAACTGATTTCATCGTTAACTGATTTCATCTTCATTTAACTGATTTCATCGTTAACTGATTTCATCGTTAACTGATTTCATCGTTAACTGATTTCATCTTCATTTAATTGATTTCATCGTTAACTGATTTCATCTTCATTTAACTGATTTCATCGTTAACTGATTTCATCGTTAATTGATTTCATCGTTAACTGATTTCATCTTCATTTAACTGATTTCATCGTTAACTGATTTCATCGTTAACTGATTTCATCGTTAACTGATTTCATCTTCATTTAACTGATTTCATCGTTAACTGATTTCATCGTTAATTGATTTCATCGTTAACTGATTTCATTTTCATTCTTCATTTAACTGATTTCATCGTTAACTGATTTCATCGTTAACTGATTTCATCTTCATTTAACTGATTTCATCGTTAACTGATTTCATCGTTAATTGATTTCATCGTTAACTGATTTCATCTTCATTCTTCATTTAACTGATTTCATCGTTAACTGATTTCATCTTCATTTAACTGATTTCATCGTTAACTGATTTCATCGTTAACTGATTTCATCTTCATTTAACTGATTTCATCGTTAACTGATTTCATCTTCATTCTTCATTTAACTGATTTCATCTTTAACTGATTTCATCGTTAACTGATTTCATCTTCATTTAACTGATTTCATCGTTAATTGATTTCATCGTTAACTGATTTCATCGTTAACTGATTTCATCGTTAACTGATTTCATCTTCATTTAACTGATTTCATCGTTAATTGATTTCATCGTTAACTGATTTCATCTTCATTTAACTGATTTCATCGTTAACTGATTTCATCTTTAACTGATTTCATCGTTAACTGATTTCATCTTCATTTAACTGATTTCATCGTTAATTGATTTCATCGTTAACTGATTTCATCGTTAATTGATTTCATCGTTAACTGATTTCATCTTCATTTAACTGATTTCATCGTTAACTGATTTCATCTTCATTCTTCATTTAACTGATTTCATCTTTAACTGATTTCATCGTTAACTGATTTCATCTTCATTTAACTGATTTCATCGTTAATTGATTTCATCGTTAACTGATTTCATCGTTAATTGATTTCATCGTTAACTGATTTCATCTTCATTTAACTGATTTCATCGTTAACTGATTTCATCTTCATTCTTCATTTAACTGATTTCATCTTTAACTGATTTCATCGTTAACTGATTTCATCTTCATTTAACTGATTTCATCGTTAATTGATTTCATCGTTAACTGATTTCATCGTTAACTGATTTCATCTTCATTTAACTGATTTCATCGTTAACTGATTTCATCGTTAACTGATTTCATCTTTAACTGATTTCATCTTCATTTAACTGATTTCATCGTTAACTGATTTCATCGTTAACTGATTTCATCGTTAACTGATTTCATCTTCATTTAATTGATTTCATCGTTAACTGATTTCATCGTTAACTGATTTCATCGTTAACTGATTTCATCTTCATTTAACTGATTTCATCGTTAACTGATTTCATCGTTAACTGATTTCATCGTTAACTGATTTCATCTTCATTTAACTGATTTCATCGTTAACTGATTTCATCGTTAACTGATTTCATCTTCATTTAACTGATTTCATCGTTAACTGATTTCATCGTTAATTGATTTCATCGTTAACTGATTTCATTTTCATTCTTCATTTAACTGATTTCATCGTTAACTGATTTCATCGTTAACTGATTTCATCTTCATTTAACTGATTTCATCGTTAACTGATTTCATCGTTAATTGATTTCATCGTTAACTGATTTCATCTTCATTCTTCATTTAACTGATTTCATCGTTAACTGATTTCATCTTCATTTAACTGATTTCATCGTTAACTGATTTCATCGTTAACTGATTTCATCGTTAACTGATTTCATCTTCATTTAACTGATTTCATCGTTAACTGATTTCATCTTTAACTGATTTCATCGTTAACTGATTTCATCGTTAACTGATTTCATCTTCATTTAACTGATTTCATTGTTAACTGATTTCATCGTTAATTGATTTCATCGTTAACTGATTTCATCTTCATTTAACTGATTTCATCGTTAACTGATTTCATCGTTAACTGATTTCATCGTTAACTGATTTCATCTTTAACTGATTTCATCGTTAACTGATTTCATCGTTAACTGATTTCATCTTCATTTAACTGATTTCATTGTTAACTGATTTCATCGTTAACTGATTTCATCTTCATTTAATTGATTTCATCGTTAACTGATTTCATCTTCATTTAATTGATTTCATCGTTAACTGATTTCATCGTTAACTGATTTCATCGTTAACTGATTTCATCTTCATTTAACTGATTTCATCGTTAACTGATTTCATCGTTAACTGATTTCATCTTCATTTAACTGATTTCATCGTTAACTGATTTCATCGTTAACTGATTTCATCTTCATTTAACTGATTTCATCGTTAACTGATTTCATCGTTAACTGATTTCATCGTTAACTGATTTCATCTTCATTTAACTGATTTCATTGTTAACTGATTTCATCGTTAACTGATTTCATCTTCATTTAACTGATTTCATCGTTAACTGATTTCATCGTTAACTGATTTCATCGTTAACTGATTTCATCTTCATTTAACTGATTTCATTTTCATTCTTCATTTAACTGATTTCATCGTTAACTGATTTCATCTTCATTTAACTGATTTCATCGTTAACTGATTTCATCGTTAACTGATTTCATCGTTAACTGATTTCATCGTTAACTGATTTCATCTTCATTTAACTGATTTCATCGTTAACTGATTTCATCTTCATTTAATTGATTTCATCGTTAACTGATTTCATCGTTAACTGATTTCATCGTTAACTGATTTCATCTTCATTTAACTGATTTCATCGTTAACTGATTTCATCGTTAACTGATTTCATCTTCATTTAACTGATTTCATTTTCATTCTTCATTTAACTGATTTCATCGTTAACTGATTTCATCGTTAACTGATTTCATCGTTAACTGATTTCATCTTCATTTAACTGATTTCATCGTTAACTGATTTCATCGTTAACTGATTTCATCTTCATTTAACTGATTTCATCGTTAACTGATTTCATCGTTAATTGATTTCATCGTTAACTGATTTCATTTTCATTCTTCATTTAACTGATTTCATCGTTAACTGATTTCATCGTTAACTGATTTCATCTTCATTTAACTGATTTCATCGTTAACTGATTTCATCGTTAATTGATTTCATCGTTAACTGATTTCATCTTCATTCTTCATTTAACTGATTTCATCGTTAACTGATTTCATCTTCATTTAACTGATTTCATCGTTAACTGATTTCATCGTTAACTGATTTCATCGTTAACTGATTTCATCTTCATTTAACTGATTTCATCGTTAACTGATTTCATCTTCATTCTTCATTTAACTGATTTCATCTTTAACTGATTTCATCGTTAACTGATTTCATCGTTAACTGATTTCATCTTCATTTAACTGATTTCATCGTTAATTGATTTCATCGTTAACTGATTTCATCGTTAACTGATTTCATCTTCATTTAACTGATTTCATCGTTAACTGATTTCATCGTTAACTGATTTCATCTTTAACTGATTTCATCTTCATTTAACTGATTTCATCGTTAACTGATTTCATCGTTAACTGATTTCATCTTCATTTAACTGATTTCATCTTCATTTAACTGATTTCATCGTTAACTGATTTCATCGTTAACTGATTTCATCTTCATTTAATTGATTTCATCGTTAACTGATTTCATCGTTAACTGATTTCATCGTTAACTGATTTCATCTTCATTTAACTGATTTCATCGTTAACTGATTTCATCGTTAACTGATTTCATCGTTAACTGATTTCATCGTTAACTGATTTCATCGTTAACTGATTTCATCTTCATTTAACTGATTTCATCGTTAACTGATTTCATCGTTAACTGATTTCATCTTCATTTAATTGATTTCATCGTTAACTGATTTCATCGTTAACTGATTTCATCGTTAACTGATTTCATCTTCATTTAACTGATTTCATCGTTAACTGATTTCATCGTTAACTGATTTCATCGTTAATTGATTTCATCGTTAACTGATTTCATTTTCATTCTTCATTTAACTGATTTCATCGTTAACTGATTTCATCGTTAACTGATTTCATCTTCATTTAACTGATTTCATCGTTAACTGATTTCATCGTTAATTGATTTCATCGTTAACTGATTTCATCTTCATTCTTCATTTAACTGATTTCATCGTTAACTGATTTCATCTTCATTTAACTGATTTCATCGTTAACTGATTTCATCGTTAACTGATTTCATCGTTAACTGATTTCATCTTCATTTAACTGATTTCATCGTTAACTGATTTCATCTTCATTCTTCATTTAACTGATTTCATCTTTAACTGATTTCATCGTTAACTGATTTCATCTTCATTTAACTGATTTCATCGTTAATTGATTTCATCGTTAACTGATTTCATCGTTAACTGATTTCATCTTCATTTAACTGATTTCATCGTTAACTGATTTCATCGTTAACTGATTTCATCTTTAACTGATTTCATCTTCATTTAACTGATTTCATCGTTAACTGATTTCATCGTTAACTGATTTCATCGTTAACTGATTTCATCTTCATTTAACTGATTTCATTGTTAACTGATTTCATCGTTAACTGATTTCATCTTCATTTAACTGATTTCATCGTTAACTGATTTCATCGTTAACTGATTTCATCTTCATTTAACTGATTTCATTTTCATTCTTCATTTAACTGATTTCATCGTTAACTGATTTCATCTTCATTTAACTGATTTCATCGTTAACTGATTTCATCGTTAACTGATTTCATCGTTAACTGATTTCATCTTTAACTGATTTCATCGTTAACTGATTTCATCTTCATTTAACTGATTTCATCGTTAACTGATTTCATCTTCATTTAATTGATTTCATCGTTAACTGATTTCATCGTTAACTGATTTCATCGTTAACTGATTTCATCGTTAACTGATTTCATCTTCATTTAACTGATTTCATCGTTAACTGATTTCATCGTTAACTGATTTCATCGTTAACTGATTTCATCTTTAACTGATTTCATCGTTAACTGATTTCATCTTCATTTAACTGATTTCATCGTTAACTGATTTCATCTTCATTTAATTGATTTCATCGTTAACTGATTTCATCGTTAACTGATTTCATCGTTAACTGATTTCATCTTCATTTAACTGATTTCATCGTTAACTGATTTCATCGTTAACTGATTTCATCTTCATTTAACTGATTTCATCGTTAACTGATTTCATCGTTAATTGATTTCATCGTTAACTGATTTCATTTTCATTCTTCATTTAACTGATTTCATCGTTAACTGATTTCATCGTTAACTGATTTCATCTTCATTTAACTGATTTCATCGTTAACTGATTTCATCGTTAACTGATTTCATCTTCATTTAACTGATTTCATCGTTAACTGATTTCATCGTTAATTGATTTCATCGTTAACTGATTTCATTTTCATTCTTCATTTAACTGATTTCATCGTTAACTGATTTCATCGTTAACTGATTTCATCTTCATTTAACTGATTTCATCGTTAACTGATTTCATCGTTAATTGATTTCATCGTTAACTGATTTCATCTTCATTCTTCATTTAACTGATTTCATCGTTAACTGATTTCATCTTCATTTAACTGATTTCATCGTTAACTGATTTCATCGTTAACTGATTTCATCGTTAACTGATTTCATCGTTAACTGATTTCATCGTTAACTGATTTCATCTTCATTTAACTGATTTCATTGTTAACTGATTTCATCGTTAACTGATTTCATCTTCATTTAACTGATTTCATCGTTAACTGATTTCATCGTTAACTGATTTCATCGTTAACTGATTTCATCTTCATTTAACTGATTTCATTTTCATTCTTCATTTAACTGATTTCATCGTTAACTGATTTCATCTTCATTTAACTGATTTCATCGTTAACTGATTTCATCGTTAACTGATTTCATCGTTAACTGATTTCATCTTTAACTGATTTCATCGTTAACTGATTTCATCTTCATTTAACTGATTTCATCGTTAACTGATTTCATCTTCATTTAATTGATTTCATCGTTAACTGATTTCATCGTTAACTGATTTCATCGTTAACTGATTTCATCTTCATTTAACTGATTTCATCGTTAACTGATTTCATCGTTAACTGATTTCATCGTTAACTGATTTCATCTTCATTTAACTGATTTCATTTTCATTCTTCATTTAACTGATTTCATCGTTAACTGATTTCATCTTCATTTAATTGATTTCATCGTTAACTGATTTCATCGTTAACTGATTTCATCGTTAACTGATTTCATCTTCATTTAACTGATTTCATCGTTAACTGATTTCATCGTTAACTGATTTCATCTTCATTTAACTGATTTCATCGTTAACTGATTTCATCGTTAACTGATTTCATCTTCATTTAACTGATTTCATCGTTAACTGATTTCATCGTTAATTGATTTCATCGTTAACTGATTTCATTTTCATTCTTCATTTAACTGATTTCATCGTTAACTGATTTCATCGTTAACTGATTTCATCTTCATTTAACTGATTTCATCGTTAACTGATTTCATCGTTAATTGATTTCATCGTTAACTGATTTCATCTTCATTCTTCATTTAACTGATTTCATCGTTAACTGATTTCATCTTCATTTAACTGATTTCATCGTTAACTGATTTCATCGTTAACTGATTTCATCGTTAACTGATTTCATCTTCATTTAACTGATTTCATCGTTAACTGATTTCATCTTCATTCTTCATTTAACTGATTTCATCTTTAACTGATTTCATCGTTAACTGATTTCATCTTCATTTAACTGATTTCATCGTTAATTGATTTCATCGTTAACTGATTTCATCTTCATTTAACTGATTTCATCGTTAACTGATTTCATCTTCATTCTTCATTTAACTGATTTCATCGTTAACTGATTTCATCGTTAACTGATTTCATCGTTAACTGATTTCATCTTCATTTAACTGATTTCATCTTCATTTAACTGATTTCATCGTTAACTGATTTCATCGTTAACTGATTTCATCTTCATTTAATTGATTTCATCGTTAACTGATTTCATCGTTAACTGATTTCATCGTTAACTGATTTCATCTTCATTTAACTGATTTCATCGTTAACTGATTTCATCGTTAACTGATTTCATCTTCATTTAACTGATTTCATCGTTAACTGATTTCATCGTTAACTGATTTCATCTTCATTTAACTGATTTCATCGTTAACTGATTTCATCGTTAATTGATTTCATCGTTAACTGATTTCATTTTCATTCTTCATTTAACTGATTTCATCGTTAACTGATTTCATCGTTAACTGATTTCATCTTCATTTAACTGATTTCATCGTTAACTGATTTCATCGTTAATTGATTTCATCGTTAACTGATTTCATCTTCATTCTTCATTTAACTGATTTCATCGTTAACTGATTTCATCTTCATTTAACTGATTTCATCGTTAACTGATTTCATCGTTAACTGATTTCATCGTTAACTGATTTCATCTTCATTTAACTGATTTCATCGTTAACTGATTTCATCTTCATTCTTCATTTAACTGATTTCATCTTTAACTGATTTCATCGTTAACTGATTTCATCTTCATTTAACTGATTTCATCGTTAATTGATTTCATCGTTAACTGATTTCATCGTTAACTGATTTCATCTTCATTTAACTGATTTCATCGTTAACTGATTTCATCGTTAACTGATTTCATCTTTAACTGATTTCATCTTCATTTAACTGATTTCATCGTTAACTGATTTCATCGTTAACTGATTTCATCTTCATTTAACTGATTTCATCTTCATTTAACTGATTTCATCGTTAACTGATTTCATCGTTAACTGATTTCATCTTCATTCTTCATTTAACTGATTTCATCTTTAACTGATTTCATCGTTAACTGATTTCATCGTTAACTGATTTCATCTTCATTTAACTGATTTCATCGTTAACTGATTTCATCGTTAACTGATTTCATCGTTAACTGATTTCATCTTCATTTAACTGATTTCATTGTTAACTGATTTCATCGTTAACTGATTTCATCTTCATTTAACTGATTTCATCGTTAACTGATTTCATCGTTAACTGATTTCATCGTTAACTGATTTCATCTTCATTTAACTGATTTCATTTTCATTCTTCATTTAACTGATTTCATCGTTAACTGATTTCATCTTCATTTAATTGATTTCATCGTTAACTGATTTCATCTTCATTTAATTGATTTCATCGTTAACTGATTTCATCGTTAACTGATTTCATCGTTAACTGATTTCATCTTCATTTAACTGATTTCATCGTTAACTGATTTCATCGTTAACTGATTTCATCTTCATTTAACTGATTTCATCGTTAACTGATTTCATCGTTAACTGATTTCATCTTCATTTAACTGATTTCATCGTTAACTGATTTCATCGTTAACTGATTTCATCTTCATTTAACTGATTTCATCGTTAACTGATTTCATCGTTAACTGATTTCATCTTCATTTAACTGATTTCATCGTTAACTGATTTCATCGTTAACTGATTTCATCTTCATTTAACTGATTTCATCGTTAACTGATTTCATCGTTAACTGATTTCATCGTTAACTGATTTCATCTTCATTTAACTGATTTCATTGTTAACTGATTTCATCGTTAACTGATTTCATCTTCATTTAACTGATTTCATCGTTAACTGATTTCATCGTTAACTGATTTCATCGTTAACTGATTTCATCTTCATTTAACTGATTTCATTTTCATTCTTCATTTAACTGATTTCATCGTTAACTGATTTCATCTTCATTTAACTGATTTCATCGTTAACTGATTTCATCGTTAACTGATTTCATCGTTAACTGATTTCATCTTTAACTGATTTCATCGTTAACTGATTTCATCTTCATTTAACTGATTTCATCGTTAACTGATTTCATCTTCATTTAATTGATTTCATCGTTAACTGATTTCATCGTTAACTGATTTCATCGTTAACTGATTTCATCTTCATTTAACTGATTTCATCGTTAACTGATTTCATCGTTAACTGATTTCATCTTCATTTAACTGATTTCATTTTCATTCTTCATTTAACTGATTTCATCGTTAACTGATTTCATCTTCATTTAATTGATTTCATCGTTAACTGATTTCATCGTTAACTGATTTCATCGTTAACTGATTTCATTTTCATTCTTCATTTAACTGATTTCATCGTTAACTGATTTCATCGTTAACTGATTTCATCTTCATTTAACTGATTTCATCGTTAACTGATTTCATCGTTAACTGATTTCATCTTCATTTAACTGATTTCATCGTTAACTGATTTCATCGTTAACTGATTTCATCGTTAACTGATTTCATCTTCATTTAACTGATTTCATTTTCATTCTTCATTTAACTGATTTCATCGTTAACTGATTTCATCTTCATTTAACTGATTTCATCGTTAACTGATTTCATCGTTAACTGATTTCATCGTTAACTGATTTCATCTTTAACTGATTTCATCGTTAACTGATTTCATCGTTAACTGATTTCATCTTCATTTAACTGATTTCATTGTTAACTGATTTCATCGTTAATTGATTTCATCGTTAACTGATTTCATCTTCATTTAACTGATTTCATCGTTAACTGATTTCATCGTTAACTGATTTCATCGTTAACTGATTTCATCTTTAACTGATTTCATCGTTAACTGATTTCATCGTTAACTGATTTCATCTTCATTTAACTGATTTCATTGTTAACTGATTTCATCGTTAACTGATTTCATCTTCATTTAATTGATTTCATCGTTAACTGATTTCATCTTCATTTAATTGATTTCATCGTTAACTGATTTCATCGTTAACTGATTTCATCGTTAACTGATTTCATCTTCATTTAACTGATTTCATCGTTAACTGATTTCATCGTTAACTGATTTCATCTTCATTTAACTGATTTCATCGTTAACTGATTTCATCGTTAACTGATTTCATCGTTAACTGATTTCATCTTCATTTAACTGATTTCATTGTTAACTGATTTCATCGTTAACTGATTTCATCTTCATTTAACTGATTTCATCGTTAACTGATTTCATCGTTAACTGATTTCATCGTTAACTGATTTCATCTTCATTTAACTGATTTCATTTTCATTCTTCATTTAACTGATTTCATCGTTAACTGATTTCATCTTCATTTAACTGATTTCATCGTTAACTGATTTCATCGTTAACTGATTTCATCTTTAACTGATTTCATCGTTAACTGATTTCATCTTCATTTAACTGATTTCATCGTTAACTGATTTCATCTTCATTTAATTGATTTCATCGTTAACTGATTTCATCGTTAACTGATTTCATCGTTAACTGATTTCATCTTCATTTAACTGATTTCATCGTTAACTGATTTCATCGTTAACTGATTTCATCTTCATTTAACTGATTTCATTTTCATTCTTCATTTAACTGATTTCATCGTTAACTGATTTCATCTTCATTTAATTGATTTCATCGTTAACTGATTTCATCGTTAACTGATTTCATCGTTAACTGATTTCATCTTCATTTAACTGATTTCATCGTTAACTGATTTCATCGTTAACTGATTTCATCGTTAACTGATTTCATCTTCATTTAACTGATTTCATCGTTAACTGATTTCATCGTTAACTGATTTCATCTTCATTTAACTGATTTCATCGTTAACTGATTTCATCGTTAATTGATTTCATCGTTAACTGATTTCATTTTCATTCTTCATTTAACTGATTTCATCGTTAACTGATTTCATCGTTAACTGATTTCATCTTCATTTAACTGATTTCATCGTTAATTGATTTCATCGTTAACTGATTTCATCGTTAATTGATTTCATCGTTAACTGATTTCATCTTCATTTAACTGATTTCATCGTTAACTGATTTCATCTTCATTCTTCATTTAACTGATTTCATCTTTAACTGATTTCATCGTTAACTGATTTCATCTTCATTTAACTGATTTCATCGTTAATTGATTTCATCGTTAATTGATTTCATCGTTAACTGATTTCATCGTTAATTGATTTCATCGTTAACTGATTTCATCTTCATTTAACTGATTTCATCGTTAACTGATTTCATCTTCATTCTTCATTTAACTGATTTCATCGTTAACTGATTTCATCGTTAACTGATTTCATCGTTAACTGATTTCATCGTTAACTGATTTCATCGTTAATTGATTTCATCGTTAACTGATTTCATCTTCATTTAACTGATTTCATCGTTAATTGATTTCATCGTTAACTGATTTCATCGTTAACTGATTTCATCGTTAACTGATTTCATCTTCATTTAACTGATTTCATCTTCATTTAACTGATTTCATCGTTAACTGATTTCATCGTTAACTGATTTCATCTTCATTTAATTGATTTCATCGTTAACTGATTTCATCGTTAACTGATTTCATCGTTAACTGATTTCATCTTCATTTAACTGATTTCATCGTTAACTGATTTCATCGTTAACTGATTTCATCGTTAACTGATTTCATCTTCATTTAACTGATTTCATCGTTAACTGATTTCATCGTTAACTGATTTCATCTTCATTTAACTGATTTCATCGTTAACTGATTTCATCGTTAATTGATTTCATCGTTAACTGATTTCATTTTCATTCTTCATTTAACTGATTTCATCGTTAACTGATTTCATCGTTAACTGATTTCATCTTCATTTAACTGATTTCATCGTTAACTGATTTCATCGTTAATTGATTTCATCGTTAACTGATTTCATCTTCATTCTTCATTTAACTGATTTCATCGTTAACTGATTTCATCTTCATTTAACTGATTTCATCGTTAACTGATTTCATCGTTAACTGATTTCATCGTTAACTGATTTCATCTTCATTTAACTGATTTCATCGTTAACTGATTTCATCTTCATTCTTCATTTAACTGATTTCATCTTTAACTGATTTCATCGTTAACTGATTTCATCTTCATTTAACTGATTTCATCGTTAATTGATTTCATCGTTAACTGATTTCATCGTTAACTGATTTCATCTTCATTTAACTGATTTCATCGTTAACTGATTTCATCGTTAACTGATTTCATCTTTAACTGATTTCATCTTCATTTAACTGATTTCATCGTTAACTGATTTCATCGTTAACTGATTTCATCGTTAACTGATTTCATCTTCATTTAACTGATTTCATTGTTAACTGATTTCATCGTTAACTGATTTCATCTTCATTTAACTGATTTCATCGTTAACTGATTTCATCGTTAACTGATTTCATCGTTAACTGATTTCATCTTCATTTAACTGATTTCATTTTCATTCTTCATTTAACTGATTTCATCGTTAACTGATTTCATCTTCATTTAACTGATTTCATCGTTAACTGATTTCATCGTTAACTGATTTCATCGTTAACTGATTTCATCTTTAACTGATTTCATCGTTAACTGATTTCATCTTCATTTAACTGATTTCATCGTTAACTGATTTCATCTTCATTTAATTGATTTCATCGTTAACTGATTTCATCGTTAACTGATTTCATCGTTAACTGATTTCATCTTCATTTAACTGATTTCATCGTTAACTGATTTCATCGTTAACTGATTTCATCTTCATTTAACTGATTTCATTTTCATTCTTCATTTAACTGATTTCATCGTTAACTGATTTCATCTTCATTTAATTGATTTCATCGTTAACTGATTTCATCGTTAACTGATTTCATCTTCATTTAACTGATTTCATCGTTAACTGATTTCATCGTTAACTGATTTCATCTTCATTTAACTGATTTCATCGTTAACTGATTTCATCGTTAATTGATTTCATCGTTAACTGATTTCATTTTCATTCTTCATTTAACTGATTTCATCGTTAACTGATTTCATCGTTAACTGATTTCATCGTTAACTGATTTCATCGTTAACTGATTTCATCTTCATTTAACTGATTTCATTGTTAACTGATTTCATCGTTAATTGATTTCATCGTTAACTGATTTCATCTTCATTTAACTGATTTCATCGTTAACTGATTTCATCGTTAACTGATTTCATCGTTAACTGATTTCATCGTTAACTGATTTCATCTTCATTTAACTGATTTCATTGTTAACTGATTTCATCGTTAACTGATTTCATCTTCATTTAATTGATTTCATCGTTAACTGATTTCATCTTCATTTAATTGATTTCATCGTTAACTGATTTCATCGTTAACTGATTTCATCGTTAACTGATTTCATCTTCATTTAACTGATTTCATCGTTAACTGATTTCATCGTTAACTGATTTCATCTTCATTTAACTGATTTCATCGTTAACTGATTTCATCGTTAACTGATTTCATCTTCATTTAACTGATTTCATCGTTAACTGATTTCATCGTTAACTGATTTCATCGTTAACTGATTTCATCTTCATTTAACTGATTTCATTGTTAACTGATTTCATCGTTAACTGATTTCATCTTCATTTAACTGATTTCATCGTTAACTGATTTCATCGTTAACTGATTTCATCGTTAACTGATTTCATCTTCATTTAACTGATTTCATTTTCATTCTTCATTTAACTGATTTCATCGTTAACTGATTTCATCTTCATTTAACTGATTTCATCGTTAACTGATTTCATCGTTAACTGATTTCATCTTTAACTGATTTCATCGTTAACTGATTTCATCTTCATTTAACTGATTTCATCGTTAACTGATTTCATCTTCATTTAATTGATTTCATCGTTAACTGATTTCATCGTTAACTGATTTCATCGTTAACTGATTTCATCTTCATTTAACTGATTTCATCGTTAACTGATTTCATCGTTAACTGATTTCATCTTCATTTAACTGATTTCATTTTCATTCTTCATTTAACTGATTTCATCGTTAACTGATTTCATCTTCATTTAATTGATTTCATCGTTAACTGATTTCATCGTTAACTGATTTCATCGTTAACTGATTTCATCTTCATTTAACTGATTTCATCGTTAACTGATTTCATCGTTAACTGATTTCATCTTCATTTAACTGATTTCATCGTTAACTGATTTCATCGTTAACTGATTTCATCTTCATTTAACTGATTTCATCGTTAACTGATTTCATCGTTAATTGATTTCATCGTTAACTGATTTCATTTTCATTCTTCATTTAACTGATTTCATCGTTAACTGATTTCATCGTTAACTGATTTCATCTTCATTTAACTGATTTCATCGTTAACTGATTTCATCGTTAATTGATTTCATCGTTAACTGATTTCATCTTCATTCTTCATTTAACTGATTTCATCGTTAACTGATTTCATCTTCATTTAACTGATTTCATCGTTAACTGATTTCATCGTTAACTGATTTCATCGTTAACTGATTTCATCTTCATTTAACTGATTTCATCGTTAACTGATTTCATCTTCATTCTTCATTTAACTGATTTCATCTTTAACTGATTTCATCGTTAACTGATTTCATCTTCATTTAACTGATTTCATCGTTAATTGATTTCATCGTTAACTGATTTCATCGTTAATTGATTTCATCGTTAACTGATTTCATCTTCATTTAACTGATTTCATCGTTAACTGATTTCATCTTCATTCTTCATTTAACTGATTTCATCTTTAACTGATTTCATCGTTAACTGATTTCATCTTCATTTAACTGATTTCATCGTTAATTGATTTCATCGTTAACTGATTTCATCGTTAATTGATTTCATCGTTAACTGATTTCATCTTCATTTAACTGATTTCATCGTTAACTGATTTCATCTTCATTCTTCATTTAACTGATTTCATCTTTAACTGATTTCATCGTTAACTGATTTCATCTTCATTTAACTGATTTCATCGTTAATTGATTTCATCGTTAACTGATTTCATCGTTAACTGATTTCATCTTCATTTAACTGATTTCATCGTTAACTGATTTCATCGTTAACTGATTTCATCTTTAACTGATTTCATCTTCATTTAACTGATTTCATCGTTAACTGATTTCATCGTTAACTGATTTCATCGTTAACTGATTTCATCTTCATTTAACTGATTTCATCTTCATTTAACTGATTTCATCGTTAACTGATTTCATCGTTAACTGATTTCATCGTTAACTGATTTCATCTTCATTTAATTGATTTCATCGTTAACTGATTTCATCGTTAACTGATTTCATCGTTAACTGATTTCATCTTCATTTAACTGATTTCATCGTTAACTGATTTCATCGTTAACTGATTTCATCGTTAACTGATTTCATCTTCATTTAACTGATTTCATCGTTAACTGATTTCATCGTTAATTGATTTCATCGTTAACTGATTTCATTTTCATTCTTCATTTAACTGATTTCATCGTTAACTGATTTCATCGTTAACTGATTTCATCTTCATTTAACTGATTTCATCGTTAACTGATTTCATCGTTAATTGATTTCATCGTTAACTGATTTCATCTTCATTCTTCATTTAACTGATTTCATCGTTAACTGATTTCATCTTCATTTAACTGATTTCATCGTTAACTGATTTCATCGTTAACTGATTTCATCGTTAACTGATTTCATCTTCATTTAACTGATTTCATCGTTAACTGATTTCATCTTCATTTAACTGATTTCATCGTTAACTGATTTCATCTTCATTCTTCATTTAACTGATTTCATCTTTAACTGATTTCATCGTTAACTGATTTCATCTTCATTTAACTGATTTCATCGTTAATTGATTTCATCGTTAACTGATTTCATCGTTAACTGATTTCATCTTCATTTAACTGATTTCATCGTTAACTGATTTCATCGTTAACTGATTTCATCTTTAACTGATTTCATCTTCATTTAACTGATTTCATCGTTAACTGATTTCATCGTTAACTGATTTCATCGTTAACTGATTTCATCTTCATTTAACTGATTTCATTGTTAACTGATTTCATCGTTAACTGATTTCATCTTCATTTAACTGATTTCATCGTTAACTGATTTCATCGTTAACTGATTTCATCGTTAACTGATTTCATCTTCATTTAACTGATTTCATCGTTAACTGATTTCATCGTTAACTGATTTCATCGTTAACTGATTTCATCTTTAACTGATTTCATCGTTAACTGATTTCATCTTCATTTAACTGATTTCATCGTTAACTGATTTCATCTTCATTTAATTGATTTCATCGTTAACTGATTTCATCGTTAACTGATTTCATCGTTAACTGATTTCATCTTCATTTAACTGATTTCATCGTTAACTGATTTCATCGTTAACTGATTTCATCTTCATTTAACTGATTTCATTTTCATTCTTCATTTAACTGATTTCATCGTTAACTGATTTCATCTTCATTTAATTGATTTCATCGTTAACTGATTTCATCGTTAACTGATTTCATCTTCATTTAACTGATTTCATCGTTAACTGATTTCATCGTTAACTGATTTCATCTTCATTTAACTGATTTCATCGTTAACTGATTTCATCGTTAATTGATTTCATCGTTAACTGATTTCATTTTCATTCTTCATTTAACTGATTTCATCGTTAACTGATTTCATCGTTAACTGATTTCATCTTCATTTAACTGATTTCATCGTTAACTGATTTCATCGTTAACTGATTTCATCTTCATTTAACTGATTTCATCGTTAACTGATTTCATCGTTAACTGATTTCATCGTTAACTGATTTCATCTTCATTTAACTGATTTCATTGTTAACTGATTTCATCGTTAACTGATTTCATCTTCATTTAACTGATTTCATCGTTAACTGATTTCATCGTTAACTGATTTCATCGTTAACTGATTTCATCTTCATTTAACTGATTTCATTTTCATTCTTCATTTAACTGATTTCATCGTTAACTGATTTCATCTTCATTTAACTGATTTCATCGTTAACTGATTTCATCGTTAACTGATTTCATCTTCATTTAATTGATTTCATCGTTAACTGATTTCATCTTCATTTAACTGATTTCATCGTTAACTGATTTCATCGTTAATTGATTTCATCGTTAACTGATTTCATCTTCATTTAACTGATTTCATCGTTAACTGATTTCATCTTTAACTGATTTCATCGTTAACTGATTTCATCTTCATTTAACTGATTTCATCGTTAATTGATTTCATCGTTAACTGATTTCATCGTTAATTGATTTCATCGTTAACTGATTTCATCTTCATTTAACTGATTTCATCGTTAACTGATTTCATCTTCATTCTTCATTTAACTGATTTCATCTTTAACTGATTTCATCGTTAACTGATTTCATCTTCATTTAACTGATTTCATCGTTAATTGATTTCATCGTTAACTGATTTCATCGTTAATTGATTTCATCGTTAACTGATTTCATCTTCATTTAACTGATTTCATCGTTAACTGATTTCATCTTCATTCTTCATTTAACTGATTTCATCTTTAACTGATTTCATCGTTAACTGATTTCATCTTCATTTAACTGATTTCATCGTTAATTGATTTCATCGTTAACTGATTTCATCGTTAACTGATTTCATCTTCATTTAACTGATTTCATCGTTAACTGATTTCATCGTTAACTGATTTCATCTTTAACTGATTTCATCTTCATTTAACTGATTTCATCGTTAACTGATTTCATCGTTAACTGATTTCATCGTTAACTGATTTCATCTTCATTTAATTGATTTCATCGTTAACTGATTTCATCGTTAACTGATTTCATCGTTAACTGATTTCATCTTCATTTAACTGATTTCATCGTTAACTGATTTCATCGTTAACTGATTTCATCGTTAACTGATTTCATCTTCATTTAACTGATTTCATCGTTAACTGATTTCATCGTTAACTGATTTCATCTTCATTTAACTGATTTCATCGTTAACTGATTTCATCGTTAATTGATTTCATCGTTAACTGATTTCATTTTCATTCTTCATTTAACTGATTTCATCGTTAACTGATTTCATCGTTAACTGATTTCATCTTCATTTAACTGATTTCATCGTTAACTGATTTCATCGTTAATTGATTTCATCGTTAACTGATTTCATCTTCATTCTTCATTTAACTGATTTCATCGTTAACTGATTTCATCTTCATTTAACTGATTTCATCGTTAACTGATTTCATCGTTAACTGATTTCATCGTTAACTGATTTCATCTTCATTTAACTGATTTCATCGTTAACTGATTTCATCTTTAACTGATTTCATCGTTAACTGATTTCATCGTTAACTGATTTCATCTTCATTTAACTGATTTCATTGTTAACTGATTTCATCGTTAATTGATTTCATCGTTAACTGATTTCATCTTCATTTAACTGATTTCATCGTTAACTGATTTCATCGTTGACTGATTTCATCGTTAACTGATTTCATCTTTAACTGATTTCATCGTTAACTGATTTCATCGTTAACTGATTTCATCTTCATTTAACTGATTTCATTGTTAACTGATTTCATCGTTAACTGATTTCATCTTCATTTAATTGATTTCATCGTTAACTGATTTCATCTTCATTTAATTGATTTCATCGTTAACTGATTTCATCGTTAACTGATTTCATCTTCATTTAACTGATTTCATCGTTAACTGATTTCATCGTTAACTGATTTCATCTTCATTTAACTGATTTCATCGTTAACTGATTTCATCGTTAACTGATTTCATCTTCATTTAACTGATTTCATCGTTAACTGATTTCATCGTTAACTGATTTCATCGTTAACTGATTTCATCTTCATTTAACTGATTTCATTGTTAACTGATTTCATCGTTAACTGATTTCATCTTCATTTAACTGATTTCATCGTTAACTGATTTCATCGTTAACTGATTTCATCGTTAACTGATTTCATCTTCATTTAACTGATTTCATTTTCATTCTTCATTTAACTGATTTCATCGTTAACTGATTTCATCTTCATTTAACTGATTTCATCGTTAACTGATTTCATCGTTAACTGATTTCATCGTTAACTGATTTCATCTTTAACTGATTTCATCGTTAACTGATTTCATCTTCATTTAACTGATTTCATCGTTAACTGATTTCATCTTCATTTAATTGATTTCATCGTTAACTGATTTCATCGTTAACTGATTTCATCGTTAACTGATTTCATCTTCATTTAACTGATTTCATCGTTAACTGATTTCATCGTTAACTGATTTCATCGTTAACTGATTTCATCTTCATTTAACTGATTTCATTTTCATTCTTCATTTAACTGATTTCATCGTTAACTGATTTCATCTTCATTTAATTGATTTCATCGTTAACTGATTTCATCGTTAACTGATTTCATCGTTAACTGATTTCATCTTCATTTAACTGATTTCATCGTTAACTGATTTCATCGTTAACTGATTTCATCGTTAACTGATTTCATCTTCATTTAACTGATTTCATCGTTAACTGATTTCATCGTTAACTGATTTCATCTTCATTTAACTGATTTCATCGTTAACTGATTTCATCGTTAATTGATTTCATCGTTAACTGATTTCATTTTCATTCTTCATTTAACTGATTTCATCGTTAACTGATTTCATCGTTAACTGATTTCATCTTCATTTAACTGATTTCATCGTTAACTGATTTCATCGTTAATTGATTTCATCGTTAACTGATTTCATCTTCATTCTTCATTTAACTGATTTCATCGTTAACTGATTTCATCTTCATTTAACTGATTTCATCGTTAACTGATTTCATCGTTAACTGATTTCATCGTTAACTGATTTCATCTTCATTTAACTGATTTCATCGTTAACTGATTTCATCTTCATTCTTCATTTAACTGATTTCATCTTTAACTGATTTCATCGTTAACTGATTTCATCGTTAACTGATTTCATCTTCATTTAACTGATTTCATCGTTAATTGATTTCATCGTTAACTGATTTCATCTTCATTTAACTGATTTCATCGTTAACTGATTTCATCGTTAACTGATTTCATCTTTAACTGATTTCATCTTCATTTAACTGATTTCATCGTTAACTGATTTCATCGTTAACTGATTTCATCTTCATTTAACTGATTTCATCTTCATTTAACTGATTTCATCGTTAACTGATTTCATCTTCATTTAATTGATTTCATCGTTAACTGATTTCATCGTTAACTGATTTCATCGTTAACTGATTTCATCTTCATTTAACTGATTTCATCGTTAACTGATTTCATCGTTAACTGATTTCATCGTTAACTGATTTCATCTTCATTTAACTGATTTCATCGTTAACTGATTTCATCGTTAACTGATTTCATCTTCATTTAACTGATTTCATCGTTAACTGATTTCATCGTTAATTGATTTCATCGTTAACTGATTTCATTTTCATTCTTCATTTAACTGATTTCATCGTTAACTGATTTCATCGTTAACTGATTTCATCTTCATTTAACTGATTTCATCGTTAACTGATTTCATCGTTAATTGATTTCATCGTTAACTGATTTCATCTTCATTCTTCATTTAACTGATTTCATCGTTAACTGATTTCATCTTCATTTAACTGATTTCATCGTTAACTGATTTCATCGTTAACTGATTTCATCGTTAACTGATTTCATCTTCATTTAACTGATTTCATCGTTAACTGATTTCATCTTCATTCTTCATTTAACTGATTTCATCTTTAACTGATTTCATCGTTAACTGATTTCATCTTCATTTAACTGATTTCATCGTTAATTGATTTCATCGTTAACTGATTTCATCGTTAACTGATTTCATCTTCATTTAACTGATTTCATCGTTAACTGATTTCATCGTTAACTGATTTCATCTTTAACTGATTTCATCTTTAACTGATTTCATCGTTAACTGATTTCATCGTTAACTGATTTCATCTTCATTTAACTGATTTCATTGTTAACTGATTTCATCGTTAACTGATTTCATCTTCATTTAACTGATTTCATCGTTAACTGATTTCATCGTTAACTGATTTCATCGTTAACTGATTTCATCTTCATTTAACTGATTTCATTTTCATTCTTCATTTAACTGATTTCATCGTTAACTGATTTCATCTTCATTTAACTGATTTCATCGTTAACTGATTTCATCGTTAACTGATTTCATCTTTAACTGATTTCATCGTTAACTGATTTCATCTTCATTTAACTGATTTCATCGTTAACTGATTTCATCTTCATTTAATTGATTTCATCGTTAACTGATTTCATCGTTAACTGATTTCATCGTTAACTGATTTCATCTTCATTTAACTGATTTCATCGTTAACTGATTTCATCGTTAACTGATTTCATCGTTAACTGATTTCATCTTTAACTGATTTCATCGTTAACTGATTTCATCTTCATTTAACTGATTTCATCGTTAACTGATTTCATCTTCATTTAATTGATTTCATCGTTAACTGATTTCATCGTTAACTGATTTCATCGTTAACTGATTTCATCTTCATTTAACTGATTTCATCGTTAACTGATTTCATCGTTAACTGATTTCATCTTCATTTAACTGATTTCATCGTTAACTGATTTCATCGTTAATTGATTTCATCGTTAACTGATTTCATTTTCATTCTTCATTTAACTGATTTCATCGTTAACTGATTTCATCGTTAACTGATTTCATCGTTAACTGATTTCATCGTTAACTGATTTCATCTTCATTTAACTGATTTCATCGTTAACTGATTTCATCGTTAATTGATTTCATCGTTAACTGATTTCATCGTTAACTGATTTCATCTTCATTTAACTGATTTCATCGTTAACTGATTTCATCTTTAACTGATTTCATCGTTAACTGATTTCATCTTCATTTAACTGATTTCATCGTTAACTGATTTCATCTTCATTTAATTGATTTCATCGTTAACTGATTTCATCGTTAACTGATTTCATCGTTAACTGATTTCATCTTCATTTAACTGATTTCATCGTTAACTGATTTCATCGTTAACTGATTTCATCTTCATTTAACTGATTTCATCGTTAACTGATTTCATCGTTAATTGATTTCATCGTTAACTGATTTCATTTTCATTCTTCATTTAACTGATTTCATCGTTAACTGATTTCATCGTTAACTGATTTCATCTTCATTTAACTGATTTCATCGTTAACTGATTTCATCTTCATTTAACTGATTTCATCGTTAACTGATTTCATCGTTAATTGATTTCATCGTTAACTGATTTCATCTTCATTCTTCATTTAACTGATTTCATCGTTAACTGATTTCATCTTCATTTAACTGATTTCATCGTTAACTGATTTCATCGTTAACTGATTTCATCGTTAACTGATTTCATCTTCATTTAACTGATTTCATTGTTAACTGATTTCATCGTTAACTGATTTCATCTTCATTTAACTGATTTCATCGTTAACTGATTTCATCGTTAACTGATTTCATCGTTAACTGATTTCATCTTCATTTAACTGATTTCATTTTCATTCTTCATTTAACTGATTTCATCGTTAACTGATTTCATCTTCATTTAACTGATTTCATCGTTAACTGATTTCATCGTTAACTGATTTCATCGTTAACTGATTTCATCTTTAACTGATTTCATCGTTAACTGATTTCATCTTCATTTAACTGATTTCATCGTTAACTGATTTCATCTTCATTTAATTGATTTCATCGTTAACTGATTTCATCGTTAACTGATTTCATCGTTAACTGATTTCATCTTCATTTAACTGATTTCATCGTTAACTGATTTCATCGTTAACTGATTTCATCTTCATTTAACTGATTTCATTTTCATTCTTCATTTAACTGATTTCATCGTTAACTGATTTCATCTTCATTTAATTGATTTCATCGTTAACTGATTTCATCGTTAACTGATTTCATCGTTAACTGATTTCATCTTCATTTAACTGATTTCATCGTTAACTGATTTCATCGTTAACTGATTTCATCGTTAACTGATTTCATCGTTAACTGATTTCATCTTCATTTAACTGATTTCATCGTTAACTGATTTCATCGTTAACTGATTTCATCTTCATTTAACTGATTTCATCGTTAACTGATTTCATCGTTAACTGATTTCATCTTCATTTAACTGATTTCATCGTTAACTGATTTCATCGTTAATTGATTTCATCGTTAACTGATTTCATTTTCATTCTTCATTTAACTGATTTCATCGTTAACTGATTTCATCGTTAACTGATTTCATCTTCATTTAACTGATTTCATCGTTAACTGATTTCATCGTTAATTGATTTCATCGTTAACTGATTTCATCTTCATTCTTCATTTAACTGATTTCATCGTTAACTGATTTCATCGTTAACTGATTTCATCGTTAATTGATTTCATCGTTAACTGATTTCATCTTCATTTAACTGATTTCATCGTTAACTGATTTCATCTTCATTTAACTGATTTCATCGTTAACTGATTTCATCGTTAATTGATTTCATCGTTAACTGATTTCATCTTCATTCTTCATTTAACTGATTTCATCGTTAACTGATTTCATCTTCATTTAACTGATTTCATCGTTAACTGATTTCATCGTTAACTGATTTCATCGTTAACTGATTTCATCTTCATTTAACTGATTTCATCGTTAACTGATTTCATCTTCATTCTTCATTTAACTGATTTCATCTTTAACTGATTTCATCGTTAACTGATTTCATCTTCATTTAACTGATTTCATCGTTAATTGATTTCATCGTTAACTGATTTCATCGTTAACTGATTTCATCTTCATTTAACTGATTTCATCGTTAACTGATTTCATCGTTAACTGATTTCATCTTTAACTGATTTCATCGTTAACTGATTTCATCGTTAACTGATTTCATCTTCATTTAACTGATTTCATTGTTAACTGATTTCATCGTTAACTGATTTCATCTTCATTTAACTGATTTCATCGTTAACTGATTTCATCGTTAACTGATTTCATCGTTAACTGATTTCATCTTCATTTAACTGATTTCATTTTCATTCTTCATTTAACTGATTTCATCGTTAACTGATTTCATCTTCATTTAACTGATTTCATCGTTAACTGATTTCATCGTTAACTGATTTCATCGTTAACTGATTTCATCTTTAACTGATTTCATCGTTAACTGATTTCATCTTCATTTAACTGATTTCATCGTTAACTGATTTCATCTTCATTTAATTGATTTCATCGTTAACTGATTTCATCGTTAACTGATTTCATCGTTAACTGATTTCATCGTTAACTGATTTCATCTTCATTTAACTGATTTCATCGTTAACTGATTTCATCGTTAACTGATTTCATCGTTAACTGATTTCATCTTTAACTGATTTCATCGTTAACTGATTTCATCTTCATTTAACTGATTTCATCGTTAACTGATTTCATCTTCATTTAATTGATTTCATCGTTAACTGATTTCATCGTTAACTGATTTCATCGTTAACTGATTTCATCTTCATTTAACTGATTTCATCGTTAACTGATTTCATCGTTAACTGATTTCATCTTCATTTAACTGATTTCATCGTTAACTGATTTCATCGTTAATTGATTTCATCGTTAACTGATTTCATTTTCATTCTTCATTTAACTGATTTCATCGTTAACTGATTTCATCGTTAACTGATTTCATCTTCATTTAACTGATTTCATCGTTAACTGATTTCATCGTTAACTGATTTCATCTTCATTTAACTGATTTCATCGTTAACTGATTTCATCGTTAATTGATTTCATCGTTAACTGATTTCATTTTCATTCTTCATTTAACTGATTTCATCGTTAACTGATTTCATCGTTAACTGATTTCATCTTCATTTAACTGATTTCATCGTTAACTGATTTCATCGTTAATTGATTTCATCGTTAACTGATTTCATCTTCATTCTTCATTTAACTGATTTCATCGTTAACTGATTTCATCTTCATTTAACTGATTTCATCGTTAACTGATTTCATCGTTAACTGATTTCATCGTTAACTGATTTCATCGTTAACTGATTTCATCTTCATTTAACTGATTTCATTGTTAACTGATTTCATCGTTAACTGATTTCATCTTCATTTAACTGATTTCATCGTTAACTGATTTCATCGTTAACTGATTTCATCTTCATTTAACTGATTTCATTTTCATTCTTCATTTAACTGATTTCATCGTTAACTGATTTCATCTTCATTTAACTGATTTCATCGTTAACTGATTTCATCGTTAACTGATTTCATCGTTAACTGATTTCATCTTTAACTGATTTCATCGTTAACTGATTTCATCTTCATTTAACTGATTTCATCGTTAACTGATTTCATCTTCATTTAATTGATTTCATCGTTAACTGATTTCATCGTTAACTGATTTCATCGTTAACTGATTTCATCTTCATTTAACTGATTTCATCGTTAACTGATTTCATCGTTAACTGATTTCATCGTTAACTGATTTCATCTTCATTTAACTGATTTCATTTTCATTCTTCATTTAACTGATTTCATCGTTAACTGATTTCATCTTCATTTAATTGATTTCATCGTTAACTGATTTCATCGTTAACTGATTTCATCGTTAACTGATTTCATCTTCATTTAACTGATTTCATCGTTAACTGATTTCATCGTTAACTGATTTCATCTTCATTTAACTGATTTCATCGTTAACTGATTTCATCGTTAACTGATTTCATCTTCATTTAACTGATTTCATCGTTAACTGATTTCATCGTTAATTGATTTCATCGTTAACTGATTTCATTTTCATTCTTCATTTAACTGATTTCATCGTTAACTGATTTCATCGTTAACTGATTTCATCTTCATTTAACTGATTTCATCGTTAACTGATTTCATCGTTAATTGATTTCATCGTTAACTGATTTCATCTTCATTCTTCATTTAACTGATTTCATCGTTAACTGATTTCATCGTTAACTGATTTCATCTTCATTTAACTGATTTCATCGTTAACTGATTTCATCTTCATTCTTCATTTAACTGATTTCATCTTTAACTGATTTCATCGTTAACTGATTTCATCTTCATTTAACTGATTTCATCGTTAATTGATTTCATCGTTAACTGATTTCATCTTCATTTAACTGATTTCATCGTTAACTGATTTCATCTTCATTCTTCATTTAACTGATTTCATCTTTAACTGATTTCATCTTCATTTAACTGATTTCATCGTTAACTGATTTCATCGTTAACTGATTTCATCTTCATTTAATTGATTTCATCGTTAACTGATTTCATCGTTAACTGATTTCATCGTTAACTGATTTCATCTTCATTTAACTGATTTCATCGTTAACTGATTTCATCGTTAACTGATTTCATCGTTAACTGATTTCATCTTCATTTAACTGATTTCATCGTTAACTGATTTCATCGTTAACTGATTTCATCTTCATTTAACTGATTTCATCGTTAACTGATTTCATCGTTAATTGATTTCATCGTTAACTGATTTCATTTTCATTCTTCATTTAACTGATTTCATCGTTAACTGATTTCATCGTTAACTGATTTCATCTTCATTTAACTGATTTCATCGTTAACTGATTTCATCGTTAATTGATTTCATCGTTAACTGATTTCATCTTCATTCTTCATTTAACTGATTTCATCGTTAACTGATTTCATCTTCATTTAACTGATTTCATCGTTAACTGATTTCATCGTTAACTGATTTCATCGTTAACTGATTTCATCTTCATTTAACTGATTTCATCGTTAACTGATTTCATCTTCATTCTTCATTTAACTGATTTCATCTTTAACTGATTTCATCGTTAACTGATTTCATCTTCATTTAACTGATTTCATCGTTAATTGATTTCATCGTTAACTGATTTCATCGTTAACTGATTTCATCTTCATTTAACTGATTTCATCGTTAACTGATTTCATCGTTAACTGATTTCATCTTTAACTGATTTCATCTTCATTTAACTGATTTCATCGTTAACTGATTTCATCGTTAACTGATTTCATCGTTAACTGATTTCATCTTCATTTAACTGATTTCATCTTCATTTAACTGATTTCATCGTTAACTGATTTCATCGTTAACTGATTTCATCTTCATTTAATTGATTTCATCGTTAACTGATTTCATCGTTAACTGATTTCATCGTTAACTGATTTCATCTTCATTTAACTGATTTCATCGTTAACTGATTTCATCGTTAACTGATTTCATCTTCATTTAACTGATTTCATCGTTAACTGATTTCATCGTTAACTGATTTCATCTTCATTTAACTGATTTCATCGTTAACTGATTTCATCGTTAATTGATTTCATCGTTAACTGATTTCATTTTCATTCTTCATTTAACTGATTTCATCGTTAACTGATTTCATCGTTAACTGATTTCATCTTCATTTAACTGATTTCATCGTTAACTGATTTCATCGTTAATTGATTTCATCGTTAACTGATTTCATCTTCATTCTTCATTTAACTGATTTCATCGTTAACTGATTTCATCTTCATTTAAGTGATTTCATCGTTAACTGATTTCATCGTTAACTGATTTCATCGTTAACTGATTTCATCTTCATTTAACTGATTTCATCGTTAACTGATTTCATCTTCATTCTTCATTTAACTGATTTCATCTTTAACTGATTTCATCGTTAACTGATTTCATCTTCATTTAACTGATTTCATCGTTAATTGATTTCATCGTTAACTGATTTCATCGTTAACTGATTTCATCTTCATTTAACTGATTTCATCGTTAACTGAATTCATCGTTAACTGATTTCATCTTTAACTGATTTCATCTTCATTTAACTGATTTCATCGTTAACTGATTTCATCGTTAACTGATTTCATCGTTAACTGATTTCATCTTCATTTAACTGATTTCATTGTTAACTGATTTCATCGTTAACTGATTTCATCTTCATTTAACTGATTTCATCGTTAACTGATTTCATCGTTAACTGATTTCATCGTTAACTGATTTCATCTTCATTTAACTGATTTCATTTTCATTCTTCATTTAACTGATTTCATCGTTAACTGATTTCATCTTCATTTAACTGATTTCATCGTTAACTGATTTCATCGTTAACTGATTTCATCGTTAACTGATTTCATCTTTAACTGATTTCATCGTTAACTGATTTCATCTTCATTTAACTGATTTCATCGTTAACTGATTTCATCTTCATTTAATTGATTTCATCGTTAACTGATTTCATCGTTAACTGATTTCATCGTTAACTGATTTCATCTTCATTTAACTGATTTCATCGTTAACTGATTTCATCGTTAACTGATTTCATCGTTAACTGATTTCATCTTTAACTGATTTCATCGTTAACTGATTTCATCTTCATTTAACTGATTTCATCGTTAACTGATTTCATCTTCATTTAATTGATTTCATCGTTAACTGATTTCATCGTTAACTGATTTCATCGTTAACTGATTTCATCTTCATTTAACTGATTTCATCGTTAACTGATTTCATCGTTAACTGATTTCATCTTCATTTAACTGATTTCATCGTTAACTGATTTCATCGTTAATTGATTTCATCGTTAACTGATTTCATCTTCATTTAACTGATTTCATCGTTAACTGATTTCATCGTTAACTGATTTCATCGTTAACTGATTTCATCGTTAACTGATTTCATCTTTAACTGATTTCATCTTCATTTAACTGATTTCATCGTTAACTGATTTCATCGTTAACTGATTTCATCTTCATTTAATTGATTTCATCGTTAACTGATTTCATCGTTAACTGATTTCATCGTTAACTGATTTCATCTTCATTTAACTGATTTCATCGTTAACTGATTTCATCGTTAACTGATTTCATCGTTAACTGATTTCATCTTCATTTAACTGATTTCATCGTTAACTGATTTCATCGTTAACTGATTTCATCTTCATTTAACTGATTTCATCGTTAACTGATTTCATCGTTAATTGATTTCATCGTTAACTGATTTCATTTTCATTCTTCATTTAACTGATTTCATCGTTAACTGATTTCATCGTTAACTGATTTCATCTTCATTTAACTGATTTCATCGTTAACTGATTTCATCGTTAATTGATTTCATCGTTAACTGATTTCATCTTCATTCTTCATTTAACTGATTTCATCGTTAACTGATTTCATCTTCATTTAACTGATTTCATCGTTAACTGATTTCATCGTTAACTGATTTCATCGTTAACTGATTTCATCTTCATTTAACTGATTTCATCGTTAACTGATTTCATCTTCATTCTTCATTTAACTGATTTCATCTTTAACTGATTTCATCGTTAACTGATTTCATCTTCATTTAACTGATTTCATCGTTAATTGATTTCATCGTTAACTGATTTCATCGTTAACTGATTTCATCTTCATTTAACTGATTTCATCGTTAACTGATTTCATCGTTAACTGATTTCATCTTTAACTGATTTCATCTTCATTTAACTGATTTCATCGTTAACTGATTTCATCGTTAACTGATTTCATCTTCATTTAACTGATTTCATTGTTAACTGATTTCATCGTTAACTGATTTCATCTTCATTTAACTGATTTCATCGTTAACTGATTTCATCGTTAACTGATTTCATCGTTAACTGATTTCATCTTCATTTAACTGATTTCATTTTCATTCTTCATTTAACTGATTTCATCGTTAACTGATTTCATCTTCATTTAACTGATTTCATCGTTAACTGATTTCATCGTTAACTGATTTCATCGTTAACTGATTTCATCTTTAACTGATTTCATCGTTAACTGATTTCATCTTCATTTAACTGATTTCATCGTTAACTGATTTCATCTTCATTTAATTGATTTCATCGTTAACTGATTTCATCGTTAACTGATTTCATCGTTAACTGATTTCATCTTCATTTAACTGATTTCATCGTTAACTGATTTCATCGTTAACTGATTTCATCGTTAACTGATTTCATCTTCATTTAACTGATTTCATCTTCATTTAACTGATTTCATCGTTAACTGATTTCATCTTCATTTAATTGATTTCATCGTTAACTGATTTCATCGTTAACTGATTTCATCGTTAACTGATTTCATCTTCATTTAACTGATTTCATCGTTAACTGATTTCATCGTTAACTGATTTCATCTTCATTTAATTGATTTCATCGTTAACTGATTTCATCGTTAACTGATTTCATCGTTAACTGATTTCATCTTCATTTAACTGATTTCATCGTTAACTGATTTCATCGTTAACTGATTTCATCGTTAACTGATTTCATCTTCATTTAACTGATTTCATCGTTAACTGATTTCATCGTTAACTGATTTCATCTTCATTTAACTGATTTCATCGTTAACTGATTTCATCGTTAATTGATTTCATCGTTAAGTGATTTCATTTTCATTCTTCATTTAACTGATTTCATCGTTAACTGATTTCATCGTTAACTGATTTCATCTTCATTTAACTGATTTCATCGTTAACTGATTTCATCGTTAATTGATTTCATCGTTAACTGATTTCATCTTCATTCTTCATTTAACTGATTTCATCGTTAACTGATTTCATCTTCATTTAACTGATTTCATCGTTAACTGATTTCATCGTTAACTGATTTCATCGTTAACTGATTTCATCTTCATTTAACTGATTTCATCGTTAACTGATTTCATCTTCATTCTTCATTTAACTGATTTCATCTTTAACTGATTTCATCGTTAACTGATTTCATCTTCATTTAACTGATTTCATCGTTAATTGATTTCATCGTTAACTGATTTCATCGTTAACTGATTTCATCTTCATTTAACTGATTTCATCGTTAACTGATTTCATCGTTAACTGATTTCATCTTTAACTGATTTCATCTTCATTTAACTGATTTCATCGTTAACTGATTTCATCGTTAACTGATTTCATCGTTAACTGATTTCATCTTCATTTAACTGATTTCATTGTTAACTGATTTCATCGTTAACTGATTTCATCTTCATTTAACTGATTTCATCGTTAACTGATTTCATCGTTAACTGATTTCATCGTTAACTGATTTCATCTTCATTTAACTGATTTCATTTTCATTCTTCATTTAACTGATTTCATCGTTAACTGATTTCATCTTCATTTAACTGATTTCATCTTCATTTAACTGATTTCATCGTTAACTGATTTCATCGTTAACTGATTTCATCTTTAACTGATTTCATCGTTAACTGATTTCATCTTCATTTAACTGATTTCATCGTTAACTGATTTCATCTTCATTTAATTGATTTCATCGTTAACTGATTTCATCGTTAACTGATTTCATCGTTAACTGATTTCATCTTCATTTAACTGATTTCATCGTTAACTGATTTCATCGTTAACTGATTTCATCGTTAACTGATTTCATCTTTAACTGATTTCATCGTTAACTGATTTCATCTTCATTTAACTGATTTCATCGTTAACTGATTTCATCTTCATTTAATTGATTTCATCGTTAACTGATTTCATCGTTAACTGATTTCATCGTTAACTGATTTCATCTTCATTTAACTGATTTCATCGTTAACTGATTTCATCGTTAACTGATTTCATCTTCATTTAACTGATTTCATCGTTAACTGATTTCATCTTCATTTAATTGATTTCATCGTTAACTGATTTCATCGTTAACTGATTTCATCGTTAACTGATTTCATCTTCATTTAACTGATTTCATCGTTAACTGATTTCATCGTTAACTGATTCCATCGTTAACTGATTTCATCGTTAACTGATTTCATCTTCATTTAACTGATTTCATCGTTAACTGATTTCATCGTTAACTGATTTCATCTTCATTTAACTGATTTCATTGTTAACTGATTTCATCGTTAACTGATTTCATCTTCATTTAACTGATTTCATCGTTAACTGATTTCATCGTTAACTGATTTCATCGTTAACTGATTTCATCTTCATTTAACTGATTTCATTTTCATTCTTCATTTAACTGATTTCATCGTTAACTGATTTCATCTTCATTTAACTGATTTCATCGTTAACTGATTTCATCGTTAACTGATTTCATCGTTAACTGATTTCATCTTTAACTGATTTCATCGTTAACTGATTTCATCTTCATTTAACTGATTTCATCGTTAACTGATTTCATCTTCATTTAATTGATTTCATCGTTAACTGATTTCATCGTTAACTGATTTCATCGTTAACTGATTTCATCTTCATTTAACTGATTTCATCGTTAACTGATTTCATCGTTAACTGATTTCATCTTCATTTAACTGATTTCATTTTCATTCTTCATTTAACTGATTTCATCGTTAACTGATTTCATCTTCATTTAATTGATTTCATCGTTAACTGATTTCATCGTTAACTGATTTCATCGTTAACTGATTTCATCTTCATTTAACTGATTTCATCGTTAACTGATTTCATCGTTAACTGATTTCATCGTTAACTGATTTCATCTTCATTTAACTGATTTCATCGTTAACTGATTTCATCGTTAACTGATTTCATCTTCATTTAACTGATTTCATCGTTAACTGATTTCATCGTTAATTGATTTCATCGTTAACTGATTTCATTTTCATTCTTCATTTAACTGATTTCATCGTTAACTGATTTCATCGTTAACTGATTTCATCGTTAACTGATTTCATCTTCATTTAACTGATTTCATCGTTAACTGATTTCATCGTTAATTGATTTCATCGTTAACTGATTTCATCTTCATTCTTCATTTAACTGATTTCATCGTTAACTGATTTCATCTTCATTTAACTGATTTCATCGTTAACTGATTTCATCGTTAACTGATTTCATCGTTAACTGATTTCATCTTCATTTAACTGATTTCATCGTTAACTGATTTCATCTTCATTCTTCATTTAACTGATTTCATCGTTAACTGATTTCATCTTTAACTGATTTCATCGTTAACTGATTTCATCGTTAACTGATTTCATCTTCATTTAACTGATTTCATCGTTAACTGATTTCATCGTTAACTGATTTCATCTTTAACTGATTTCATCGTTAACTGATTTCATCTTCATTTAACTGATTTCATCGTTAACTGATTTCATCTTCATTTAACTGATTTCATCGTTAACTGATTTCATCGTTAACTGATTTCATCGTTAACTGATTTCATCTTCATTTAACTGATTCCATCGTTAACTGATTTCATCGTTAACTGATTTCATCGTTAACTGATTTCATCTTCATTTAACTGATTTCATCGTTAACTGATTTCATCGTTAACTGATTTCATCTTTAACTGATTTCATCGTTAACTGATTTCATCTTCATTTAACTGATTTCATCGTTAACTGATTTCATCGTTAACTGATTTCATCGTTAACTGATTTCATCTTCATTTAACTGATTTCATCGTTAACTGATTTCATCGTTAACTGATTCCATCGTTAACTGATTTCATCGTTAACTGATTTCATCTTCATTTAACTGATTTCATCGTTAACTGATTTCATCTTCATTTAACTGATTTCATCGTTAACTGATTTCATCGTTAACTGATTTCATCGTTAACTGATTTCATCTTCATTTAACTGATTTCATTTTCATTCTTCATTTAACTGATTTCATCGTTAACTGATTTCATCTTCATTTAACTGATTTCATCGTTAACTGATTTCATCTTCATTTAACTGATTTCATCGTTAACTGATTTCATCTTCATTTAATTGATTTCATCGTTAACTGATTTCATCGTTAACTGATTTCATCGTTAACTGATTTCATCTTCATTTAACTGATTTCATCGTTAACTGATTTCATCGTTAACTGATTCCATCGTTAACTGATTTCATCTTCATTTAACTGATTTCATCGTTAACTGATTTCATCGTTAACTGATTTCATCGTTAACTGATTTCATCTTCATTTAACTGATTTCATCGTTCACTGATTTCATCGTTCACTGATTTCATCTTCATTTAACTGATTTCATCGTTAACTGATTTCATCGTTAACTGATTTCATCGTTAACTGATTTCATCTTCATTTAACTGATTTCATCGTTAACTGATTTCATCTTCATTCAACTGATTTCATCGTTAACTGATTTCGTCTTCATTTAACTGATTTCATCGTTAACTGATTTCATCTTTAACTGATTTCATCGTTAACTGATTTCATCTTCATTTAACTGATTTCATCGTTAACTGATTTCATCGTTAACTGATTTCATCTTCATTTAACTGATTCCATCGTTAACTGATTTCATCGTTAACTGATTTCATCTTCATTTAACTGATTTCATCGTTAACTTATTTCATCGTTAACTGATTCCATCGTTAACTGATTTCATCTTTAACTGATTTCATCGTTAACTGATTTCATCTTCATTTAACTGATTTCATCGTTAACTGATTTCATCTTCATTTAATTGATTTCATCGTTAACTGATTTCATCCTTAACTGATTTCATCTTCATTTAACTGATTTCATCGTTAACTGATTTCATCGTTAACTGATTTCATCTTCATTTAACTGATTTCATCGTTAACTGATTTCATCGTTAACTGATTTCATCTTCATTTAACTGATTTCATCGTTAACTGATTTCATCTTCATTTAACTGATTTCATCGTTAACTGATTTCATCGTTAACTGATTTCATCTTCATTTAACTGATTTCATCGTTAACTGATTTCATCGTTAACTGATTTCATCTTCATTTAACTGATTTCATCGTTAACTGATTTCATCGTTAACTGATTTCATCTTTAACTGATTTCATCGTTAACTGATTTCATCTTCATTTAACTGATTTCATCGTTAACTGATTTCATCTTCATTTAACTGATTTCATCGTTAACTGATTTCATCGTTAACTGATTTCATCTTCATTTAACTGATTTCATCGTTAACTGATTTCATCGTTAACTGATTTCATCTTTAACTGATTTCATCGTTAACTGATTTCATCTTCATTTAACTGATTTCATCGTTAACTGATTTCATCGTTAACTGATTTCATCTTCATTTAACTGATTTCATCGTTAACTGATTTCATCTTTAACTGATTTCATCGTTAACTGATTTCATCTTCATTTAACTGATTTCATCGTTAACTGATTTCATCGTTAACTGATTTCATCTTCATTTAACTGATTTCATCTTCATTTAACTGATTTCATCGTTAACTGATTTCATCGTTAACTGATTCCATCGTTAACTGATTTCATCTTCATTTAACTGATTTCATCGTTAACTGATTTCATCTTCATTTAACTGATTCCATCGTTAACTGATTCCATCGTTAACTGATTTCATCGTTAACTGATTTCATCTTCATTTAACTGATTTCATTTTCATTCTTCATTTAACTGATTTCATGGTTAACTGATTTCATCTTCATTTAACTGATTTCATCGTTAACTGATTTCATCGTTAACTGATTTCATCTTTAACTGATTTCATCGTTAACTGATTTCATCTTCATTTAACTGATTTCATCGTTAACTGATTTCATCTTCATTTAACTGATTCCATCGTTAACTGATTTCATCGTTAACTGATTTCATCGTTAACTGATTTCATCTTCATTTAACTGATTTCATCGTTAACTGATCTCATCGTTAACTGATCTCATCGTTAACTGATTCCATCGTTAACTGATTTCACCGTGAACTGATTTCATCTTCATTTAACTGATTCCATCGTTAACTGATTTCATCGTTAACTGATTTCATCGTTAACTGATTTCATCTTTAACTGATTTCATCGTTAACTGATTTCATCTTCATTTAACTGATTTCATTTTCATTCTTCATTTAACTGATTTCATCGTTAACTGATTTCATCGTTAACTGATTTCATCTTCATTTAACTGATTTCATCGTTAACTGATTTCATCGTTAATTGATTTCATCGTTAACTGATTTCATCTTCATTCTTCATTTAACTGATTTCATCGTTAACTGATTTCATCGTTAACTGATTTCATCTTCATTCTTCATTTAACTGATTTCATCTTTAACTGATTTCATCGTTAACTGATTTCATCTTCATTTAACTGATTTCATCGTTAATTGATTTCATCGTTAACTGATTTCATCGTTAACTGATTTCATCTTCATTTAACTGATTTCATCGTTAAATGATTTCATCGTTAACTGATTTCATCTTTAACTGATTTCATCTTCATTTAACTGATTTCATCGTTAACTGATTTCATCGTTAACTGATTTCATCGTTAACTGATTTCATCTTCATTTAACTGATTCCATCGTTAACTGATTTCATCGTTAACTGATTTCATCTTCATTTAACTGATTTCATCGTTAACTGATTTCATCGTTAACTGATTTCATCTTCATTTAACTGATTTCATCGTTAACTGATTTCATCTTCATTTAACTGATTTCCTCGTTAACTGATTTCATCGTTAACTGATTTCATCTTCATTTAACTGATTCCATCGTTAACTGATTTCATCGTTAACTGATTTCATCGTTAACTGATTTCATCTTTAACTGATTTCATCGTTAACTGATTTCATCTTCATTTAACTGATTTCATCGTTAACTGATTTCATCGTTAACTGATTTCATCTTCATTTAACTGATTTCATTTTCATTCTTCATTTAACTGATTTCATCGTTAACTGATTTCATCTTCATTTAACTGATTTCATTTTCATTCTTCATTTAACTGATTTCATCGTTAACTGATTTCATCTTCATTTAACTGATTTCATCGTTAACTGATTTCATCGTTAACTGATTTCATCTTCATTTAACTGATTTCATCGTTAACTGATTTCATCGTTAACTGATTTCATCGTTAACTGATTTCATCTTCATTTAACTGATTTCATCGTTAACTGATTTCATCGTTAACTGATTTCATCTTCATTTAACTGATTTCATCGTTAACTGATTTCATCTTTAACTGATTTCATCGTTAACTGATTTCATCGTTAACTGATTTCATCGTTAACTGATTTCATCTTCATTTAACTGATTTCATCGTTAACTGATTTCATCGTTAACTGATTCCATCGGTAACTGATTTCATCGTTAACTGATTTCATCTTCATTTAACTGATTTCATCGTTAACTGATTTCATCTTCATTTAACTGATTTCATCGTTAACTGATTTCATCGTTAACTGATTTCATCGTTAACTGATTTCATCTTCATTTAACTGATTTCATTTTCATTCTTCATTTAACTGATTTCATCGTTAACTGATTTCATCTTCATTTAACTGATTTCATCGTTAACTGATTTCATCTTCATTTAACTGATTTCATCGTTAACTGATTTCATCGTTAACTGATTTCATCTTCATTTAACTGATTTCATCGTTAACTGATTTCATCGTTAACTGATTCCATCGTTAACTGATTTCATCGTTAACTGATTTCATCTTCATTTAACTGATTTCATCGTTAACTGATTTCATCTTTAACTGATTTCATCGTTAACTGATTTCATCTTCATTTAACTGATTTCATCGTTAACTGATTTCATCTTCATTTAACTGATTTCATCGTTAACTGATTTCATCGTTAACTGATTTCATCTTCATTTAACTGATTTCATCGTTAACTGATTTCATCGTTAACTGATTTCATCTTTAACTGATTTCATCGTTAACTGATTTCATCTTCATTTAACTGATTTCATCGTTAACTGATTTCATCGTTAACTGATTTCATCTTCATTTAACTGATTTCATCGTTAACTGATTTCATCGTTAACTGATTTCATCGTTAACTGATTTCATCTTCATTTAACTGATTTCATCGTTAACTGATTTCATCGTTAACTGATTTCATCTTCATTTAACTGATTTCATCTTCATTTAACTGATTTCATCGTTAACTGATTTCATCTTCATTTAACTGATTTCATCGTTAACTGATTTCATCGTTAACTGATTTCATCTTCATTTAACTGATTCCATCGTTAACTGATTTCATCGTTAACTGATTTCATCTTCATTTAACTGATTCCATCGTTAACTGATTTCATCGTTAACTGATTTCATCGTTAACTGATTTCATCTTCATTTAACTGATTTCATCTTCATTTAACTGATTTCATCGTTAACTGATTTCATCGTTAACTGATTTCATCTTCATTTAACTGATTTCATCGTTAACTGATTTCATCGTTAACTGATTCCATCGTTAACTGATTTCATCTTCATTTAACTGATTTCATCGTTAACTGATTTCATCTTCATTTAACTGATTCCATCGTTAACTGATTCCATCGTTAACTGATTTCATCGTTAACTGATTTCATCTTCATTTAACTGATTTCATTTTCATTCTTCATTTAACTGATTTCATCGTTAACTGATTTCATCTTCATTTAACTGATTTCATCGTTAACTGATTTCATCGTTAACTGATTTCATGGTTAACTGATTTCATCTTCATTTAACTGATTTCATCGTTAACTGATTTCATCGTTAACTGATTTCATCTTTAACTGATTTCATCGTTAACTGATTTCATCTTCATTTAACTGATTTCATCGTTAACTGATTTCATCTTCATTTAACTGATTCCATCGTTAACTGATTTCATCGTTAACTGATTTCATCTTCATTTAACTGATTTCATCGTTAACTGATCTCATCGTTAACTGATCTCATCGTTAACTGATTCCATCGTTAACTGATTTCACCGTGAACTGATTTCATCTTCATTTAACTGATTCCATCGTTAACTGATTTCATCGTTAACTGATTTCATCGTTAACTGATTTCATCTTTAACTGATTTCATCGTTAACTGATTTCATCTTCATTTAACTGATTTCATTTTCATTCTTCATTTAACTGATTTCATCGTTAACTGATTTCATCGTTAACTGATTTCATCTTCATTTAACTGATTTCATCGTTAACTGATTTCATCGTTAATTGATTTCATCGTTAACTGATTTCATCTTCATTCTTCATTTAACTGATTTCATCGTTAACTGATTTCATCGTTAACTGATTTCATCTTCATTCTTCATTTAACTGATTTCATCTTTAACTGATTTCATCGTTAACTGATTTCATCTTCATTTAACTGATTTCATCGTTAATTGATTTCATCGTTAACTGATTTCATCGTTAACTGATTTCATCTTCATTTAACTGATTTCATCGTTAAATGATTTCATCGTTAACTGATTTCATCTTTAACTGATTTCATCTTCATTTAACTGATTTCATCGTTAACTGATTTCATCGTTAACTGATTTCATCGTTAACTGATTTCATCTTCATTTAACTGATTCCATCGTTAACTGATTTCATCGTTAACTGATTTCATCTTCATTTAACTGATTTCATCGTTAACTGATTTCATCGTTAACTGATTTCATCTTCATTTAACTGATTTCATCGTTAACTGATTTCATCTTCATTTAACTGATTTCCTCGTTAACTGATTTCATCGTTAACTGATTTCATCTTCATTTAACTGATTCCATCGTTAACTGATTTCATCGTTAACTGATTTCATCGTTAACTGATTTCATCTTTAACTGATTTCATCGTTAACTGATTTCATCTTCATTTAACTGATTTCATCGTTAACTGATTTCATCGTTAACTGATTTCATCTTCATTTAACTGATTTCATTTTCATTCTTCATTTAACTGATTTCATCGTTAACTGATTTCATCTTCATTTAACTGATTTCATTTTCATTCTTCATTTAACTGATTTCATCGTTAACTGATTTCATCTTCATTTAACTGATTTCATCGTTAACTGATTTCATCGTTAACTGATTTCATCTTCATTTAACTGATTTCATCGTTAACTGATTTCATCGTTAACTGATTTCATCGTTAACTGATTTCATCTTCATTTAACTGATTTCATCGTTAACTGATTTCATCGTTAACTGATTTCATCGTTAACTGATTTCATCTTCATTTAACTGATTTCATCGTTAACTGATTTCATCTTTAACTGATTTCATCGTTAACTGATTTCATCGTTAACTGATTTCATCTTCATTTAACTGATTTCATCGTTAACTGATTTCATCGTTAACTGATTTCATCTTTAACTGATTTCATCGTTAACTGATTTCATCTTCATTTAACTGATTTCATCGTTAACTGATTTCATCTTCATTTAACTGATTTCATCGTTAACTGATTTCATCGTTAACTGATTTCATCGTTAACTGATTTCATCTTCATTTAACTGATTCCATCGTTAACTGATTTCATCGTTAACTGATTTCATCGTTAACTGATTTCATCTTCATTTAACTGATTTCATCGTTAACTGATTTCATCGTTAACTGATTTCATCTTTAACTGATTTCATCGTTAACTGATTTCATCTTCATTTAACTGATTTCATCGTTAACTGATTTCATCGTTAACTGATTTCATCGTTAACTGATTTCATCTTCATTTAACTGATTTCATCGTTAACTGATTTCATCGTTAACTGATTCCATCGGTAACTGATTTCATCGTTAACTGATTTCATCTTCATTTAACTGATTTCATCGTTAACTGATTTCATCTTCATTTAACTGATTTCATCGTTAACTGATTTCATCGTTAACTGATTTCATCGTTAACTGATTTCATCTTCATTTAACTGATTTCATTTTCATTCTTCATTTAACTGATTTCATCGTTAACTGATTTCATCTTCATTTAACTGATTTCATCGTTAACTGATTTCATCTTCATTTAACTGATTTCATCGTTAACTGATTTCATCGTTAACTGATTTCATCTTCATTTAACTGATTTCATCGTTAACTGATTTCATCGTTAACTGATTCCATCGTTAACTGATTTCATCGTTAACTGATTTCATCTTCATTTAACTGATTTCATCGTTAACTGATTTCATCGTTAACTGATTTCATCTTCATTTAACTGATTTCATCGTTAACTGATTTCATCTTTAACTGATTTCATCGTTAACTGATTTCATCGTTAACTGATTTCATCTTCATTTAACTGATTTCATCGTTAACTGATTTCATCGTTAACTGATTTCATCTTCATTTAACTGATTTCATCGTTAACTGATTTCATCGTTAACTGATTTCATCTTCATTTAACTGATTTCATCGTTAACTGATTTCATCTTCATTTAACTGATTTCATCGTTAACTGATTTCATCGTTAACTGATTCCATCGTTAACTGATTTCATCTTCATTTAACTGATTTCATCGTTAACTGATTTCATCTTCATTTAACTGATTCCATCGTTAACTGATTCCATCGTTAACTGATTTCATCGTTAACTGATTTCATCTTCATTTAACTGATTTCATTTTCATTCTTCATTTAACTGATTTCATCGTTAACTGATTTCATCTTCATTTAACTGATTTCATCGTTAACTGATTTCATCGTTAACTGATTTCATGGTTAACTGATTTCATCTTCATTTAACTGATTTCATCGTTAACTGATTTCATCGTTAACTGATTTCATCTTTAACTGATTTCATCGTTAACTGATTTCATCTTCATTTAACTGATTTCATCGTTAACTGATTTCATCTTCATTTAACTGATTCCATCGTTAACTGATTTCATCGTTAACTGATTTCATCGTTAACTGATTTCATCTTCATTTAACTGATTTCATCGTTAACTGATCTCATCGTTAACTGATCTCATCGTTAACTGATTCCATCGTTAACTGATTTCACCGTGAACTGATTTCATCTTCATTTAACTGATTCCATCGTTAACTGATTTCATCGTTAACTGATTTCATCGTTAACTGATTTCATCTTTAACTGATTTCATCGTTAACTGATTTCATCTTCATTTAACTGATTTCATTTTCATTCTTCATTTAACTGATTTCATCGTTAACTGATTTCATCGTTAACTGATTTCATCTTCATTTAACTGATTTCATCGTTAACTGATTTCATCGTTAATTGATTTCATCGTTAACTGATTTCATCTTCATTCTTCATTTAACTGATTTCATCGTTAACTGATTTCATCGTTAACTGATTTCATCTTCATTTAACTGATTTCATCGTTAACTGATTTCATCTTCATTCTTCATTTAACTGATTTCATCTTTAACTGATTTCATCGTTAACTGATTTCATCTTCATTTAACTGATTTCATCGTTAATTGATTTCATCGTTAACTGATTTCATCGTTAACTGATTTCATCTTCATTTAACTGATTTCATCGTTAAATGATTTCATCGTTAACTGATTTCATCTTTAACTGATTTCATCTTCATTTAACTGATTTCATCGTTAACTGATTTCATCGTTAACTGATTTCATCGTTAACTGATTTCATCTTCATTTAACTGATTCCATCGTTAACTGATTTCATCGTTAACTGATTTCATCTTCATTTAACTGATTTCATCGTTAACTGATTTCATCGTTAACTGATTTCATCTTCATTTAACTGATTTCATCGTTAACTGATTTCATCTTCATTTAACTGATTTCCTCGTTAACTGATTTCATCGTTAACTGATTTCATCTTCATTTAACTGATTCCATCGTTAACTGATTTCATCGTTAACTGATTTCATCGTTAACTGATTTCATCTTTAACTGATTTCATCGTTAACTGATTTCATCTTCATTTAACTGATTTCATCGTTAACTGATTTCATCGTTAACTGATTTCATCTTCATTTAACTGATTTCATTTTCATTCTTCATTTAACTGATTTCATCGTTAACTGATTTCATCTTCATTTAACTGATTTCATTTTCATTCTTCATTTAACTGATTTCATCGTTAACTGATTTCATCTTCATTTAACTGATTTCATCGTTAACTGATTTCATCGTTAACTGATTTCATCTTCATTTAACTGATTTCATCGTTAACTGATTTCATCGTTAACTGATTTCATCGTTAACTGATTTCATCTTCATTTAACTGATTTCATCGTTAACTGATTTCATCGTTAACTGATTTCATCGTTAACTGATTTCATCTTCATTTAACTGATTTCATCGTTAACTGATTTCATCTTTAACTGATTTCATCGTTAACTGATTTCATCGTTAACTGATTTCATCTTCATTTAACTGATTTCATCGTTAACTGATTTCATCGTTAACTGATTTCATCTTTAACTGATTTCATCGTTAACTGATTTCATCTTCATTTAACTGATTTCATCGTTAACTGATTTCATCTTCATTTAACTGATTTCATCGTTAACTGATTTCATCGTTAACTGATTTCATCGTTAACTGATTTCATCTTCATTTAACTGATTCCATCGTTAACTGATTTCATCGTTAACTGATTTCATCGTTAACTGATTTCATCTTCATTTAACTGATTTCATCGTTAACTGATTTCATCGTTAACTGATTTCATCGTTAACTGATTTCATCTTTAACTGATTTCATCGTTAACTGATTTCATCTTCATTTAACTGATTTCATCGTTAACTGATTTCATCGTTAACTGATTTCATCGTTAACTGATTTCATCTTCATTTAACTGATTTCATCGTTAACTGATTTCATCGTTAACTGATTCCATCGTTAACTGATTTCATCGTTAACTGATTTCATCTTCATTTAACTGATTTCATCGTTAACTGATTTCATCTTCATTTAACTGATTTCATCGTTAACTGATTTCATCGTTAACTGATTTCATCGTTAACTGATTTCATCTTCATTTAACTGATTTCATTTTCATTCTTCATTTAACTGATTTCATCGTTAACTGATTTCATCTTCATTTAACTGATTTCATCGTTAACTGATTTCATCTTCATTTAACTGATTTCATCGTTAACTGATTTCATCGTTAACTGATTTCATCGTTAACTGATTTCATCTTCATTTAACTGATTTCATCGTTAACTGATTTCATCGTTAACTGATTCCATCGTTAACTGATTTCATCGTTAACTGATTTCATCTTCATTTAACTGATTTCATCGTTAACTGATTTCATCGTTAACTGATTTCATCTTCATTTAACTGATTTCATCGTTAACTGATTTCATCTTTAACTGATTTCATCGTTAACTGATTTCATCTTCATTTAACTGATTTCATCGTTAACTGATTTCATCGTTAACTGATTTCATCGTTAACTGATTTCATCTTCATTTAACTGATTTCATCGTTAACTGATTTCATCGTTAACTGATTTCATCTTCATTTAACTGATTTCATCGTTAACTGATTTCATCGTTAACTGATTCCATCGTTAACTGATTTCATCTTTAACTGATTTCATCGTTAACTGATTTCATCTTCATTTAACTGATTTCATCGTTAACTGATTTCATCTTCATTCAACTGATTTCATCGTTAACTGATTTCGTCTTCATTTAACTGATTTCATCGTTAACTGATTTCATCTTTAACTGATTTCATCGTTAACTGATTTCATCTTCATTTAACTGATTTCATCGTTAACTGATTTCATCGTTAACTGATTTCATCGTTAACTGATTTCATCTTCATTTAACTGATTTCATCGTTAACTGATTTCATCGTTAACTGATTTCATCGTTAACTGATTTCATCTTCATTTAACTGATTTCATCGTTAACTGATTTCATCTTCATTTAATTGATTTCATCGTTAACTGATTTCATCGTTAACTGATTTCATCGTTAACTGATTTCATCTTCATTTAACTGATTTCATCGTTAACTGATTTCATCGTTAACTGATTTCATCTTCATTTAACTGATTTCATCGTTAACTGATTTCATCGTTAATTGATTTCATCGTTAACTGATTTCATCTTCATTTAACTGATTTCATCGTTAACTGATTTCATCGTTAACTGATTTCATCTTTAACTGATTTCATCTTCATTTAACTGATTTCATCGTTAACTGATTTCATCGTTAACTGATTTCATCTTCATTTAATTGATTTCATCGTTAACTGATTTCATCGTTAACTGATTTCATCGTTAACTGATTTCATCTTCATTTAACTGATTTCATCGTTAACTGATTTCATCGTTAACTGATTTCATCGTTAACTGATTTCATCTTCATTTAACTGATTTCATCGTTAACTGATTTCATCGTTAACTGATTTCATCTTCATTTAACTGATTTCATCGTTAACTGATTTCATCGTTAATTGATTTCATCGTTAACTGATTTCATCTTCATTTAACTGATTTCATCGTTAACTGATTTCATCGTTAATTGATTTCATCGTTAACTGATTTCATCTTCATTTAACTGATTTCATTTTCATTCTTCATTTAACTGATTTCATCGTTAACTGATTTCATCGTTAACTGATTTCATCTTCATTTAACTGATTTCATCGTTAACTGATTTCATCGTTAATTGATTTCATCGTTAACTGATTTCATCTTCATTCTTCATTTAACTGATTTCATCGTTAACTGATTTCATCTTCATTTAACTGATTTCATCGTTAACTGATTTCATCTTCATTCTTCATTTAACTGATTTCATCTTTAACTGATTTCATCGTTAACTGATTTCATCTTCATTTAACTGATTTCATCGTTAATTGATTTCATCGTTAACTGATTTCATCGTTAACTGATTTCATCTTCATTTAACTGATTTCATCGTTAACTGATTTCATCGTTAACTGATTTCATCTTTAACTGATTTCATCTTCATTTAACTGATTTCATCGTTAACTGATTTCATCGTTAACTGATTTCATCTTCATTTAACTGATTTCATTGTTAACTGATTTCATCGTTAACTGATTTCATCTTCATTTAACTGATTTCATCGTTAACTGATTTCATCGTTAACTGATTTCATCGTTAACTGATTTCATCTTCATTTAACTGATTTCATTTTCATTCTTCATTTAACTGATTTCATCGTTAACTGATTTCATCTTCATTTAACTGATTTCATCGTTAACTGATTTCATCGTTAACTGATTTCATCGTTAACTGATTTCATCTTTAACTGATTTCATCGTTAACTGATTTCATCTTCATTTAACTGATTTCATCGTTAACTGATTTCATCTTCATTTAATTGATTTCATCGTTAACTGATTTCATCGTTAACTGATTTCATCGTTAACTGATTTCATCTTCATTTAACTGATTTCATCGTTAACTGATTTCATCGTTAACTGATTTCATCGTTAACTGATTTCATCTTCATTTAACTGATTTCATCTTCATTTAACTGATTTCATCGTTAACTGATTTCATCTTCATTTAATTGATTTCATCGTTAACTGATTTCATCGTTAACTGATTTCATCGTTAACTGATTTCATCTTCATTTAACTGATTTCATCGTTAACTGATTTCATCGTTAACTGATTTCATCTTCATTTAATTGATTTCATCGTTAACTGATTTCATCGTTAACTGATTTCATCGTTAACTGATTTCATCTTCATTTAACTGATTTCATCGTTAACTGATTTCATCGTTAACTGATTTCATCGTTAACTGATTTCATCTTCATTTAACTGATTTCATCGTTAACTGATTTCATCGTTAACTGATTTCATCTTCATTTAACTGATTTCATCGTTAACTGATTTCATCGTTAATTGATTTCATCGTTAACTGATTTCATTTTCATTCTTCATTTAACTGATTTCATCGTTAACTGATTTCATCGTTAACTGATTTCATCTTCATTTAACTGATTTCATCGTTAACTGATTTCATCGTTAACTGATTTCATCGTTAACTGATTTCATCTTCATTTAACTGATTTCATCGTTAACTGATTTCATCGTTAACTGATTTCATCTTCATTTAACTGATTTCATCGTTAACTGATTTCATCGTTAACTGATTTCATCGTTAACTGATTTCATCGTTAACTGATTTCATCTTCATTTAACTGATTTCATTGTTAACTGATTTCATCGTTAACTGATTTCATCTTCATTTAACTGATTTCATCGTTAACTGATTTCATCGTTAACTGATTTCATCTTCATTTAACTGATTTCATTTTCATTCTTCATTTAACTGATTTCATCGTTAACTGATTTCATCTTCATTTAACTGATTTCATCGTTAACTGATTTCATCGTTAACTGATTTCATCGTTAACTGATTTCATCTTTAACTGATTTCATCGTTAACTGATTTCATCTTCATTTAACTGATTTCATCGTTTACTGATTTCATCTTCATTTAATTGATTTCATCGTTAACTGATTTCATCGTTAACTGATTTCATCGTTAACTGATTTCATCTTCATTTAACTGATTTCATCGTTAACTGATTTCATCGTTAACTGATTTCATCTTCATTTAACTGATTTCATTTTCATTCTTCATTTAACTGATTTCATCGTTAACTGATTTCATCTTCATTTAATTGATTTCATCGTTAACTGATTTCATCGTTAACTGATTTCATCGTTAACTGATTTCATCTTCATTTAACTGATTTCATCGTTAACTGATTTCATCGTTAACTGATTTCATCGTTAACTGATTTCATCTTCATTTAACTGATTTCATCGTTAACTGATTTCATCGTTAACTGATTTCATCTTCATTTAACTGATTTCATCGTTAACTGATTTCATCGTTAATTGATTTCATCGTTAACTGATTTCATTTTCATTCTTCATTTAACTGATTTCATCGTTAACTGATTTCATCGTTAACTGATTTCATCTTCATTTAACTGATTTCATCGTTAACTGATTTCATCGTTAATTGATTTCATCGTTAACTGATTTCATCTTCATTCTTCATTTAACTGATTTCATCGTTAACTGATTTCATCTTCATTTAACTGATTTCATCGTTAACTGATTTCATCGTTAACTGATTTCATCTTCATTTAACTGATTTCATCGTTAACTGATTTCATCTTCATTCTTCATTTAACTGATTTCATCTTTAACTGATTTCATCGTTAACTGATTTCATCTTCATTTAACTGATTTCATCGTTAATTGATTTCATCGTTAACTGATTTCATCTTCATTTAACTGATTTCATTTTCATTCTTCATTTAACTGATTTCATCGTTAACTGATTTCATCTTCATTTAATTGATTTCATCGTTAACTGATTTCATCGTTAACTGATTTCATCGTTAACTGATTTCATCTTCATTTAACTGATTTCATCGTTAACTGATTTCATCGTTAACTGATTTCATCTTCATTTAATTGATTTCATCGTTAACTGATTTCATCTTTAACTGATTTCATCGTTAACTGATTTCATCTTCATTTAACTGATTTCATCGTTAACTGATTTCATCTTCATTTAACTGATTTCATCGTTAACTGATTTCATCGTTAACTGATTTCATCTTTAACTGATTTCATCTTCATTTAACTGATTTCATCGTTAACTGATTTCATCGTTAACTGATTTCATCGTTAACTGATTTCATCTTCATTTAACTGATTTCATTGTTAACTGATTTCATCGTTAACTGATTTCATCTTCATTTAACTGATTTCATCGTTAACTGATTTCATCGTTAACTGATTTCATCGTTAACTGATTTCATCTTCATTTAACTGATTTCATTTTCATTCTTCATTTAACTGATTTCATCTTTAACTGATTTCATCTTCATTTAACTGATTTCATCGTTAACTGATTTCATCGTTAACTGATTTCATCGTTAACTGATTTCATCTTCATTTAACTGATTTCATTGTTAACTGATTTCATCGTTAACTGATTTCATCTTCATTTAACTGATTTCATCGTTAACTGATTTCATCGTTAACTGATTTCATCTTCATTTAACTGATTTCATCGTTAACTGATTTCATCGTTAACTGATTTCATCGTTAACTGATTTCATCTTCATTTAACTGATTTCATCGTTAACTGACTTCATCTTTAACTGATTTCATCGTTAACTGATTTCATCTTCATTTAACTGATTTCATCGTTAACTGATTTCATCTTCATTTAATTGATTTCATCGTTAACTGATTTCATCGTTAACTGATTTCATCGTTAACTGATTTCATCTTCATTTAACTGATTTCATCGTTAACTGATTTCATCGTTAACTGATTTCATCTTCATTTAACTGATTTCATTTTCATTCTTCATTTAACTGATTTCATCGTTAACTGATTTCATCTTCATTTAATTGATTTCATCGTTAACTGATTTCATCGTTAACTGATTTCATCGTTAACTGATTTCATCTTCATTTAACTGATTTCATCGTTAACTGATTTCATCGTTAACTGATTTCATCTTCATTTAACTGATTTCATTTTCATTCTTCATTTAACTGATTTCATCGTTAACTGATTTCATCTTCATTTAATTGATTTCATCGTTAACTGATTTCATCGTTAACTGATTTCATCGTTAACTGATTTCATCTTCATTTAACTGATTTCATCGTTAACTGATTTCATCGTTAACTGATTTCATCTTCATTCTTCATTTAACTGATTTCATCGTTAACTGATTTCATCTTCATTTAACTGATTTCATCGTTAACTGATTTCATCGTTAACTGATTTCATCGTTAACTGATTTCATCGTTAACTGATTTCATCTTCATTTAACTGATTTCATTGTTAACTGATTTCATCGTTAACTGATTTCATCTTCATTTAACTGATTTCATCGTTAACTGATTTCATCGTTAACTGATTTCATCGTTAACTGATTTCATCTTCATTTAACTGATTTCATTTTCATTCTTCATTTAACTGATTTCATCGTTAACTGATTTCATCTTCATTTAACTGATTTCATCGTTAACTGATTTCATCGTTAACTGATTTCATCTTTAACTGATTTCATCGTTAACTGATTTCATCTTCATTTAACTGATTTCATCGTTAACTGATTTCATCTTCATTTAATTGATTTCATCGTTAACTGATTTCATCGTTAACTGATTTCATCGTTAACTGATTTCATCGTTAACTGATTTCATCTTCATTTAACTGATTTCATCGTTAACTGATTTCATCGTTAACTGATTTCATCTTCATTTAACTGATTTCATTTTCATTCTTCATTTAACTGATTTCATCGTTAACTGATTTCATCTTCATTTAATTGATTTCATCGTTAACTGATTTCATCGTTAACTGATTTCATCGTTAACTGATTTCATCTTCATTTAACTGATTTCATCGTTAACTGATTTCATCGTTAACTGATTTCATCGTTAACTGATTTCATCTTCATTTAACTGATTTCATCGTTAACTGATTTCATCGTTAATTGATTTCATCGTTAACTGATTTCATTTTCATTCTTCATTTAACTGATTTCATCGTTAACTGATTTCATCGTTAACTGATTTCATCTTCATTTAACTGATTTCATCGTTAACTGATTTCATCGTTAATTGATTTCATCGTTAACTGATTTCATCTTCATTCTTCATTTAACTGATTTCATCGTTAACTGATTTCATCTTCATTTAACTGATTTCATCGTTAACTGATTTCATCGTTAACTGATTTCATCGTTAACTGATTTCATCTTCATTTAACTGATTTCATCGTTAACTGATTTCATCTTCATTCTTCATTTAACTGATTTCATCTTTAACTGATTTCATCGTTAACTGATTTCATCGTTAACTGATTTCATCGTTAACTGATTTCATCTTCATTTAACTGATTTCATCGTTAATTGATTTCATCGTTAACTGATTTCATCGTTAACTGATTTCATCGTTAACTGATTTCATCTTCATTTAACTGATTTCATTTTCATTCTTCATTTAACTGATTTCATCGTTAACTGATTTCATCTTCATTTAACTGATTTCATCGTTAACTGATTTCATCGTTAACTGATTTCATCGTTAACTGATTTCATCTTTAACTGATTTCATCGTTAACTGATTTCATCTTCATTTAACTGATTTCATCGTTAACTGATTTCATCTTCATTTAATTGATTTCATCGTTAACTGATTTCATCGTTAACTGATTTCATCGTTAACTGATTTCATCGTTAACTGATTTCATCTTCATTTAACTGATTTCATCGTTAACTGATTTCATCGTTAACTGATTTCATCTTCATTTAACTGATTTCATTTTCATTCTTCATTTAACTGATTTCATCGTTAACTGATTTCATCTTCATTTAATTGATTTCATCGTTAACTGATTTCATCGTTAACTGATTTCATCGTTAACTGATTTCATCTTCATTTAACTGATTTCATCGTTAACTGATTTCATCGTTAACTGATTTCATCTTCATTTAACTGATTTCATCGTTAACTGATTTCATCGTTAATTGATTTCATCGTTAACTGATTTCATCTTCATTCTTCATTTAACTGATTTCATCGTTAACTGATTTCATCTTCATTTAACTGATTTCATCGTTAACTGATTTCATCGTTAACTGATTTCATCGTTAACTGATTTCATCTTCATTTAACTGATTTCATTGTTAACTGATTTCATCGTTAACTGATTTCATCTTCATTTAACTGATTTCATCGTTAACTGATTTCATCGTTAACTGATTTCATCGTTAACTGATTTCATCTTCATTTAACTGATTTCATTTTCATTCTTCATTTAACTGATTTCATCGTTAACTGATTTCATCTTCATTTAACTGATTTCATCGTTAACTGATTTCATCGTTAACTGATTTCATCGTTAACTGATTTCATCTTTAACTGATTTCATCGTTAACTGATTTCATCTTCATTTAACTGATTTCATCGTTAACTGATTTCATCTTCATTTAATTGATTTCATCGTTAACTGATTTCATCGTTAACTGATTTCATCGTTAACTGATTTCATCTTCATTTAACTGATTTCATCGTTAACTGATTTCATCGTTAACTGATTTCATCTTCATTTAACTGATTTCATTTTCATTCTTCATTTAACTGATTTCATCGTTAACTGATTTCATCTTCATTTAATTGATTTCATCGTTAACTGATTTCATCGTTAACTGATTTCATCGTTAACTGATTTCATCTTCATTTAACTGATTTCATCGTTAACTGATTTCATCGTTAACTGATTTCATCGTTAACTGATTTCATCTTCATTTAACTGATTTCATCGTTAACTGATTTCATCGTTAACTGATTTCATCTTCATTTAACTGATTTCATCGTTAACTGATTTCATCGTTAATTGATTTCATCGTTAACTGATTTCATTTTCATTCTTCATTTAACTGATTTCATCGTTAACTGATTTCATCGTTAACTGATTTCATCTTCATTTAACTGATTTCATCGTTAACTGATTTCATCGTTAATTGATTTCATCGTTAACTGATTTCATCTTCATTCTTCATTTAACTGATTTCATCGTTAACTGATTTCATCTTCATTTAACTGATTTCATCGTTAACTGATTTCATCGTTAACTGATTTCATCGTTAACTGATTTCATCTTCATTTAACTGATTTCATCGTTAACTGATTTCATCTTCATTCTTCATTTAACTGATTTCATCTTTAACTGATTTCATCGTTAACTGATTTCATCTTCATTTAACTGATTTCATCGTTAATTGATTTCATCGTTAACTGATTTCATCGTTAACTGATTTCATCGTTAACTGATTTCATCTTCATTTAACTGATTTCATCGTTAATTGATTTCATCGTTAACTGATTTCATCGTTAATTGATTTCATCGTTAACTGATTTCATCTTCATTTAACTGATTTCATCGTTAACTGATTTCATCTTCATTCTTCATTTAACTGATTTCATCTTTAACTGATTTCATCGTTAACTGATTTCATCTTCATTTAACTGATTTCATCGTTAATTGATTTCATCGTTAACTGATTTCATCGTTAATTGATTTCATCGTTAACTGATTTCATCTTCATTTAACTGATTTCATCGTTAACTGATTTCATCTTCATTATTCATTTAACTGATTTCATCTTTAACTGATTTCATCGTTAACTGATTTCATCTTCATTTAACTGATTTCATCGTTAATTGATTTCATCGTTAACTGATTTCATCGTTAACTGATTTCATCTTCATTTAACTGATTTCATCGTTAACTGATTTCATCGTTAACTGATTTCATCTTTAACTGATTTCATCTTCATTTAACTGATTTCATCGTTAACTGATTTCATCGTTAACTGATTTCATCTTCATTTAGCTGATTTCATCTTCATTTAACTGATTTCATCGTTAACTGATTTCATCGTTAACTGATTTCATCTTCATTTAATTGATTTCATCGTTAACTGATTTCATCGTTAACTGATTTCATCGTTAACTGATTTCATCTTCATTTAACTGATTTCATCGTTAACTGATTTCATCGTTAACTGATTTCATCGTTAACTGATTTCATCTTCATTTAACTGATTTCATCGTTAACTGATTTCATCGTTAACTGATTTCATCTTCATTTAACTGATTTCATCGTTAACTGATTTCATCGTTAATTGATTTCATCGTTAACTGATTTCATTTTCATTCTTCATTTAACTGATTTCATCGTTAACTGATTTCATCGTTAACTGATTTCATCTTCATTTAACTGATTTCATCGTTAACTGATTTCATCGTTAATTGATTTCATCGTTAACTGATTTCATCTTCATTCTTCATTTAACTGATTTCATCGTTAACTGATTTCATCTTCATTTAACTGATTTCATCGTTAACTGATTTCATCGTTAACTGATTTCATCGTTAACTGATTTCATCTTCATTTAACTGATTTCATCGTTAACTGATTTCATCTTCATTCTTCATTTAACTGATTTCATCTTTAACTGATTTCATCGTTAACTGATTTCATCTTCATTTAACTGATTTCATCGTTAATTGATTTCATCGTTAACTGATTTCATCGTTAACTGATTTCATCTTCATTTAACTGATTTCATCGTTAACTGATTTCATCGTTAACTGATTTCATCTTTAACTGATTTCATCTTCATTTAACTGATTTCATCGTTAACTGATTTCATCGTTAACTGATTTCATCGTTAACTGATTTCATCTTCATTTAACTGATTTCATTGTTAACTGATTTCATCGTTAACTGATTTCATCTTCATTTAACTGATTTCATCGTTAACTGATTTCATCGTTAACTGATTTCATCGTTAACTGATTTCATCTTCATTTAACTGATTTCATTTTCATTCTTCATTTAACTGATTTCATCGTTAACTGATTTCATCTTCATTTAACTGATTTCATCGTTAACTGATTTCATCGTTAACTGATTTCATCGTTAACTGATTTCATCTTCATTTAACTGATTTCATCGTTAACTGATTTCATCTTCATTTAATTGATTTCATCGTTAACTGATTTCATCGTTAACTGATTTCATCGTTAACTGATTTCATCGTTAACTGATTTCATCTTCATTTAACTGATTTCATCGTTAACTGATTTCATCGTTAACTGATTTCATCGTTAACTGATTTCATCGTTAACTGATTTCATCTTCATTTAACTGATTTCATCGTTAACTGATTTCATCGTTAACTGATTTCATCTTCATTTAACTGATTTCATTTTCATTCTTCATTTAACTGATTTCATCGTTAACTGATTTCATCTTCATTTAATTGATTTCATCGTTAACTGATTTCATCGTTAACTGATTTCATCGTTAACTGATTTCATCTTCATTTAACTGATTTCATCGTTAACTGATTTCATCGTTAACTGATTTCATCTTCATTTAACTGATTTCATCGTTAACTGATTTCATCGTTAATTGATTTCATCGTTAACTGATTTCATTTTCATTCTTCATTTAACTGATTTCATCGTTAACTGATTTCATCGTTAACTGATTTCATCTTCATTTAACTGATTTCATCGTTAACTGATTTCATCGTTAACTGATTTCATCTTCATTTAACTGATTTCATCGTTAACTGATTTCATCGTTAATTGATTTCATCGTTAACTGATTTCATTTTCATTCTTCATTTAACTGATTTCATCGTTAACTGATTTCATCGTTAACTGATTTCATCTTCATTTAACTGATTTCATCGTTAACTGATTTCATCGTTAATTGATTTCATCGTTAACTGATTTCATCTTCATTCTTCATTTAACTGATTTCATCGTTAACTGATTTCATCTTCATTTAACTGATTTCATCGTTAACTGATTTCATCGTTAACTGATTTCATCGTTAACTGATTTCATCTTCATTTAACTGATTTCATCGTTAACTGATTTCATCTTCATTCTTCATTTAACTGATTTCATCTTTAACTGATTTCATCGTTAACTGATTTCATCTTCATTTAACTGATTTCATCGTTAATTGATTTCATCGTTAACTGATTTCATCGTTAACTGATTTCATCTTCATTTAACTGATTTCATCGTTAACTGATTTCATCGTTAACTGATTTCATCTTTAACTGATTTCATCTTCATTTAACTGATTTCATCGTTAACTGATTTCATCGTTAACTGATTTCATCGTTAACTGATTTCATCTTCATTTAACTGATTTCATTGTTAACTGATTTCATCGTTAACTGATTTCATCTTCATTTAACTGATTTCATCGTTAACTGATTTCATCGTTAACTGATTTCATCTTCATTTAACTGATTTCATTTTCATTCTTCATTTAACTGATTTCATCGTTAACTGATTTCATCTTCATTTAACTGATTTCATCGTTAACTGATTTCATCGTTAACTGATTTCATCTTCATTTAACTGATTTCATTTTCATTCTTCATTTAACTGATTTCATCGTTAACTGATTTCATCTTCATTTAACTGATTTCATCGTTAACTGATTTCATCGTTAACTGATTTCATCGTTAACTGATTTCATCTTTAACTGATTTCATCGTTAACTGATTTCATCTTCATTTAACTGATTTCATCGTTAACTGATTTCATCTTCATTTAATTGATTTCATCGTTAACTGATTTCATCGTTAACTGATTTCATCGTTAACTGATTTCATCTTCATTTAACTGATTTCATCGTTAACTGATTTCATCGTTAACTGATTTCATCTTCATTTAACTGATTTCATTTTCATTCTTCATTTAACTGATTTCATCGTTAACTGATTTCATCTTCATTTAATTGATTTCATCGTTAACTGATTTCATCGTTAACTGATTTCATCGTTAACTGATTTCATCTTCATTTAACTGATTTCATCGTTAACTGATTTCATCGTTAACTGATTTCATCTTCATTTAACTGATTTCATCGTTAACTGATTTCATCGTTAACTGATTTCATCTTCATTTAACTGATTTCATCGTTAACTGATTTCATCGTTAATTGATTTCATCGTTAACTGATTTCATTTTCATTCTTCATTTAACTGATTTCATCGTTAACTGATTTCATCGTTAACTGATTTCATCTTCATTTAACTGATTTCATCGTTAACTGATTTCATCGTTAATTGATTTCATCGTTAACTGATTTCATCTTCATTCTTCATTTAACTGATTTCATCGTTAACTGATTTCATCTTCATTTAACTGATTTCATCGTTAACTGATTTCATCGTTAACTGATTTCATCGTTAACTGATTTCATCTTCATTTAACTGATTTCATCGTTAACTGATTTCATCTTCATTCTTCATTTAACTGATTTCATCTTTAACTGATTTCATCGTTAACTGATTTCATCTTCATTTAACTGATTTCATCGTTAATTGATTTCATCGTTAACTGATTTCATCGTTAACTGATTTCATCTTCATTTAACTGATTTCATCGTTAACTGATTTCATCGTTAACTGATTTCATCTTTAACTGATTTCATCTTCATTTAACTGATTTCATCGTTAACTGATTTCATCGTTAACTGATTTCATCTTCATTTAACTGATTTCATCTTCATTTAACTGATTTCATCGTTAACTGATTTCATCGTTAACTGATTTCATCTTCATTTAATTGATTTCATCGTTAACTGATTTCATCGTTAACTGATTTCATCTTCATTTAACTGATTTCATCGTTAACTGATTTCATCGTTAACTGATTTCATCTTCATTTAACTGATTTCATCGTTAACTGATTTCATCGTTAACTGATTTCATCTTCATTTAACTGATTTCATCGTTAACTGATTTCATCGTTAATTGATTTCATCGTTAACTGATTTCATTTTCATTCTTCATTTAACTGATTTCATCGTTAACTGATTTCATCGTTAACTGATTTCATCTTCATTTAACTGATTTCATCGTTAACTGATTTCATCGTTAATTGATTTCATCGTTAACTGATTTCATCTTCATTCTTCATTTAACTGATTTCATCGTTAACTGATTTCATCTTCATTTAACTGATTTCATCGTTAACTGATTTCATCGTTAACTGATTTCATCTTCATTTAACTGATTTCATCGTTAACTGATTTCATCTTCATTCTTCATTTAACTGATTTCATCTTTAACTGATTTCATCGTTAACTGATTTCATCTTCATTTAACTGATTTCATCTTCATTTAACTGATTTCATCGTTAATTGATTTCATCGTTAACTGATTTCATCGTTAACTGATTTCATCTTCATTTAACTGATTTCATCGTTAACTGATTTCATCGTTAACTGATTTCATCTTTAACTGATTTCATCTTCATTTAACTGATTTCATCGTTAACTGATTTCATCGTTAACTGATTTCATCTTCATTTAACTGATTTCATCGTTAACTGATTTCATCGTTAACTGATTTCATCGTTAACTGATTTCATCTTTAACTGATTTCATCGTTAACTGATTTCATCTTCATTTAACTGATTTCATCGTTAACTGATTTCATCTTCATTTAATTGATTTCATCGTTAACTGATTTCATCGTTAACTGATTTCATCGTTAACTGATTTCATCTTCATTTAACTGATTTCATCGTTAACTGATTTCATCGTTAACTGATTTCATCTTCATTTAACTGATTTCATTTTCATTCTTCATTTAACTGATTTCATCGTTAACTGATTTCATCTTCATTTAATTGATTTCATCGTTAACTGATTTCATCGTTAACTGATTTCATCTTCATTTAACTGATTTCATCGTTAACTGATTTCATCGTTAACTGATTTCATCGTTAACTGATTTCATCTTCATTTAACTGATTTCATCGTTAACTGATTTCATCGTTAACTGATTTCATCTTCATTTAACTGATTTCATCGTTAACTGATTTCATCGTTAATTGATTTCATCGTTAACTGATTTCATTTTCATTCTTCATTTAACTGATTTCATCGTTAACTGATTTCATCGTTAACTGATTTCATCTTCATTTAACTGATTTCATCGTTAACTGATTTCATCGTTAATTGATTTCATCGTTAACTGATTTCATCTTCATTCTTCATTTAACTGATTTCATCGTTAACTGATTTCATCTTCATTTAACTGATTTCATCGTTAACTGATTTCATCGTTAACTGATTTCATCGTTAACTGATTTCATCTTCATTTAACTGATTTCATCGTTAACTGATTTCATCTTCATTCTTCATTTAACTGATTTCATCGTTAACTGATTTCATCGTTAACTGATTTCATCTTCATTTAACTGATTTCATCGTTAATTGATTTCATCGTTAACTGATTTCATCGTTAACTGATTTCATCTTCATTTAACTGATTTCATCGTTAACTGATTTCATCGTTAACTGATTTCATCTTTAACTGATTTCATCTTCATTTAACTGATTTCATCGTTAACTGATTTCATCGTTAACTGATTTCATCGTTAACTGATTTCATCTTCATTTAACTGATTTCATCGTTAACTGATTTCATCGTTAACTGATTTCATCTTCATTTAATTGATTTCATCGTTAACTGATTTCATCGTTAACTGATTTCATCGTTAACTGATTTCATCTTCATTTAACTGATTTCATCGTTAACTGATTTCATCGTTAACTGATTTCATCGTTAACTGATTTCATCTTCATTTAACTGATTTCATCGTTAACTGATTTCTTCGTTAACTGATTTCATCTTCATTTAACTGATTTCATCGTTAAATGATTTCATCGTTAATTGATTTCATCGTTAACTGATTTCATTTTCATTCTTCATTTAACTGATTTCATCGTTAACTGATTTCATCGTTAACTGATTTCATCGTTAACTGATTTCATCTTCATTCTTCATTTAACTGATTTCATCGTTAACTGATTTCATCGTTAATTGATTTCATCGTTAACTGATTTCATCTTCATTCTTCATTTAACTGATTTCATCGTTAACTGATTTCATCGTTAACTGATTTCATCGTTAACTGATTTCATCTTCATTTAACTGATTTCATCGTTAACTGATTTCATCGTTAATTGATTTCATCGTTAACTGATTTCATCTTCATTCTTCATTTAACTGATTTCATCGTTAACTGATTTCATCTTCATTTAACTGATTTCATCGTTAACTGATTTCATCGTTAACTGATTTCATCGTTAACTGATTTCATCTTCATTTAACTGATTTCATCGTTAACTGATTTCATCTTCATTCTTCATTTAACTGATTTCATCTTTAACTGATTTCATCGTTAACTGATTTCATCTTCATTTAACTGATTTCATCGTTAATTGATTTCATCGTTAACTGATTTCATCGTTAACTGATTTCATCTTCATTTAACTGATTTCATCGTTAACTGATTTCATCGTTAACTGATTTCATCTTTAACTGATTTCATCTTCATTTAACTGATTTCATCGTTAACTGATTTCATCGTTAACTGATTTCATCGTTAACTGATTTCATCTTCATTTAACTGATTTCATTGTTAACTGATTTCATCGTTAACTGATTTCATCTTCATTTAACTGATTTCATCGTTAACTGATTTCATCGTTAACTGATTTCATCTTCATTTAACTGATTTCATTTTCATTCTTCATTTAACTGATTTCATCGTTAACTGATTTCATCTTCATTTAACTGATTTCATCGTTAACTGATTTCATCGTTAACTGATTTCATCTTTAACTGATTTCATCGTTAACTGATTTCATCGTTAACTGATTTCATCTTCATTTAACTGATTTCATCGTTAACTGATTTCATCTTCATTTAATTGATTTCATCGTTAACTGATTTCATCGTTAACTGATTTCATCGTTAACTGATTTCATCTTCATTTAACTGATTTCATCGTTAACTGATTTCATCGTTAACTGATTTCATCTTCATTTAACTGATTTCATTTTCATTCTTCATTTAACTGATTTCATCGTTAACTGATTTCATCTTCATTTAATTGATTTCATCGTTAACTGATTTCATCGTTAACTGATTTCATCGTTAACTGATTTCATCTTCATTTAACTGATTTCATCGTTAACTGATTTCATCGTTAACTGATTTCATCTTCATTTAACTGATTTCATCGTTAACTGATTTCATCGTTAATTGATTTCATCGTTAACTGATTTCATTTTCATTCTTCATTTAACTGATTTCATCGTTAACTGATTTCATCGTTAACTGATTTCATCTTCATTTAACTGATTTCATCGTTAACTGATTTCATCGTTAATTGATTTCATCGTTAACTGATTTCATCTTCATTCTTCATTTAACTGATTTCATCGTTAACTGATTTCATCTTCATTTAACTGATTTCATCTTCATTTAACTGATTTCATCGTTAACTGATTTCATCGTTAACTGATTTCATCGTTAACTGATTTCATCTTCATTTAATTGATTTCATCGTTAACTGATTTCATCGTTAACTGATTTCATCGTTAACTGATTTCATCTTCATTTAATTGATTTCATCGTTAACTGATTTCATCGTTAACTGATTTCATCGTTAACTGATTTCATCTTCATTTAACTGATTTCATCGTTAACTGATTTCATCGTTAACTGATTTCATCGTTAACTGATTTCATCTTCATTTAACTGATTTCATCGTTAACTGATTTCATCGTTAACTGATTTCATCTTCATTTAACTGATTTCATCGTTAACTGATTTCATCGTTAATTGATTTCATCGTTAACTGATTTCATTTTCATTCTTCATTTAACTGATTTCATCGTTAACTGATTTCATCGTTAACTGATTTCATCTTCATTTAACTGATTTCATCGTTAACTGATTTCATCGTTAATTGATTTCATCGTTAACTGATTTCATCTTCATTCTTCATTTAACTGATTTCATCGTTAACTGATTTCATCTTCATTTAACTGATTTCATCGTTAACTGATTTCATCGTTAACTGATTTCATCGTTAACTGATTTCATCTTCATTTAACTGATTTCATCGTTAACTGATTTCATCGTTAACTGATTTCATCGTTAACTGATTTCATCTTCATTTAACTGATTTCATTGTTAACTGATTTCATCGTTAACTGATTTCATCTTCATTTAACTGATTTCATCGTTAACTGATTTCATCGTTAACTGATTTCATCGTTAACTGATTTCATCTTCATTTAACTGATTTCATTTTCATTCTTCATTTAACTGATTTCATCGTTAACTGATTTCATCTTCATTTAACTGATTTCATCGTTAACTGATTTCATCGTTAACTGATTTCATCGTTAACTGATTTCATCTTTAACTGATTTCATCGTTAACTGATTTCATCTTCATTTAACTGATTTCATCGTTAACTGATTTCATCTTCATTTAATTGATTTCATCGTTAACTGATTTCATCGTTAACTGATTTCATCGTTAACTGATTTCATCTTCATTTAACTGATTTCATCGTTAACTGATTTCATCGTTAACTGATTTCATCTTCATTTAACTGATTTCATCGTTAACTGATTTCATCGTTAACTGATTTCATCTTCATTTAACTGATTTCATCGTTAACTGATTTCATCGTTAACTGATTTCATCGTTAACTGATTTCATCTTCATTTAACTGATTTCATTGTTAACTGATTTCATCGTTAACTGATTTCATCTTCATTTAACTGATTTCATCGTTAACTGATTTCATCGTTAACTGATTTCATCGTTAACTGATTTCATCTTCATTTAACTGATTTCATTTTCATTCTTCATTTAACTGATTTCATCGTTAACTGATTTCATCTTCATTTAACTGATTTCATCGTTAACTGATTTCATCGTTAACTGATTTCATCTTTAACTGATTTCATCGTTAACTGATTTCATCTTCATTTAACTGATTTCATCGTTAACTGATTTCATCTTCATTTAATTGATTTCATCGTTAACTGATTTCATCGTTAACTGATTTCATCGTTAACTGATTTCATCTTCATTTAACTGATTTCATCGTTAACTGATTTCATCGTTAACTGATTTCATCTTCATTTAACTGATTTCATCGTTAACTGATTTCATCGTTAACTGATTTCATCTTCATTTATCTGATTTCATTTTCATTATTCATTTAACTGATTTCATCGTTAACTGATTTCATCTTCATTTAATTGATTTCATCGTTAACTGATTTCATCGTTAACTGATTTCATCGTTAACTGATTTCATCTTCATTTAACTGATTTCATCGTTAACTGATTTCATCGTTAACTGATTTCATCTTCATTTAACTGATTTCATCGTTAACTGATTTCATCGTTAATTGATTTCATCGTTAACTGATTTCATTTTCATTCTTCATTTAACTGATTTCATCGTTAACTGATTTCATCGTTAACTGATTTCATCTTCATTTAACTGATTTCATCGTTAACTGATTTCATCGTTAATTGATTTCATCGTTAACTGATTTCATCTTCATTCTTCATTTAACTGATTTCATCGTTAACTGATTTCATCTTCATTTAACTGATTTCATCTTCATTTAACTGATTTCATCGTTAACTGATTTCATCGTTAACTGATTTCATCGTTAACTGATTTCATCTTCATTTAACTGATTTCATCGTTAACTGATTTCATCGTTAACTGATTTCATCGTTAACTGATTTCATCTTCATTTAACTGATTTCATCGTTAACTGATTTCATCGTTAACTGATTTCATCGTTAACTGATTTCATCTTTAACTGATTTCATCGTTAACTGATTTCATCTTCATTTAACTGATTTCATCGTTAACTGATTTCATCTTCATTTAATTGATTTCATCGTTAACTGATTTCATCGTTAACTGATTTCATCGTTAACTGATTTCATCTTCATTTAACTGATTTCATCGTTAACTGATTTCATCGTTAACTGATTTCATCTTCATTTAACTGATTTCATTTTCATTCTTCATTTAACTGATTTCATCGTTAACTGATTTCATCTTCATTTAATTGATTTCATCGTTAACTGATTTCATCGTTAACTGATTTCATCTTCATTTAACTGATTTCATCGTTAACTGATTTCATCGTTAACTGATTTCATCGTTAACTGATTTCATCTTCATTTAACTGATTTCATCGTTAACTGATTTCATCGTTAACTGATTTCATCTTCATTTAACTGATTTCATCGTTAACTGATTTCATCGTTAATTGATTTCATCGTTAACTGATTTCATCTTCATTCTTCATTTAACTGATTTCATCGTTAACTGATTTCATCTTCATTTAACTGATTTCATCGTTAACTGATTTCATCGTTAACTGATTTCATCGTTAACTGATTTCATCTTCATTTAACTGATTTCATCGTTAACTGATTTCATCTTCATTCTTCATTTAACTGATTTCATCTTTAACTGATTTCATCGTTAACTGATTTCATCTTCATTTAACTGATTTCATCGTTAATTGATTTCATCGTTAACTGATTTCATCGTTAACTGATTTCATCTTCATTTAACTGATTTCATCGTTAACTGATTTCATCGTTAACTGATTTCATCTTCATTTAACTGATTTCATCGTTAACTGATTTCATCGTTAACTGATTTCATCTTCATTTAACTGATTTCATCGTTAACTGATTTCATCGTTAACTGATTTCATCGTTAACTGATTTCATCTTCATTTAACTGATTTCATCGTTAACTGATTTCATCGTTAACTGATTTCATCGTTAACTGATTTCATCTTTAACTGATTTCATCGTTAACTGATTTCATCTTCATTTAACTGATTTCATCGTTAACTGATTTCATCTTCATTTAATTGATTTCATCGTTAACTGATTTCATCGTTAACTGATTTCATCGTTAACTGATTTCATCTTCATTTAACTGATTTCATCGTTAACTGATTTCATCGTTAACTGATTTCATCTTCATTTAACTGATTTCATTTTCATTCTTCATTTAACTGATTTCATCGTTAACTGATTTCATCTTCATTTAATTGATTTCATCGTTAACTGATTTCATCGTTAACTGATTTCATCGTTAACTGATTTCATCTTCATTTAACTGATTTCATCGTTAACTGATTTCATCGTTAACTGATTTCATCGTTAACTGATTTCATCTTCATTTAACTGATTTCATCGTTAACTGATTTCATCGTTAACTGATTTCATCTTCATTTAACTGATTTCATCGTTAACTGATTTCATCGTTAATTGATTTCATCGTTAACTGATTTCATTTTCATTCTTCATTTAACTGATTTCATCTTCATTTAACTGATTTCATCTTCATTTAACTGATTTCATCTTCATTTAACTGATTTCATCGTTAACTGATTTCATCTTTAACTGATTTCATCTTCATTTAACTGATTTCATCGTTAACTGATTTCATCGTTAACTGATTTCATCTTCATTTAACTGATTTCATCTTCATTTAACTGATTTCATCGTTAACTGATTTCATCGTTAACTGATTTCATCTTTAACTGATTTCATCGTTAACTGATTTCATCTTCATTTAACTGATTCCATCGTTAACTGATTTCATCGTTAACTGATTTCATCTTCATTTAACTGATTTCATCGTTATCTGATTTCATCGTTAACTGATTTCATCTTTAACTGATTTCATCTTCATTTAACTGATTTCATCGTTAACTGATTTCATCTTCATTTAACTGATTTCATCGTTAACTGATTTCATCGTTAACTGATTTCATCTTCATTTAACTGATTTCATTTTCATTCTTCATTTAACTGATTTCATCGTTAACTGATTTCATCTTCATTTAATTGATTTCATCGTTAACTGATTTCATCGTTAACTGATTTCATCTTCATTTAACTGATTTCATCGTTAACTGATTTCATCGTTAATTGATTTCATCGTTAACTGATTTCATTTTCATTCTTCATTTAACTGATTTCATCGTTAACTGATTTCATCGTTAACTGATTTCATCTTCATTTAACTGATTTCATCGTTAACTGATTTCATCGTTAACTGATTTCATCTTCATTTAACTGATTTCATCGTTAACTGATTTCATCTTTAACTGATTTCATCGTTAACTGATTTCATCTTCATTTAACTGATTTCATCGTTAATTGATTTCATCGTTAACTGATTTCATCGTTAACTGATTTCATCTTCATTTAACTGATTTCATCGTTAACTGATTTCATCGTTAACTGATTTCATCTTCATTTAACTGATTTCATCGTTAACTGATTTCATCGTTAACTGATTTCATCGTTAACTGATTTCATCTTCATTTAACTGATTTCATCGTTAACTGATTTCATCGTTAACTGATTTCATCTTCATTTAATTGATTTCATCGTTAACTGATTTCATCGTTAACTGATTTCATCGTTAACTGATTTCATCTTCATTTAACTGATTTCATCGTTAACTGATTTCATCGTTAACTGATTTCATCTTCATTTAACTGATTTCATCGTTAACTGATTTCATCGTTAACTGATTTCATCTTCATTTAACTGATTTCATCGTTAACTGATTTCATCGTTAATTGATTTCATCGTTAACTGATTTCATTTTCATTCTTCATTTAACTGATTTCATCGTTAACTGATTTCATCGTTAACTGATTTCATCTTCATTTAACTGATTTCATCGTTAACTGATTTCATCGTTAATTGATTTCATCGTTAACTGATTTCATCTTCATTCTTCATTTAACTGATTTCATCGTTAACTGATTTCATCTTCATTTAACTGATTTCATCGTTAACTGATTTCATCGTTAACTGATTTCATCGTTAACTGATTTCATCTTCATTTAACTGATTTCATCGTTAACTGATTTCATCTTCATTCTTCATTTAACTGATTTCATCTTTAACTGATTTCATCGTTAACTGATTTCATCTTCATTTAACTGATTTCATCGTTAATTGATTTCATCGTTAACTGATTTCATCGTTAACTGATTTCATCTTCATTTAACTGATTTCATCGTTAACTGATTTCATCGTTAACTGATTTCATCTTTAACTGATTTCATCTTCATTTAACTGATTTCATCGTTAACTGATTTCATCGTTAACTGATTTCATCGTTAACTGATTTCATCTTCATTTAACTGATTTCATTGTTAACTGATTTCATCGTTAACTGATTTCATCTTCATTTAACTGATTTCATCGTTAACTGATTTCATCGTTAACTGATTTCATCTTCATTTAACTGATTTCATTTTCATTCTTCATTTAACTGATTTCATCGTTAACTGATTTCATCTTCATTTAACTGATTTCATCGTTAACTGATTTCATCGTTAACTGATTTCATCGTTAACTGATTTCATCTTTAACTGATTTCATCGTTAACTGATTTCATCTTCATTTAACTGATTTCATCGTTAACTGATTTCATCTTCATTTAATTGATTTCATCGTTAACTGATTTCATCGTTAACTGATTTCATCGTTAACTGATTTCATCTTCATTTAACTGATTTCATCGTTAACTGATTTCATCGTTAACTGATTTCATCTTCATTTAACTGATTTCATTTTCATTCTTCATTTAACTGATTTCATCGTTAACTGATTTCATCTTCATTTAATTGATTTCATCGTTAACTGATTTCATCGTTAACTGATTTCATCTTCATTTAACTGATTTCATCGTTAACTGATTTCATCGTTAACTGATTTCATCTTCATTTAACTGATTTCATCGTTAACTGATTTCATCGTTAATTGATTTCATCGTTAACTGATTTCATTTTCATTCTTCATTTAACTGATTTCATCGTTAACTGATTTCATCGTTAACTGATTTCATCTTCATTTAACTGATTTCATCGTTAACTGATTTCATCTTCATTTAACTGATTTCATCGTTAACTGATTTCATCGTTAACTGATTTCATCGTTAACTGATTTCATCTTCATTTAACTGATTTCATCGTTAACTGATTTCATCGTTAACTGATTTCATCGTTAACTGATTTCATCTTCATTTAACTGATTTCATTTTCATTCTTCATTTAACTGATTTCATCGTTAACTGATTTCATCTTCATTTAACTGATTTCATCGTTAACTGATTTCATCGTTAACTGATTTCATCTTCATTTAACTGATTTCATTGTTAACTGATTTCATCGTTAACTGATTTCATCTTCATTTAACTGATTTCATCGTTAACTGATTTCATCGTTAACTGATTTCATCTTCATTTAACTGATTTCATCGTTAACTGATTTCATCGTTAATTGATTTCATCGTTAACTGATTTCATTTTCATTCTTCATTTAACTGATTTCATCGTTAACTGATTTCATCGTTAACTGATTTCATCTTCATTTAACTGATTTCATCGTTAACTGATTTCATCGTTAATTGATTTCATCGTTAACTGATTTCATCTTCATTTAACTGATTTCATCGTTAATTGATTTCATCGTTAACTGATTTCATCGTTAACTGATTTCATCGTTAACTGATTTCATCTTCATTCTTCATTTAACTGATTTCATCTTTAACTGATTTCATCGTTAACTGATTTCATCTTCATTTAACTGATTTCATCGTTAATTGATTTCATCGTTAACTGATTTCATCGTTAATTGATTTCATCGTTAACTGATTTCATCTTCATTTAACTGATTTCATCGTTAACTGATTTCATCTTCATTCTTCATTTAACTGATTTCATCTTTAACTGATTTCATCGTTAACTGATTTCATCTTCATTTAACTGATTTCATCGTTAATTGATTTCATCGTTAACTGATTTCATCGTTAACTGATTTCATCTTCATTTAACTGATTTCATCGTTAACTGATTTCATCGTTAACTGATTTCATCTTTAACTGATTTCATCTTCATTTAACTGATTTCATCGTTAACTGATTTCATCGTTAACTGATTTCATCGTTAACTGATTTCATCTTCATTTAACTGATTTCATCTTCATTTAACTGATTTCATCGTTAACTGATTTCATCGTTAATTGATTTCATCGTTAACTGATTTCATCTTCATTTAACTGATTTCATCGTTAACTGATTTCATCTTCATTTAATTGATTTCATCGTTAACTGATTTCATCGTTAACTGATTTCATCGTTAACTGATTTCATCTTCATTTAACTGATTTCATCGTTAACTGATTTCATCGTTAACTGATTTCATCGTTAACTGATTTCATCTTCATTTAACTGATTTCATCGTTAACTGATTTCATCGTTAACTGATTTCATCGTTAATTGATTTCATCGTTAACTGATTTCATTTTCATTCTTCATTTAACTGATTTCATCGTTAACTGATTTCATCGTTAACTGATTTCATCTTCATTTAACTGATTTCATCGTTAACTGATTTCATCGTTAATTGATTTCATCGTTAACTGATTTCATCTTCATTCTTCATTTAACTGATTTCATCGTTAACTGATTTCATCTTCATTTAACTGATTTCATCGTTAACTGATTTCATCGTTAACTGATTTCATCGTTAACTGATTTCATCTTCATTTAACTGATTTCATCGTTAACTGATTTCATCTTCATTCTTCATTTAACTGATTTCATCTTTAACTGATTTCATCGTTAACTGATTTCATCTTCATTTAACTGATTTCATCGTTAATTGATTTCATCGTTAACTGATTTCATCGTTAACTGATTTCATCTTCATTTAACTGATTTCATCGTTAACTGATTTCATCGTTAACTGATTTCATCTTTAACTGATTTCATCTTCATTTAACTGATTTCATCGTTAACTGATTTCATCGTTAACTGATTTCATCTTCATTTAACTGATTTCATTGTTAACTGATTTCATCGTTAACTGATTTCATCTTCATTTAACTGATTTCATCGTTAACTGATTTCATCGTTAACTGATTTCATCGTTAACTGATTTCATCTTCATTTAACTGATTTCATTTTCATTCTTCATTTAACTGATTTCATCGTTAACTGATTTCATCTTCATTTAACTGATTTCATCGTTAACTGATTTCATCGTTAACTGATTTCATCGTTAACTGATTTCATCTTTAACTGATTTCATCGTTAACTGATTTCATCTTCATTTAACTGATTTCATCGTTAACTGATTTCATCTTCATTTAATTGATTTCATCGTTAACTGATTTCATCATTAACTGATTTCATCGTTAACTGATTTCATCTTCATTTAACTGATTTCATCGTTAACTGATTTCATCGTTAACTGATTTCATCTTCATTTAACTGATTTCATTTTCATTCTTCATTTAACTGATTTCATCGTTAACTGATTTCATCTTCATTTAATTGATTTCATCGTTAACTGATTTCATCGTTAACTGATTTCATCTTCATTTAACTGATTTCATCGTTAACTGATTTCATCTTCATTTAACTGATTTCATCGTTAACTGATTTCATCGTTAATTGATTTCATCGTTAACTGATTTCATTTTCATTCTTCATTTAACTGATTTCATCGTTAACTGATTTCATCGTTAACTGATTTCATCTTCATTTAACTGATTTCATCGTTAACTGATTTCATCGTTAACTGATTTCATCTTCATTTAACTGATTTCATCGTTAACTGATTTCATCGTTAACTGATTTCATCGTTAACTGATTTCATCTTCATTTAACTGATTTCATTGTTAACTGATTTCATCGTTAACTGATTTCATCTTCATTTAACTGATTTCATCGTTAACTGATTTCATCGTTAACTGATTTCATAGTTAACTGATTTCATCTTCATTTAACTGATTTCATCGTTAACTGATTTCATCGTTAACTGATTTCATCTTCATTTAACTGATTTCATTGTTAACTGATTTCATCGTTAACTGATTTCATCTTCATTTAACTGATTTCATCGTTAACTGATTTCATCGTTAACTGATTTCATCGTTAACTGATTTCATCTTCATTTAACTGATTTCATCGTTAACTGATTTCATCTTCATTTAACTGATTTCATCGTTAATTGATTTCATCGTTAACTGATTTCATCGTTAACTGATTTCATCGTTAACTGATTTCATCTTCATTCTTCATTTAACTGATTTCATCTTTAACTGATTTCATCGTTAACTGATTTCATCTTCATTTAACTGATTTCATCGTTAATTGATTTCATCGTTAACTGATTTCATCGTTAATTGATTTCATCATTAACTGATTTCATCTTCATTTAACTGATTTCATCGTTAACTGATTTCATCTTCATTCTTCATTTAACTGATTTCATCTTTAACTGATTTCATCGTTAACTGATTTCATCTTCATTTAACTGATTTCATCGTTAATTGATTTCATCGTTAACTGATTTCATCGTTAACTGATTTCATCTTCATTTAACTGATTTCATCGTTAACTGATTTCATCGTTAACTGATTTCATCTTTAACTGATTTCATCTTCATTTAACTGATTTCATCGTTAACTGATTTCATCGTTAACTGATTTCATCTTCATTTAACTGATTTCATCTTCATTTAACTGATTTCATCGTTAACTGATTTCATCGTTAACTGATTTCATCTTCATTTAATTGATTTCATCGTTAACTGATTTCATCGTTAACTGATTTCATCGTTAACTGATTTCATCTTCATTTAACTGATTTCATCGTTAACTGATTTCATCGTTAACTGATTTCATCGTTAACTGATTTCATCTTCATTTAACTGATTTCATCGTTAACTGATTTCATCGTTAACTGATTTCATCTTCATTTAACTGATTTCATCGTTAACTGATTTCATCGTTAATTGATTTCATCGTTAACTGATTTCATTTTCATTCTTCATTTAACTGATTTCATCGTTAACTGATTTCATCGTTAACTGATTTCATCTTCATTTAACTGATTTCATCGTTAACTGATTTCATCGTTAATTGATTTCATCGTTAACTGATTTCATCTTCATTCTTCATTTAACTGATTTCATCGTTAACTGATTTCATCTTCATTTAACTGATTTCATCGTTAACTGATTTCATCGTTAACTGATTTCATCTTCATTTAACTGATTTCATCGTTAACTGATTTCATCTTCATTCTTCATTTAACTGATTTCATCTTTAACTGATTTCATCGTTAACTGATTTCATCTTCATTTAACTGATTTCATCGTTAATTGATTTCATCGTTAACTGATTTCATCGTTAACTGATTTCATCTTCATTTAACTGATTTCATCGTTAACTGATTTCATCGTTAACTGATTTCATCTTTAACTGATTTCATCTTCATTTAACTGATTTCATCGTTAACTGATTTCATCGTTAACTGATTTCATCTTCATTTAATTGATTTCATCGTTAACTGATTTCATCGTTAACTGATTTCATCGTTAACTGATTTCATCTTCATTTAACTGATTTCATCGTTAACTGATTTCATCGTTAACTGATTTCATCGTTAACTGATTTCATCTTCATTTAACTGATTTCATCGTTAACTGATTTCATCGTTAACTGATTTCATCTTCATTTAACTGATTTCATCGTTAACTGATTTCATCTTCATTTAACTGATTTCATCGTTAACTGATTTCATCGTTAATTGATTTCATCGTTAACTGATTTCATTTTCATTCTTCATTTAACTGATTTCATCGTTAACTGATTTCATCGTTAACTGATTTCATCTTCATTTAACTGATTTCATCGTTAACTGATTTCATCGTTAATTGATTTCATCGTTAACTGATTTCATCTTCATTCTTCATTTAACTGATTTCATCGTTAACTGATTTCATCTTCATTTAACTGATTTCATCGTTAACTGATTTCATCGTTAACTGATTTCATCTTCATTTAACTGATTTCATCGTTAACTGATTTCATCTTCATTCTTCATTTAACTGATTTCATCTTTAACTGATTTCATCGTTAACTGATTTCATCTTCATTTAACTGATTTCATCGTTAATTGATTTCATCGTTAACTGATTTCATCGTTAACTGATTTCATCTTCATTTAACTGATTTCATCGTTAACTGATTTCATCGTTAACTGATTTCATCTTTAACTGATTTCATCTTCATTTAACTGATTTCATCGTTAACTGATTTCATCTTCATTTAACTGATTTCATTGTTAACTGATTTCATCGTTAACTGATTTCATCTTCATTTAACTGATTTCATCGTTAACTGATTTCATCGTTAACTGATTTCATCTTCATTTAACTGATTTCATTTTCATTCTTCATTTAACTGATTTCATCGTTAACTGATTTCATCTTCATTTAACTGATTTCATCGTTAACTGATTTCATCGTTAACTGATTTCATCGTTAACTGATTTCATCTTTAACTGATTTCATCGTTAACTGATTTCATCTTCATTTAACTGATTTCATCGTTAACTGATTTCATCTTCATTTAATTGATTTCATCGTTAACTGATTTCATCGTTAACTGATTTCATCTTCATTTAACTGATTTCATTGTTAACTGATTTCATCGTTAACTGATTTCATCTTCATTTAACTGATTTCATCGTTAACTGATTTCATCGTTAACTGATTTCATCGTTAACTGATTTCATCTTCATTTAACTGATTTCATTTTCATTCTTCATTTAACTGATTTCATCGTTAACTGATTTCATCTTCATTTAACTGATTTCATCGTTAACTGATTTCATCGTTAACTGATTTCATCGTTAACTGATTTCATCTTTAACTGATTTCATCGTTAACTGATTTCATCTTCATTTAACTGATTTCATCGTTAACTGATTTCATCTTCATTTAATTGATTTCATCGTTAACTGATTTCATCGTTAACTGATTTCATCTTCATTTAACTGATTTCATCGTTAACTGATTTCATCGTTAACTGATTTCATCTTCATTTAACTGATTTCATTTTCATTCTTCATTTAACTGATTTCATCGTTAACTGATTTCATCTTCATTTAATTGATTTCATCGTTAACTGATTTCATCGTTAACTGATTTCATCGTTAACTGATTTCATCTTCATTTAACTGATTTCATCGTTAACTGATTTCATCGTTAACTGATTTCATCTTCATTTAACTGATTTCATCGTTAACTGATTTCATCGTTAACTGATTTCATCTTCATTTAACTGATTTCATCGTTAACTGATTTCATCGTTAATTGATTTCATCGTTAACTGATTTCATTTTCATTCTTCATTTAACTGATTTCATCGTTAACTGATTTCATCTTCATTTAACTGATTTCATCGTTAACTGATTTCATCGTTAATTGATTTCATCGTTAACTGATTTCATCTTCATTCTTCATTTAACTGATTTCATCGTTAACTGATTTCATCTTCATTTAACTGATTTCATCGTTAACTGATTTCATCGTTAACTGATTTCATCGTTAACTGATTTCATCTTCATTTAACTGATTTCATCGTTAACTGATTTCATCTTCATTCTTCATTTAACTGATTTCATCTTTAACTGATTTCATCGTTAACTGATTTCATCTTCATTTAACTGATTTCATCGTTAATTGATTTCATCGTTAACTGATTTCATCGTTAATTGATTTCATCGTTAACTGATTTCATCTTCATTTAACTGATTTCATCGTTAACTGATTTCATCTTCATTCTTCATTTAACTGATTTCATCTTTAACTGATTTCATCGTTAACTGATTTCATCTTCATTTAACTGATTTCATCGTTAATTGATTTCATCGTTAACTGATTTCATCGTTAATTGATTTCATCGTTAACTGATTTCATCTTCATTTAACTGATTTCATCGTTAACTGATTTCATCTTCATTCTTCATTTAACTGATTTCATCTTTAACTGATTTCATCGTTAACTGATTTCATCTTCATTTAACTGATTTCATCGTTAATTGATTTCATCGTTAACTGATTTCATCGTTAATTGATTTCATCGTTAACTGATTTCATCTTCATTTAACTGATTTCATCGTTAACTGATTTCATCTTCATTCTTCATTTAACTGATTTCATCTTTAACTGATTTCATCGTTAACTGATTTCATCTTCATTTAACTGATTTCATCGTTAATTGATTTCATCGTTAACTGATTTCATCGTTAACTGATTTCATCGTTAACTGATTTCATCTTCATTTAACTGATTTCATCGTTAACTGATTTCATCGTTAACTGATTTCATCTTTAACTGATTTCATCTTCATTTAACTGATTTCATCGTTAACTGATTTCATCGTTAACTGATTTCATCGTTAACTGATTTCATCTTCATTTAACTGATTTCATCTTCATTTAACTGATTTCATCGTTAACTGATTTCATCGTTAACTGATTTCATCTTCATTTAATTGATTTCATCGTTAACTGATTTCATCGTTAACTGATTTCATCGTTAACTGATTTCATCTTCATTTAACTGATTTCATCGTTAACTGATTTCATCGTTAACTGATTTCATCGTTAACTGATTTCATCTTCATTTAACTGATTTCATCGTTAACTGAATTCATCGTTAACTGATTTCATCTTCATTTAACTGATTTCATCGTTAACTGATTTCATCGTTAATTGATTTCATCGTTAACTGATTTCATTTTCATTCTTCATTTAACTGATTTCATCGTTAACTGATTTCATCGTTAACTGATTTCATCTTCATTTAACTGATTTCATCGTTAACTGATTTCATCGTTAATTGATTTCATCGTTAACTGATTTCATCTTCATTCTTCATTTAACTGATTTCATCGTTAACTGATTTCATCTTCATTTAACTGATTTCATCGTTAACTGATTTCATCTTCATTCTTCATTTAACTGATTTCATCTTTAACTGATTTCATCGTTAACTGATTTCATCTTCATTTAACTGATTTCATCGTTAATTGATTTCATCGTTAACTGATTTCATCGTTAACTGATTTCATCTTCATTTAACTGATTTCATCGTTAACTGATTTCATCTTTAACTGATTTCATCTTCATTTAACTGATTTCATCGTTAACTGATTTCATCGTTAACTGATTTCATCGTTAACTGATTTCATCTTCATTTAACTGATTTCATTGTTAACTGATTTCATCGTTAACTGATTTCATCTTCATTTAACTGATTTCATCGTTAACTGATTTCATCGTTAATTGATTTCATCGTTAACTGATTTCATTTTCATTCTTCATTTAACTGATTTCATCGTTAACTGATTTCATCGTTAACTGATTTCATCTTCATTTAACTGATTTCATCGTTAACTGATTTCATCGTTAATTGATTTCATCGTTAACTGATTTCATCTTCATTCTTCATTTAACTGATTTCATCGTTAACTGATTTCATCTTCATTTAACTGATTTCATCGTTAACTGATTTCATCGTTAACTGATTTCATCTTCATTTAACTGATTTCATCGTTAACTGATTTCATCTTCATTCTTCATTTAACTGATTTCATCTTTAACTGATTTCATCGTTAACTGATTTCATCTTCATTTAACTGATTTCATCGTTAATTGATTTCATCGTTAACTGATTTCATCGTTAACTGATTTCATCTTCATTTAACTGATTTCATCGTTAACTGATTTCATCGTTAACTGATTTCATCTTTAACTGATTTCATCTTCATTTAACTGATTTCATCGTTAACTGATTTCATCGTTAACTGATTTCATCTTCATTTAATTGATTTCATCGTTAACTGATTTCATCGTTAACTGATTTCATCGTTAACTGATTTCATCTTCATTTAACTGATTTCATCGTTAACTGATTTCATCGTTAACTGATTTCATCGTTAACTGATTTCATCTTCATTTAACTGATTTCATCGTTAACTGATTTCATCGTTAACTGATTTCATCTTCATTTAACTGATTTCATCGTTAACTGATTTCATCTTCATTTAACTGATTTCATCGTTAACTGATTTCATCGTTAATTGATTTCATCGTTAACTGATTTCATTTTCATTCTTCATTTAACTGATTTCATCGTTAACTGATTTCATCGTTAACTGATTTCATCTTCATTTAACTGATTTCATCGTTAACTGATTTCATCGTTAATTGATTTCATCGTTAACTGATTTCATCTTCATTCTTCATTTAACTGATTTCATCGTTAACTGATTTCATCTTCATTTAACTGATTTCATCGTTAACTGATTTCATCGTTAACTGATTTCATCTTCATTTAACTGATTTCATCGTTAACTGATTTCATCTTCATTCTTCATTTAACTGATTTCATCTTTAACTGATTTCATCGTTAACTGATTTCATCTTCATTTAACTGATTTCATCGTTAATTGATTTCATCGTTAACTGATTTCATCGTTAACTGATTTCATCTTCATTTAACTGATTTCATCGTTAACTGATTTCATCGTTAACTGATTTCATCTTTAACTGATTTCATCTTCATTTAACTGATTTCATCGTTAACTGATTTCATCTTCATTTAACTGATTTCATTGTTAACTGATTTCATCGTTAACTGATTTCATCTTCATTTAACTGATTTCATCGTTAACTGATTTCATCGTTAACTGATTTCATCGTTAACTGATTTCATCTTCATTTAACTGATTTCATTTTCATTCTTCATTTAACTGATTTCATCGTTAACTGATTTCATCTTCATTTAACTGATTTCATCGTTAACTGATTTCATCGTTAACTGATTTCATCGTTAACTGATTTCATCTTTAACTGATTTCATCGTTAACTGATTTCATCTTCATTTAACTGATTTCATCGTTAACTGATTTCATCTTCATTTAATTGATTTCATCGTTAACTGATTTCATCGTTAACTGATTTCATCGTTAACTGATTTCATCTTCATTTAACTGATTTCATCGTTAACTGATTTCATCGTTAACTGATTTCATCTTCATTTAACTGATTTCATCGTTAACTGATTTCATCGTTAACTGATTTCATCTTCATTTAACTGATTTCATCGTTAACTGATTTCATCGTTAACTGATTTCATCGTTAACTGATTTCATCTTCATTTAACTGATTTCATCGTTAACTGATTTCATCGTTAACTGATTTCATCGTTAACTGATTTCATCTTCATTTAACTGATTTCATTTTCATTCTTCATTTAACTGATTTCATCGTTAACTGATTTCATCTTCATTTAACTGATTTCATCGTTAACTGATTTCATCGTTAACTGATTTCATCTTCATTTAACTGATTTCATCGTTAACTGATTTCATTGTTAACTGATTTCATCGTTAACTGATTTCATCTTCATTTAACTGATTTCATCGTTAACTGATTTCATCGTTAACTGATTTCATCGTTAACTGATTTCATCTTCATTTAACTGATTTCATTTTCATTCTTCATTTAACTGATTTCATCGTTAACTGATTTCATCTTCATTTAACTGATTTCATCGTTAACTGATTTCATCGTTAACTGATTTCATCGTTAACTGATTTCATCTTTAACTGATTTCATCGTTAACTGATTTCATCTTCATTTAACTGATTTCATCGTTAACTGATTTCATCTTCATTTAATTGATTTCATCGTTAACTGATTTCATCGTTAACTGATTTCATCTTCATTTAACTGATTTCATCGTTAACTGATTTCATCGTTAACTGATTTCATCTTCATTTAACTGATTTCATTTTCATTCTTCATTTAACTGATTTCATCGTTAACTGATTTCATCTTCATTTAATTGATTTCATCGTTAACTGATTTCATCGTTAACTGATTTCATCGTTAACTGATTTCATCTTCATTTAACTGATTTCATCGTTAACTGATTTCATCGTTAACTGATTTCATCTTCATTTAACTGATTTCATCGTTAACTGATTTCATCGTTAACTGATTTCATCTTCATTTAACTGATTTCATCGTTAACTGATTTCATCGTTAATTGATTTCATCGTTAACTGATTTCATTTTCATTCTTCATTTAACTGATTTCATCGTTAACTGATTTCATCGTTAACTGATTTCATCTTCATTTAACTGATTTCATCGTTAACTGATTTCATCGTTAATTGATTTCATCGTTAACTGATTTCATCTTCATTCTTCATTTAACTGATTTCATCGTTAACTGATTTCATCTTCATTTAACTGATTTCATCGTTAACTGATTTCATCGTTAACTGATTTCATCGTTAACTGATTTCATCTTCATTTAACTGATTTCATCGTTAACTGATTTCATCTTCATTCTTCATTTAACTGATTTCATCTTTAACTGATTTCATCTTTAACTGATTTCATCGTTAACTGATTTCATCTTCATTTAACTGATTTCATCGTTAATTGATTTCATCGTTAACTGATTTCATCGTTAATTGATTTCATCGTTAACTGATTTCATCTTCATTTAACTGATTTCATCGTTAACTGATTTCATCTTCATTCTTCATTTAACTGATTTCATCTTTAACTGATTTCATCGTTAACTGATTTCATCTTCATTTAACTGATTTCATCGTTAATTGATTTCATCGTTAACTGATTTCATCGTTAATTGATTTCATCGTTAACTGATTTCATCTTCATTTAACTGATTTCATCGTTAACTGATTTCATCTTCATTCTTCATTTAACTGATTTCATCTTTAACTGATTTCATCGTTAACTGATTTCATCTTCATTTAACTGATTTCATCGTTAATTGATTTCATCGTTAACTGATTTCATCGTTAATTGATTTCATCGTTAACTGATTTCATCTTCATTTAACTGATTTCATCGTTAACTGATTTCATCTTCATTCTTCATTTAACTGATTTCATCTTTAACTGATTTCATCGTTAACTGATTTCATCTTCATTTAACTGATTTCATCGTTAATTGATTTCATCGTTAACTGATTTCATCGTTAACTGATTTCATCGTTAACTGATTTCATCTTCATTTAACTGATTTCATCGTTAACTGATTTCATCGTTAACTGATTTCATCTTTAACTGATTTCATCTTCATTTAACTGATTTCATCGTTAACTGATTTCATCGTTAACTGATTTCATCGTTAACTGATTTCATCTTCATTTAACTGATTTCATCTTCATTTAACTGATTTCATCGTTAACTGATTTCATCGTTAACTGATTTCATCTTCATTTAATTGATTTCATCGTTAACTGATTTCATCGTTAACTGATTTCATCGTTAACTGATTTCATCTTCATTTAACTGATTTCATCGTTAACTGATTTCATCGTTAACTGATTTCATCGTTAACTGATTTCATCTTCATTTAACTGATTTCATCGTTAACTGAATTCATCGTTAACTGATTTCATCTTCATTTAACTGATTTCATCGTTAACTGATTTCATCGTTAATTGATTTCATCGTTAACTGATTTCATTTTCATTCTTCATTTAACTGATTTCATCGTTAACTGATTTCATCGTTAACTGATTTCATCTTCATTTAACTGATTTCATCGTTAACTGATTTCATCGTTAATTGATTTCATCGTTAACTGATTTCATCTTCATTCTTCATTTAACTGATTTCATCGTTAACTGATTTCATCTTCATTTAACTGATTTCATCGTTAACTGATTTCATCGTTAACTGATTTCATCGTTAACTGATTTCATCTTCATTTAACTGATTTCATCGTTAACTGATTTCATCTTCATTCTTCATTTAACTGATTTCATCTTTAACTGATTTCATCGTTAACTGATTTCATCTTCATTTAACTGATTTCATCGTTAATTGATTTCATCGTTAACTGATTTCATCGTTAACTGATTTCATCTTCATTTAACTGATTTCATCGTTAACTGATTTCATCGTTAACTGATTTCATCTTTAACTGATTTCATCTTCATTTAACTGATTTCATCGTTAACTGATTTCATCGTTAACTGATTTCATCGTTAACTGATTTCATCGTTAACTGATTTCATCTTCATTTAACTGATTTCATTGTTAACTGATTTCATCGTTAACTGATTTCATCTTCATTTAACTGATTTCATCGTTAACTGATTTCATCGTTAACTGATTTCATCGTTAACTGATTTCATCTTTAACTGATTTCATCGTTAACTGATTTCATCTTCATTTAACTGATTTCATCGTTAACTGATTTCATCTTCATTTAATTGATTTCATCGTTAACTGATTTCATCGTTAACTGATTTCATCGTTAACTGATTTCATCTTCATTTAACTGATTTCATCGTTAACTGATTTCATCGTTAACTGATTTCATCTTCATTTAACTGATTTCATTTTCATTCTTCATTTAACTGATTTCATCGTTAACTGATTTCATCTTCATTTAATTGATTTCATCGTTAACTGATTTCATCGTTAACTGATTTCATCTTCATTTAACTGATTTCATCGTTAACTGATTTCATCGTTAACTGATTTCATCTTCATTTAACTGATTTCATCGTTAACTGATTTCATCGTTAATTGATTTCATCGTTAACTGATTTCATTTTCATTCTTCATTTAACTGATTTCATCGTTAACTGATTTCATCGTTAACTGATTTCATCGTTAACTGATTTCATCTTCATTTAACTGATTTCATTTTCATTCTTCATTTAACTGATTTCATCGTTAACTGATTTCATCGTTAATTGATTTCATCGTTAACTGATTTCATTTTCATTCTTCATTTAACTGATTTCATCGTTAACTGATTTCATCGTTAACTGATTTCATCTTCATTTAACTGATTTCATCGTTAACTGATTTCATCGTTAATTGATTTCATCGTTAACTGATTTCATCTTCATTCTTCATTTAACTGATTTCATCGTTAACTGATTTCATCTTCATTTAACTGATTTCATCGTTAACTGATTTCATCGTTAACTGATTTCATCGTTAACTGATTTCATCTTCATTTAACTGATTTCATCGTTAACTGATTTCATCTTCATTCTTCATTTAACTGATTTCATCTTTAACTGATTTCATCGTTAACTGATTTCATCTTCATTTAACTGATTTCATCGTTAATTGATTTCATCGTTAACTGATTTCATCGTTAACTGATTTCATCTTCATTTAACTGATTTCATCGTTAACTGATTTCATCGTTAACTGATTTCATCGTTAACTGATTTCATCTTCATTTAACTGATTTCATCGTTAACTGATTTCATCGTTAACTGATTTCATCTTCATTTAACTGATTTCATCGTTAACTGATTTCATCGTTAACTGATTTCATCTTCATTTAACTGATTTCATCGTTAACTGATTTCATCGTTAACTGATTTCATCGTTAACTGATTTCATCTTCATTTAACTGATTTCATTGTTAACTGATTTCATCGTTAACTGATTTCATCTTCATTTAACTGATTTCATCGTTAACTGATTTCATCGTTAACTGATTTCATCGTTAACTGATTTCATCGTTAACTGATTTCATCTTCATTTAACTGATTTCATTTTCATTCTTCTTTTAACTGATTTCATCGTTAACTGATTTCATCTTCATTTAACTGATTTCATCGTTAACTGATTTCATCGTTAACTGATTTCATCGTTAACTGATTTCATCGTTAACTGATTTCATCTTCATTTAACTGATTTCATCGTTAACTGATTTCATCTTCATTTAATTGATTTCATCGTTAACTGATTTCATCGTTAACTGATTTCATCGTTAACTGATTTCATCTTCATTTAACTGATTTCATCGTTAACTGATTTCATCGTTAACTGATTTCATCTTCATTTAACTGATTTCATTTTCATTCTTCATTTAACTGATTTCATCGTTAACTGATTTCATCTTCATTTAATTGATTTCATCGTTAACTGATTTCATCGTTAACTGATTTCATCGTTAACTGATTTCATCTTCATTTAACTGATTTCATCGTTAACTGATTTCATCGTTAACTGATTTCATCTTCATTTAACTGATTTCATCGTTAACTGATTTCATCGTTAACTGATTTCATCTTCATTTAACTGATTTCATCGTTAACTGATTTCATCGTTAATTGATTTCATCGTTAACTGATTTCATTTTCATTCTTCATTTAACTGATTTCATCGTTAACTGATTTCATCGTTAACTGATTTCATCTTCATTTAACTGATTTCATTTTCATTCTTCATTTAACTGATTTCATCGTTAACTGATTTCATCTTCATTTAACTGATTTCATCGTTAACTGATTTCATCGTTAACTGATTTCATCGTTAACTGATTTCATCTTTAACTGATTTCATCGTTAACTGATTTCATCTTCATTTAACTGATTTCATCGTTAACTGATTTCATCTTCATTTAATTGATTTCATCGTTAACTGATTTCATCGTTAACTGATTTCATCGTTAACTGATTTCATCTTCATTTAACTGATTTCATCGTTAACTGATTTCATCGTTAACTGATTTCATCTTCATTTAACTGATTTCATCGTTAACTGATTTCATCGTTAACTGATTTCATCTTCATTTAACTGATTTCATCGTTAACTGATTTCATCGTTAACTGATTTCATCGTTAACTGATTTCATCTTCATTTAACTGATTTCATTGTTAACTGATTTCATCGTTAACTGATTTCATCTTCATTTAACTGATTTCATCGTTAACTGATTTCATCGTTAACTGATTTCATCGTTAACTGATTTCATCTTCATTTAACTGATTTCATTTTCATTCTTCATTTAACTGATTTCATCGTTAACTGATTTCATCTTCATTTAACTGATTTCATCGTTAACTGATTTCATCGTTAACTGATTTCATCGTTAACTGATTTCATCTTTAACTGATTTCATCGTTAACTGATTTCATCTTCATTTAACTGATTTCATCGTTAACTGATTTCATCTTCATTTAATTGATTTCATCGTTAACTGATTTCATCGTTAACTGATTTCATCGTTAACTGATTTCATCTTCATTTAACTGATTTCATCGTTAACTGATTTCATCGTTAACTGATTTCATCTTCATTTAACTGATTTCATTTTCATTCTTCATTTAACTGATTTCATCGTTAACTGATTTCATCTTCATTTAATTGATTTCATCGTTAACTGATTTCATCGTTAACTGATTTCATCGTTAACTGATTTCATCTTCATTTAACTGATTTCATCGTTAACTGATTTCATCGTTAACTGATTTCATCGTTAACTGATTTCATCTTCATTTAACTGATTTCATCGTTAACTGATTTCATCGTTAACTGATTTCATCTTCATTTAACTGATTTCATCGTTAACTGATTTCATCGTTAATTGATTTCATCGTTAACTGATTTCATCTTCATTCTTCATTTAACTGATTTCATCGTTAACTGATTTCATCTTCATTTAACTGATTTCATCGTTAACTGATTTCATCTTTAACTGATTTCATCGTTAACTGATTTCATCTTCATTTAACTGATTTCATCGTTAACTGATTTCATCTTCATTCTTCATTTAACTGATTTCATCTTTAACTGATTTCATCGTTAACTGATTTCATCTTCATTTAACTGATTTCATCGTTAATTGATTTCATCGTTAACTGATTTCATCTTCATTTAACTGATTTCATCGTTAACTGATTTCATCGTTAACTGATTTCATCGTTAACTGATTTCATCTTCATTTAACTGATTTCATTTTCATTCTTCATTTAACTGATTTCATCGTTAACTGATTTCATCTTCATTTAACTGATTTCATCGTTAACTGATTTCATCGTTAACTGATTTCATCTTTAACTGATTTCATCGTTAACTGATTTCATCTTCATTTAACTGATTTCATCGTTAACTGATTTCATCTTCATTTAATTGATTTCATCGTTAACTGATTTCATCGTTAACTGATTTCATCGTTAACTGATTTCATCTTCATTTAACTGATTTCATCGTTAACTGATTTCATCGTTAACTGATTTCATCTTCATTTAACTGATTTCATTTTCATTCTTCATTTAACTGATTTCATCGTTAACTGATTTCATCTTCATTTAATTGATTTCATCGTTAACTGATTTCATCGTTAACTGATTTCATCTTCATTTAACTGATTTCATCGTTAACTGATTTCATCGTTAACTGATTTCATCTTCATTTAACTGATTTCATCGTTAACTGATTTCATCGTTAATTGATTTCATCGTTAACTGATTTCATTTTCATTCTTCATTTAACTGATTTCATCGTTAACTGATTTCATCGTTAACTGATTTCATCTTCATTTAACTGATTTCATCGTTAATTGATTTCATCGTTAACTGATTTCATCTTCATTTAACTGATTTCATCGTTAACTGATTTCATCTTCATTTAACTGATTTCATCTTCATTTAACTGATTTCATCGTTAACTGATTTCATCGTTAACTGATTTCATCTTTAACTGATTTCATCTTCATTTAACTGATTTCATCGTTAACTGATTTCATCTTCATTTAACTGATTTCATCTTCATTTAACTGATTTCATCGTTAACTGATTTCATCGTTAACTGATTTCATCTTTAACTGATTTCATCGTTAACTGATTTCATCTTCATTTAACTGATTTCATCGTTAACTGATTTCATCTTCATTTAATTGATTTCATCGTTAACTGATTTCATCGTTAACTGATTTCATCGTTAATTGATTTCATCGTTAACTGATTTCATCTTCATTTAACTGATTTCATCGTTAATTGATTTCATCGTTAACTGATTTCATCGTTAACTGATTTCATCGTTAACTGATTTCATCTTCATTCTTCATTTAACTGATTTCATCTTTAACTGATTTCATCGTTAACTGATTTCATCTTCATTTAACTGATTTCATCGTTAATTGATTTCATCGTTAACTGATTTCATCGTTAATTGATTTCATCGTTAACTGATTTCATCTTCATTTAACTGATTTCATCGTTAACTGATTTCATCTTCATTCTTCATTTAACTGATTTCATCTTTAACTGATTTCATCGTTAACTGATTTCATCTTCATTTAACTGATTTCATCGTTAATTGATTTCATCGTTAACTGATTTCATCGTTAACTGATTTCATCTTCATTTAACTGATTTCATCGTTAACTGATTTCATCGTTAACTGATTTCATCTTTAACTGATTTCATCTTCATTTAACTGATTTCATCGTTAACTGATTTCATCGTTAACTGATTTCATCGTTAACTGATTTCATCTTCATTTAACTGATTTCATCTTCATTTAACTGATTTCATCGTTAACTGATTTCATCGTTAACTGATTTCATCTTCATTTAATTGATTTCATCGTTAACTGATTTCATCGTTAACTGATTTCATCGTTAACTGATTTCATCTTCATTTAACTGATTTCATCGTTAACTGATTTCATCGTTAACTGATTTCATCGTTAACTGATTTCATCTTCATTTAACTGATTTCATCGTTAACTGATTTCATCGTTAACTGATTTCATCGTTAACTGATTTCATCTTCATTTAACTGATTTCATCGTTAACTGATTTCATCGTTAATTGATTTCATCGTTAACTGATTTCATTTTCATTCTTCATTTAACTGATTTCATCGTTAACTGATTTCATCGTTAACTGATTTCATCTTCATTTAACTGATTTCATCGTTAATTGATTTCATCGTTAACTGATTTCATTTTCATTCTTCATTTAACTGATTTCATCGTTAACTGATTTCATCGTTAACTGATTTCATTCTTCATTTAACTGATTTCATCGTTAACTGATTTCATCTTCATTTAATTGATTTCATCGTTAACTGATTTCATCGTTAACTGATTTCATCTTCATTTAACTGATTTCATCGTTAACTGATTTCATCTTCATTTAACTGATTTCATTTTCATTCTTCATTTAACTGATTTCATCGTTAACTGATTTCATCTTCATTTAACTGATTTCATTTTCATTCTTCATTTAACTGATTTCATCGTGAACTGATTTCATCTTCATTTAACTGATTTCATCGTTAACTGATTTCATCGTTAATTGATTTCATCGTTAACTGATTTCATTTTCATTCTTCATTTAACTGATTTCATCGTTAACTGATTTCATCTTCATTTAACTGATTTCATCGTTAACTGATTTCATCGTTAACTGATTTCATCGTTAACTGATTTCATCTTCATTTAACTGATTTCATCGTTAACTGATTTCATCTTCATTCTTCATTTAACTGATTTCATCTTTAACTGATTTCATCGTTAACTGATTTCATCTTCATTTAACTGATTTCATCGTTAATTGATTTCATCGTTAACTGATTTCATCGTTAACTGATTTCATCTTCATTTAACTGATTTCATCGTTAACTGATTTCATCGTTAACTGATTTCATCTTTAACTGATTTCATCTTCATTTAACTGATTTCATCGTTAACTGATTTCATCGTTAACTGATTTCATCTTCATTTAACTGATTTCATCGTTAACTGATTTCATCTTCATTTAATTGATTTCATCGTTAACTGATTTCATCGTTAACTGATTTCATCGTTAACTGATTTCATCTTCATTTAACTGATTTCATCGTTAACTGATTTCATCGTTAACTGATTTCATCTTCATTTAACTGATTTCATTTTCATTCTTCATTTAACTGATTTCATCGTTAACTGATTTCATCTTCATTTAATTGATTTCATCGTTAACTGATTTCATCGTTAACTGATTTCATCGTTAACTGATTTCATCTTCATTTAACTGATTTCATCGTTAACTGATTTCATCGTTAACTGATTTCATCGTTAACTGATTTCATCTTCATTTAACTGATTTCATCGTTAACTGATTTCATCGTTAACTGATTTCATCTTCATTTAACTGATTTCATCGTTAACTGATTTCATCGTTAATTGATTTCATCGTTAACTGATTTCATTTTCATTCTTCATTTAACTGATTTCATCGTTAACTGATTTCATCGTTAACTGATTTCATCTTCATTTAACTGATTTCATCGTTAACTGATTTCATCGTTAATTGATTTCATCGTTAACTGATTTCATCTTCATTCTTCATTTAACTGATTTTATCGTTAACTGATTTCATCTTCATTTAACTGATTTCATCGTTAACTGATTTCATCGTTAACTGATTTCATCGTTAACTGATTTCATCTTCATTTAACTGATTTCATCGTTAACTGATTTCATCTTCATTCTTCATTTAACTGATTTCATCTTTAACTGATTTCATCGTTAACTGATTTCATCTTCATTTAACTGATTTCATCGTTAATTGATTTCATCGTTAACTGATTTCATCGTTAATTGATTTCATCGTTAACTGATTTCATCTTCATTTAACTGATTTCATCGTTAACTGATTTCATCTTCATTCTTCATTTAACTGATTTCATCTTTAACTGATTTCATCGTTAACTGATTTCATCTTCATTTAACTGATTTCATCGTTAATTGATTTCATCGTTAACTGATTTCATCGTTAACTGATTTCATCTTCATTTAACTGATTTCATCGTTAACTGATTTCATCGTTAACTGATTTCATCTTTAACTGATTTCATCTTCATTTAACTGATTTCATCGTTAACTGATTTCATCGTTAACTGATTTCATCGTTAACTGATTTCATCTTCATTTAACTGATTTCATCTTCATTTAACTGATTTCATCGTTAACTGATTTCATCGTTAACTGATTTCATCTTCATTTAATTGATTTCATCGTTAACTGATTTCATCGTTAACTGATTTCATCGTTAACTGATTTCATCTTCATTTAACTGATTTCATCGTTAACTGATTTCATCGTTAACTGATTTCATCTTCATTTAACTGATTTCATCGTTAACTGATTTCATCGTTAACTGATTTCATCTTCATTTAACTGATTTCATCGTTAACTGATTTCATCGTTAATTGATTTCATCGTTAACTGATTTCATCTTCATTCTTCATTTAACTGATTTCATCGTTAACTGATTTCATCTTCATTTAACTGATTTCATCGTTAACTGATTTCATCGTTAACTGATTTCATCTTCATTTAACTGATTTCATCGTTAACTGATTTCATCTTCATTCTTCATTTAACTGATTTCATCTTTAACTGATTTCATCGTTAACTGATTTCATCTTCATTTAACTGATTTCATCGTTAATTGATTTCATCGTTAACTGATTTCATCGTTAATTGATTTCATCGTTAACTGATTTCATCTTCATTTAACTGATTTCATCGTTAACTGATTTCATCTTCATTCTTCATTTAACTGATTTCATCTTTAACTGATTTCATCGTTAACTGATTTCATCTTCATTTAACTGATTTCATCGTTAATTGATTTCATCGTTAACTGATTTCATCGTTAATTGATTTCATCGTTAACTGATTTCATCTTCATTTAACTGATTTCATCGTTAACTGATTTCATCTTCATTCTTCATTTAACTGATTTCATCTTTAACTGATTTCATCGTTAACTGATTTCATCTTCATTTAACTGATTTCATCGTTAATTGATTTCATCGTTAACTGATTTCATCGTTAACTGATTTCATCTTCATTTAACTGATTTCATCGTTAACTGATTTCATCGTTAACTGATTTCATCTTTAACTGATTTCATCTTCATTTAACTGATTTCATCGTTAACTGATTTCATCGTTAACTGATTTCATCGTTAACTGATTTCATCTTCATTTAACTGATTTCATCGTTAACTGATTTCATCTTCATTTAATTGATTTCATCGTTAACTGATTTCATCGTTAACTGATTTCATCGTTAACTGATTTCATCTTCATTTAACTGATTTCATCGTTAACTGATTTCATCGTTAACTGATTTCATCGTTAACTGATTTCATCTTCATTTAACTGATTTCATCGTTAACTGATTTCATCGTTAACTGATTTCATCTTCATTTAACTGATTTCATCGTTAACTGATTTCATCGTTAATTGATTTCATCGTTAACTGATTTCATTTTCATTCTTCATTTAACTGATTTCATCGTTAACTGATTTCATCGTTAACTGATTTCATCTTCATTTAACTGATTTCATCGTTAACTGATTTCATCGTTAATTGATTTCATCGTTAACTGATTTCATCTTCATTCTTCATTTAACTGATTTCATCGTTAACTGATTTCATCTTCATTTAACTGATTTCATCTTTAACTGATTTCATCGTTAACTGATTTCATCGTTAACTGATTTCATCGTTAACTGATTTCATCTTCATTTAACTGATTTCATCGTTAACTGATTTCATCTTCATTCTTCATTTAACTGATTTCATCTTTAACTGATTTCATCGTTAACTGATTTCATCTTCATTTAACTGATTTCATCGTTAATTGATTTCATCGTTAACTGATTTCATCGTTAACTGATTTCATCTTCATTTAACTGATTTCATCGTTAACTGATTTCATCGTTAACTGATTTCATCTTTAACTGATTTCATCTTCATTTAACTGATTTCATCGTTAACTGATTTCATCGTTAACTGATTTCATCGTTAACTGATTTCATCGTTAACTGATTTCATCTTCATTTAACTGATTTCATTGTTAACTGATTTCATCGTTAACTGATTTCATCTTCATTTAACTGATTTCATCGTTAACTGATTTCATCGTTAACTGATTTCATCTTCATTTAACTGATTTCATTTTCATTCTTCATTTAATTGATTTCATCGTTAACTGATTTCATCGTTAACTGATTTCATCGTTAACTGATTTCATCGTTAACTGATTTCATCTTCATTTAACTGATTTCATCGTTAACTGATTTCATCGTTAACTGATTTCATCTTCATTTAACTGATTTCATTTTCATTCTTCATTTAACTGATTTCATCGTTAACTGATTTCATCTTCATTTAATTGATTTCATCGTTAACTGATTTCATCGTTAACTGATTTCATCTTCATTTAACTGATTTCATCGTTAACTGATTTCATCGTTAACTGATTTCATCGTTAACTGATTTCATCTTCATTTAACTGATTTCATCGTTAACTGATTTCATCGTTAACTGATTTCATCTTCATTTAACTGATTTCATCGTTAACTGATTTCATCGTTAATTGATTTCATCGTTAACTGATTTCATTTTCATTCTTCATTTAACTGATTTCATCGTTAACTGATTTCATCGTTAACTGATTTCATCTTCAGTTAACTGATTTCATCGTTAACTGATTTCATCGTTAATTGATTTCATCGTTAACTGATTTCATCTTCATTCTTCATTTAACTGATTTCATCGTTAACTGATTTCATCTTCATTTAACTGATTTCATCGTTAACTGATTTCATCGTTAACTGATTTCATCGTTAACTGATTTCATCTTCATTTAACTGATTTCATCGTTAACTGATTTCATCTTCATTCTTCATTTAACTGATTTCATCTTTAACTGATTTCATCGTTAACTGATTTCATCTTCATTTAACTGATTTCATCGTTAATTGATTTCATCGTTAACTGATTTCATCGTTAACTGATTTCATCGTTAACTGATTTCATCTTCATTTAACTGATTTCATCGTTAATTGATTTCATCGTTAACTGATTTCATCGTTAATTGATTTCATCGTTAACTGATTTCATCTTCATTTAACTGATTTCATCGTTAACTGATTTCATCTTCATTCTTCATTTAACTGATTTCATCTTTAACTGATTTCATCGTTAACTGATTTCATCTTCATTTAACTGATTTCATCGTTAATTGATTTCATCGTTAACTGATTTCATCGTTAATTGATTTCATCGTTAACTGATTTCATCTTCATTTAACTGATTTCATCGTTAACTGATTTCATCTTCATTCTTCATTTAACTGATTTCATCTTTAACTGATTTCATCGTTAACTGATTTCATCTTCATTTAACTGATTTCATCGTTAATTGATTTCATCGTTAACTGATTTCATCGTTAATTGATTTCATCGTTAACTGATTTCATCTTCATTTAACTGATTTCATCGTTAACTGATTTCATCTTCATTCTTCATTTAACTGATTTCATCTTTAACTGATTTCATCGTTAACTGATTTCATCTTCATTTAACTGATTTCATCGTTAATTGATTTCATCGTTAACTGATTTCATCGTTAACTGATTTCATCTTCATTTAACTGATTTCATCGTTAACTGATTTCATCGTTAACTGATTTCATCTTTAACTGATTTCATCTTCATTTAACTGATTTCATCGTTAATTGATTTCATCGTTAACTGATTTCATCGTTAACTGATTTCATCGTTAACTGATTTCATCTTCATTTAACTGATTTCATCGTTAATTGATTTCATCGTTAACTGATTTCATCGTTAATTGATTTCATCGTTAACTGATTTCATCTTCATTTAACTGATTTCATCGTTAACTGATTTCATCTTCATTCTTCATTTAACTGATTTCATCTTTAACTGATTTCATCGTTAACTGATTTCATCTTCATTTAACTGATTTCATCGTTAATTGATTTCATCGTTAACTGATTTCATCGTTAATTGATTTCATCGTTAACTGATTTCATCTTCATTTAACTGATTTCATCGTTAACTGATTTCATCTTCATTCTTCATTTAACTGATTTCATCTTTAACTGATTTCATCGTTAACTGATTTCATCTTCATTTAACTGATTTCATCGTTAATTGATTTCATCGTTAACTGATTTCATCGTTAACTGATTTCATCTTCATTTAACTGATTTCATCGTTAACTGATTTCATCGTTAACTGATTTCATCTTTAACTGATTTCATCTTCATTTAACTGATTTCATCGTTAACTGATTTCATCGTTAACTGATTTCATCGTTAACTGATTTCATCTTCATTTAACTGATTTCATCTTCATTTAACTGATTTCATCGTTAACTGATTTCATCGTTAACTGATTTCATCTTCATTTAATTGATTTCATCGTTAACTGATTTCATCGTTAACTGATTTCATCTTCATTTAACTGATTTCATCGTTAACTGATTTCATCGTTAACTGATTTCATCGTTAACTGATTTCATCTTCATTTAACTGATTTCATCGTTAACTGATTTCATCGTTAACTGATTTCATCTTCATTTAACTGATTTCATCGTTAACTGATTTCATCGTTAATTGATTTCATCGTTAACTGATTTCATTTTCATTCTTCATTTAACTGATTTCATCGTTAACTGATTTCATCGTTAACTGATTTCATCTTCATTTAACTGATTTCATCGTTAACTGATTTCATCGTTAATTGATTTCATCGTTAACTGATTTCATCTTCATTCTTCATTTAACTGATTTCATCTTTAACTGATTTCATCGTTAACTGATTTCATCTTCATTTAACTGATTTCATCGTTAATTGATTTCATCGTTAACTGATTTCATCGTTAACTGATTTCATCTTCATTTAACTGATTTCATCGTTAACTGATTTCATCGTTAACTGATTTCATCTTTAACTGATTTCATCTTCATTTAACTGATTTCATCGTTAACTGATTTCATCGTTAACTGATTTCATCGTTAACTGATTTCATCGTTAACTGATTTCATCTTCATTTAACTGATTTCATTGTTAACTGATTTCATCGTTAACTGATTTCATCTTCATTTAACTGATTTCCTCGTTAACTGATTTCATCGTTAACTGATTTCATCGTTAACTGATTTCATCTTCATTTAACTGATTTCATTTTCATTCTTCATTTAACTGATTTCATCGTTAACTGATTTCATCTTCATTTAACTGATTTCATCGTTAACTGATTTCATCGTTAACTGATTTCATCGTTAACTGATTTCATCGTTAACTGATTTCATCTTCATTTAACTGATTTCATCGTTAACTGATTTCATCTTCATTTAATTGATTTCATCGTTAACTGATTTCATCGTTAACTGATTTCATCGTTAACTGATTTCATCTTCATTTAACTGATTTCATCGTTAACTGATTTCATCGTTAACTGATTTCATCTTCATTTAACTGATTTCATTTTCATTCTTCATTTAACTGATTTCATCGTTAACTGATTTCATCTTCATTTAATTGATTTCATCGTTAACTGATTTCATCGTTAACTGATTTCATCGTTAACTGATTTCATCTTCATTTAACTGATTTCATCGTTAACTGATTTCATCTTCATTTAACTGATTTCATCGTTAACTGATTTCATCGTTAATTGATTTCATCGTTAACTGATTTCATTTTCATTCTTCATTTAACTGATTTCATCGTTAACTGATTTCATCGTTAACTGATTTCATCTTCATTTAACTGATTTCATCGTTAACTGATTTCATCGTTAATTGATTTCATCGTTAACTGATTTCATCTTCATTCTTCATTTAACTGATTTCATCGTTAACTGATTTCATCTTCATTTAACTGATTTCATCGTTAACTGATTTCATCGTTAACTGATTTCATCGTTAACTGATTTCATCTTCATTTAACTGATTTCATTGTTAACTGATTTCATCGTTAACTGATTTCATCTTCATTTAACTGATTTCATCGTTAACTGATTTCATCGTTAACTGATTTCATCGTTAACTGATTTCATCTTCATTTAACTGATTTCATTTTCATTCTTCATTTAACTGATTTCATCGTTAACTGATTTCATCTTCATTTAACTGATTTCATCGTTAACTGATTTCATCGTTAACTGATTTCATCTTTAACTGATTTCATCGTTAACTGATTTCATCTTCATTTAACTGATTTCATCGTTAACTGATTTCATCTTCATTTAATTGATTTCATCGTTAACTGATTTCATCGTTAACTGATTTCATCGTTAACTGATTTCATCTTCATTTAACTGATTTCATCGTTAACTGATTTCATCGTTAACTGATTTCATCTTCATTTAACTGATTTCATTTTCATTCTTCATTTAACTGATTTCATCGTTAACTGATTTCATCTTCATTTAATTGATTTCATCGTTAACTGATTTCATCGTTAACTGATTTCATCGTTAACTGATTTCATCTTCATTTAACTGATTTCATCGTTAACTGATTTCATCGTTAACTGATTTCATCGTTAACTGATTTCATCTTCATTTAACTGATTTCATCGTTAACTGATTTCATCGTTAACTGATTTCATCTTCATTTAACTGATTTCATCGTTAACTGATTTCATCGTTAATTGATTTCATCGTTAACTGATTTCATTTTCATTCTTCATTTAACTGATTTCATCGTTAACTGATTTCATCGTTAACTGATTTCATCTTCATTTAACTGATTTCATCGTTAACTGATTTCATCGTTAATTGATTTCATCGTTAACTGATTTCATCTTCATTTAACTGATTTCATCGTTAACTGATTTCATCTTCATTCTTCATTTAACTGATTTCATCTTTAACTGATTTCATCGTTAACTGATTTCATCTTCATTTAACTGATTTCATCGTTAATTGATTTCATCGTTAACTGATTTCATCGTTAATTGATTTCATCGTTAACTGATTTCATCTTCATTTAACTGATTTCATCGTTAACTGATTTCATCTTCATTCTTCATTTAACTGATTTCATCTTTAACTGATTTCATCGTTAACTGATTTCATCTTCATTTAACTGATTTCATCGTTAATTGATTTCATCGTTAACTGATTTCATCGTTAATTGATTTCATCGTTAACTGATTTCATCTTCATTTAACTGATTTCATCGTTAACTGATTTCATCTTCATTCTTCATTTAACTGATTTCATCTTTAACTGATTTCATCGTTAACTGATTTCATCTTCATTTAACTGATTTCATCGTTAATTGATTTCATCGTTAACTGATTTCATCGTTAACTGATTTCATCTTCATTTAACTGATTTCATCGTTAACTGATTTCATCGTTAACTGATTTCATCGTTAACTGATTTCATCTTTAACTGATTTCATCTTCATTTAACTGATTTCATCGTTAATTGATTTCATCGTTAACTGATTTCATCGTTAACTGATTTCATCGTTAACTGATTTCATCTTCATTTAACTGATTTCATCGTTAATTGATTTCATCGTTAACTGATTTCATCGTTAATTGATTTCATCGTTAACTGATTTCATCTTCATTTAACTGATTTCATCGTTAACTGATTTCATCTTCATTCTTCATTTAACTGATTTCATCTTTAACTGATTTCATCGTTAACTGATTTCATCTTCATTTAACTGATTTCATCGTTAATTGATTTCATCGTTAACTGATTTCATCGTTAATTGATTTCATCGTTAACTGATTTCATCTTCATTTAACTGATTTCATCGTTAACTGATTTCATCTTCATTCTTCATTTAACTGATTTCATCTTTAACTGATTTCATCGTTAACTGATTTCATCTTCATTTAACTGATTTCATCGTTAATTGATTTCATCGTTAACTGATTTCATCGTTAACTGATTTCATCTTCATTTAACTGATTTCATCGTTAACTGATTTCATCGTTAACTGATTTCATCTTTAACTGATTTCATCTTCATTTAACTGATTTCATCGTTAACTGATTTCATCGTTAACTGATTTCATCGTTAACTGATTTCATCTTCATTTAACTGATTTCATCTTCATTTAACTGATTTCATCGTTAACTGATTTCATCGTTAACTGATTTCATCTTCATTTAATTGATTTCATCGTTAACTGATTTCATCGTTAACTGATTTCATCGTTAACTGATTTCATCTTCATTTAACTGATTTCATCGTTAACTGATTTCATCGTTAACTGATTTCATCGTTAACTGATTTCATCGTTAACTGATTTCATCTTCATTTAACTGATTTCATCGTTAACTGATTTCATCGTTAACTGATTTCATCTTCATTTAACTGATTTCATCGTTAACTGATTTCATCGTTAATTGATTTCATCGTTAACTGATTTCATTTTCATTCTTCATTTAACTGATTTCATCGTTAACTGATTTCATCGTTAACTGATTTCATCTTCATTTAACTGATTTCATCGTTAACTGATTTCATCGTTAATTGATTTCATCGTTAACTGATTTCATCTTCATTCTTCATTTAACTGATTTCATCTTTAACTGATTTCATCGTTAACTGATTTCATCTTCATTTAACTGATTTCATCGTTAATTGATTTCATCGTTAACTGATTTCATCGTTAACTGATTTCATCTTCATTTAACTGATTTCATCGTTAACTGATTTCATCTTTAACTGATTTCATCTTCATTTAACTGATTTCATCGTTAACTGATTTCATCGTTAACTGATTTCATCGTTAACTGATTTCATCGTTAACTGATTTCATCTTCATTTAACTGATTTCATTGTTAACTGATTTCATCGTTAACTGATTTCATCTTCATTTAACTGATTTCCTCGTTAACTGATTTCATCGTTAACTGATTTCATCGTTAACTGATTTCATCTTCATTTAACTGATTTCATTTTCATTCTTCATTTAACTGATTTCATCGTTAACTGATTTCATCTTCATTTAACTGATTTCATCGTTAACTGATTTCATCGTTAACTGATTTCATCTTTAACTGATTTCATCGTTAACTGATTTCATCTTCATTTAACTGATTTCATCGTTAACTGATTTCATCTTCATTTAATTGATTTCATCGTTAACTGATTTCATCGTTAACTGATTTCATCGTTAACTGATTTCATCTTCATTTAACTGATTTCATCGTTAACTGATTTCATCGTTAACTGATTTCATCTTCATTTAACTGATTTCATTATCATTCTTCATTTAACTGATTTCATCGTTAACTGATTTCATCTTCATTTAATTGATTTCATCGTTAACTGATTTCATCGTTAACTGATTTCATCGTTAACTGATTTCATCTTCATTTAACTGATTTCATCGTTAACTGATTTCATCGTTAACTGATTTCATCGTTAACTGATTTCATCTTCATTTAACTGATTTCATCGTTAACTGATTTCATCGTTAACTGATTTCATCTTCATTTAACTGATTTCATCGTTAACTGATTTCATCGTTAATTGATTTCATCGTTAACTGATTTCATCTTCATTCTTCATTTAACTGATTTCATCGTTAACTGATTTCATCTTCATTTAACTGATTTCATCGTTAACTGATTTCATCGTTAACTGATTTCATCGTTAACTGATTTCATCGTTAACTGATTTCATCTTCATTTAACTGATTTCATTGTTAACTGATTTCATCGTTAACTGATTTCATCTTCATTTAACTGATTTCATCGTTAACTGATTTCATCGTTAACTGATTTCATCTTCATTTAACTGATTTCATTTTCATTCTTCATTTAACTGATTTCATCGTTAACTGATTTCATCTTCATTTAACTGATTTCATCGTTAACTGATTTCATCGTTAACTGATTTCATCTTTAACTGATTTCATCGTTAACTGATTTCATCTTCATTTAACTGATTTCATCGTTAACTGATTTCATCTTCATTTAATTGATTTCATCGTTAACTGATTTCATCGTTAACTGATTTCATCGTTAACTGATTTCATCGTTAACTGATTTCATCTTCATTTAACTGATTTCATCGTTAACTGATTTCATCTTCATTCTTCATTTAACTGATTTCATCTTTAACTGATTTCATCGTTAACTGATTTCATCTTCATTTAACTGATTTCATCGTTAATTGATTTCATCGTTAACTGATTTCATCGTTAACTGATTTCATCGTTAACTGATTTCATCTTCATTCTTCATTTAACTGATTTCATCTTTAACTGATTTCATCGTTAACTGATTTCATCTTCATTTAACTGATTTCATCGTTAACTGATTTCATCTTCATTCTTCATTTAACTGATTTCATCTTTAACTGATTTCATCGTTAACTGATTTCATCTTCATTTAACTGATTTCATCGTTAATTGATTTCATAGTTAACTGATTTCATCGTTAACTGATTTCATCTTCATTTAACTGATTTCATCGTTAACTGATTTCATCGTTAACTGATTTCATCGTTAACTGATTTCATCTTCATTTAACTGATTTCATTTTCATTCTTCATTTAACTGATTTCATCGTTAACTGATTTCATCTTCATTTAACTGATTTCATCGTTAACTGATTTCATCGTTAACTGATTTCATCTTTAACTGATTTCATCGTTAACTGATTTCATCTTCATTTAACTGATTTCATCGTTAACTGATTTCATCTTCATTTAATTGATTTCATCGTTAACTGATTTCATCGTTAACTGATTTCATCGTTAACTGATTTCATCTTCATTTAACTGATTTCATCGTTAACTGATTTCATCGTTAACTGATTTCATCTTCATTTAACTGATTTCATTTTCATTCTTCATTTAACTGATTTCATCGTTAACTGATTTCATCTTCATTTAATTGATTTCATCGTTAACTGATTTCATCGTTAACTGATTTCATCGTTAACTGATTTCATCTTCATTTAACTGATTTCATCGTTAACTGATTTCATCGTTAACTGATTTCATCGTTAACTGATTTCATCTTCATTTAACTGATTTCATCGTTAACTGATTTCATCGTTAACTGATTTCATCTTCATTTAACTGATTTCATCGTTAACTGATTTCATCGTTAATTGATTTCATCGTTAACTGATTTCATTTTCATTCTTCATTTAACTGATTTCATCGTTAACTGATTTCATCGTTAACTGATTTCATCTTCATTTAACTGATTTCATCGTTAACTGATTTCATCGTTAATTGATTTCATCGTTAACTGATTTCATCTTCATTCTTCATTTAACTGATTTCATCGTTAACTGATTTCATCTTCATTTAACTGATTTCATCGTTAACTGATTTCATCGTTAACTGATTTCATCGTTAACTGATTTCATCTTCATTTAACTGATTTCATTGTTAACTGATTTCATCGTTAACTGATTTCATCTTCATTTAACTGATTTCATCGTTAACTGATTTCATCGTTAACTGATTTCATCTTCATTTAACTGATTTCATTTTCATTCTTCATTTAACTGATTTCATCGTTAACTGATTTCATCTTCATTTAACTGATTTCATCGTTAACTGATTTCATCGTTAACTGATTTCATCTTTAACTGATTTCATCGTTAACTGATTTCATCTTCATTTAACTGATTTCATCGTTAACTGATTTCATCTTCATTTAATTGATTTCATCGTTAACTGATTTCATCGTTAACTGATTTCATCGTTAACTGATTTCATCTTCATTTAACTGATTTCATCGTTAACTGATTTCATCTTCATTCTTCATTTAACTGATTTCATCTTTAACTGATTTCATCGTTAACTGATTTCATCTTCATTTAACTGATTTCATCGTTAATTGATTTCATCGTTAACTGATTTCATCGTTAACTGATTTCATCGTTAACTGATTTCATCTTCATTCTTCATTTAACTGATTTCATCTTTAACTGATTTCATCGTTAACTGATTTCATCTTCATTTAACTGATTTCATCATTAATTGATTTCATCGTTAACTGATTTCATCGTTAATTGATTTCATCGTTAACTGATTTCATCTTCATTTAACTGATTTCATCGTTAACTGATTTCATCTTCATTCTTCATTTAACTGATTTCATCTTTAACTGATTTCATCGTTAACTGATTTCATCTTCATTTAACTGATTTCATCGTTAATTGATTTCATCGTTAACTGATTTCATCGTTAACTGATTTCATCGTTAACTGATTTCATCTTTAACTGATTTCATCTTCATTTAACTGATTTCATCGTTAACTGATTTCATCGTTAACTGATTTCATCGTTAATTGATTTCATCGTTAACTGATTTCATCTTCATTTAACTGATTTCATCGTTAACTGATTTCATCTTCATTCTTCATTTAACTGATTTCATCTTTAACTGATTTCATCGTTAACTGATTTCATCTTCATTTAACTGATTTCATCGTTAATTGATTTCATCGTTAACTGATTTCATCGTTAACTGATTTCATCTTCATTTAACTGATTTCATCGTTAACTGATTTCATCGTTAACTGATTTCATCTTTAACTGATTTCATCTTCATTTAACTGATTTCATCGTTAACTGATTTCATCGTTAACTGATTTCATCGTTAACTGATTTCATCTTCATTTAACTGATTTCATCTTCATTTAACTGATTTCATCGTTAACTGATTTCATCGTTAACTGATTTCATCTTCATTTAATTGATTTCATCGTTAACTGATTTCATCGTTAACTGATTTCATCGTTAACTGATTTCATCTTCATTTAACTGATTTCATCGTTAACTGATTTCATCGTTAACTGATTTCATCGTTAACTGATTTCATCTTCATTTAACTGATTTCATCGTTAACTGATTTCATCGTTAACTGATTTCATCTTCATTTAACTGATTTCATCGTTAACTGATTTCATCGTTAATTGATTTCATCGTTAACTGATTTCATTTTCATTCTTCATTTAACTGATTTCATCGTTAACTGATTTCATCTTCATTTAACTGATTTCATCGTTAACTGATTTCATCGTTAACTGATTTCATCGTTAACTGATTTCATCTTCATTTAACTGATTTCATCGTTAACTGATTTCATCTTCATTCTTCATTTAACTGATTTCATCTTTAACTGATTTCATCGTTAACTGATTTCATCTTCATTTAACTGATTTCATCGTTAATTGATTTCATCGTTAACTGATTTCATCGTTAACTGATTTCATCTTCATTTAACTGATTTCATCGTTAACTGATTTCATCGTTAACTGATTTCATCTTTAACTGATTTCATCTTCATTTAACTGATTTCATCGTTAACTGATTTCATCGTTAACTGATTTCATCGTTAACTGATTTCATCTTCATTTAACTGATTTCATTGTTAACTGATTTCATCGTTAACTGATTTCATCTTCATTTAACTGATTTCATCGTTAACTGATTTCATCGTTAACTGATTTCATCGTTAACTGATTTCATCTTCATTTAACTGATTTCATTTTCATTCTTCATTTAACTGATTTCATCGTTAACTGATTTCATCTTCATTTAACTGATTTCATCGTTAACTGATTTCATCGTTAACTGATTTCATCGTTAACTGATTTCATCTTTAACTGATTTCATCGTTAACTGATTTCATCTTCATTTAACTGATTTCATCGTTAATTGATTTCATCGTTAACTGATTTCATTTTCATTCTTCATTTAACTGATTTCATCGTTAACTGATTTCATCGTTAACTGATTTCATCTTCATTTAACTGATTTCATCGTTAACTGATTTCATCGTTAACTGATTTCATCTTCATTTAACTGATTTCATCGTTAACTGATTTCATCGTTAACTGATTTCATCTTCATTTAACTGATTTCATTGTTAACTGATTTCATCGTTAACTGATTTCATCTTCATTTAACTGATTTCATCTTCATTTAACTGATTTCATCGTTAACTGATTTCATCGTTAACTGATTTCATCTTCATTTAACTGATTTCATTTTCATTCTTCATTTAACTGATTTCATCGTTAACTGATTTCATCTTCATTTAACTGATTTCATCGTTAACTGATTTCATCGTTAACTGATTTCATCGTTAACTGATTTCATCTTTAACTGATTTCATCGTTAACTGATTTCATCTTCATTTAACTGATTTCATCGTTAACTGATTTCATCTTCATTTAATTGATTTCATCGTTAACTGATTTCATCGTTAACTGATTTCATCGTTAACTGATTTCATCTTCATTTAACTGATTTCATCGTTAACTGATTTCATCGTTAACTGATTTCATCTTCATTTAACTGATTTCATTTTCATTCTTCATTTAACTGATTTCATCGTTAACTGATTTCATCTTCATTTAATTGATTTCATCGTTAACTGATTTCATCGTTAACTGATTTCATCGTTAACTGATTTCATCTTCATTTAACTGATTTCATCGTTAACTGATTTCATCGTTAACTGATTTCATCGTTAACTGATTTCATCTTCATTTAACTGATTTCATCGTTAACTGATTTCATCGTTAACTGATTTCATCTTCATTTAACTGATTTCATCGTTAACTGATTTCATCGTTAATTGATTTCATCGTTAACTGATTTCATTTTCATTCTTCATTTAACTGATTTCATCGTTAACTGATTTCATCGTTAACTGATTTCATCTTCATTTAACTGATTTCATCGTTAACTGATTTCATCGTTAATTGATTTCATCGTTAACTGATTTCATCTTCATTCTTCATTTAACTGATTTCATCGTTAACTGATTTCATCTTCATTTAACTGATTTCATCGTTAACTGATTTCATCGTTAACTGATTTCATCTTCATTTAACTGATTTCATCGTTAACTGATTTCATCTTCATTCTTCATTTAACTGATTTCATCTTTAACTGATTTCATCGTTAACTGATTTCATCTTCATTTAACTGATTTCATCGTTAATTGATTTCATCGTTAACTGATTTCATCGTTAATTGATTTCATCGTTAACTGATTTCATCTTCATTTAACTGATTTCATCGTTAACTGATTTCATCTTCATTCTTCATTTAACTGATTTCATCTTTAACTGATTTCATCGTTAACTGATTTCATCTTCATTTAACTGATTTCATCGTTAATTGATTTCATCGTTAACTGATTTCATCGTTAATTGATTTCATCGTTAACTGATTTCATCTTCATTTAACTGATTTCATCGTTAACTGATTTCATCTTCATTCTTCATTTAACTGATTTCATCTTTAACTGATTTCATCGTTAACTGATTTCATCTTCATTTAACTGATTTCATCGTTAATTGATTTCATCGTTAACTGATTTCATCGTTAACTGATTTCATCTTCATTTAACTGATTTCATCGTTAACTGATTTCATCGTTAACTGATTTCATCTTTAACTGATTTCATCTTCATTTAACTGATTTCATCGTTAACTGATTTCATCGTTAACTGATTTCATCGTTAACTGATTTCATCTTCATTTAACTGATTTCATCGTTAACTGATTTCATCTTCATTTAATTGATTTCATCGTTAACTGATTTCATCGTTAACTGATTTCATCGTTAACTGATTTCATCTTCATTTAACTGATTTCATCGTTAACTGATTTCATCGTTAACTGATTTCATCGTTAACTGATTTCATCTTCATTTAACTGATTTCATCGTTAACTGATTTCATCGTTAACTGATTTCATCTTCATTTAACTGATTTCATCGTTAACTGATTTCATCGTTAATTGATTTCATCGTTAACTGATTTCATTTTCATTCTTCATTTAACTGATTTCATCGTTAACTGATTTCATCGTTAACTGATTTCATCTTCATTTAACTGATTTCATCGTTAACTGATTTCATCGTTAACTGATTTCATCTTCATTCTTCATTTAACTGATTTCATCGTTAACTGATTTCATCTTCATTTAACTGATTTCATCGTTAACTGATTTCATCGTTAACTGATTTCATCGTTAACTGATTTCATCTTCATTTAACTGATTTCATCGTTAACTGATTTCATCTTCATTCTTCATTTAACTGATTTCATCTTTAACTGATTTCATCGTTAACTGATTTCATCTTCATTTAACTGATTTCATCGTTAATTGATTTCATCGTTAACTGATTTCATCGTTAACTGATTTCATCTTCATTTAACTGATTTCATCGTTAACTGATTTCATCGTTAACTGATTTCATCTTTAACTGATTTCATCTTCATTTAACTGATTTCATCGTTAACTGATTTCATCGTTAACTGATTTCATCGTTAACTGATTTCATCTTCATTTAACTGATTTCATTGTTAACTGATTTCATCGTTAACTGATTTCATCTTCATTTAACTGATTTCATCGTTAACTGATTTCATCGTTAACTGATTTCATCTTCATTTAACTGATTTCATTTTCATTCTTCATTTAATTGATTTCATCGTTAACTGATTTCATCGTTAACTGATTTCATCGTTAACTGATTTCATCGTTAACTGATTTCATCTTCATTTAACTGATTTCATCGTTAACTGATTTCATCGTTAACTGATTTCATCTTCATTTAACTGATTTCATTTTCATTCTTCATTTAACTGATTTCATCGTTAACTGATTTCATCTTCATTTAATTGATTTCATCGTTAACTGATTTCATCGTTAACTGATTTCATCTTCATTTAACTGATTTCATCGTTAACTGATTTCATCGTTAACTGATTTCATCGTTAACTGATTTCATCTTCATTTAACTGATTTCATCGTTAACTGATTTCATCGTTAACTGATTTCATCTTCATTTAACTGATTTCATCGTTAACTGATTTCATCGTTAATTGATTTCATCGTTAACTGATTTCATTTTCATTCTTCATTTAACTGATTTCATCGTTAACTGATTTCATCGTTAACTGATTTCATCTTCATTTAACTGATTTCATCGTTAATTGATTTCATCGTTAACTGATTTCATCTTCATTCTTCATTTAACTGATTTCATCGTTAACTGATTTCATCTTCATTTAACTGATTTCATCGTTAACTGATTTCATCGTTAACTGATTTCATCGTTAACTGATTTCATCTTCATTTAACTGATTTCATCGTTAACTGATTTCATCTTCATTCTTCATTTAACTGATTTCATCTTTAACTGATTTCATCGTTAACTGATTTCATCTTCATTTAACTGATTTCATCGTTAATTGATTTCATCGTTAACTGATTTCATCGTTAACTGATTTCATCGTTAACTGATTTCATCTTCATTTAACTGATTTCATCGTTAATTGATTTCATCGTTAACTGATTTCATCGTTAATTGATTTCATCGTTAACTGATTTCATCTTCATTTAACTGATTTCATCGTTAACTGATTTCATCTTCATTCTTCATTTAACTGATTTCATCTTTAACTGATTTCATCGTTAACTGATTTCATCTTCATTTAACTGATTTCATCGTTAATTGATTTCATCGTTAACTGATTTCATCGTTAATTGATTTCATCGTTAACTGATTTCATCTTCATTTAACTGATTTCATCGTTAACTGATTTCATCTTCATTCTTCATTTAACTGATTTCATCTTTAACTGATTTCATCGTTAACTGATTTCATCTTCATTTAACTGATTTCATCGTTAATTGATTTCATCGTTAACTGATTTCATCGTTAATTGATTTCATCGTTAACTGATTTCATCTTCATTTAACTGATTTCATCGTTAACTGATTTCATCTTCATTCTTCATTTAACTGATTTCATCTTTAACTGATTTCATCGTTAACTGATTTCATCTTCATTTAACTGATTTCATCGTTAATTGATTTCATCGTTAACTGATTTCATCGTTAACTGATTTCATCTTCATTTAACTGATTTCATCGTTAACTGATTTCATCGTTAACTGATTTCATCTTTAACTGATTTCATCTTCATTTAACTGATTTCATCGTTAATTGATTTCATCGTTAACTGATTTCATCGTTAACTGATTTCATCGTTAACTGATTTCATCTTCATTTAACTGATTTCATCGTTAATTGATTTCATCGTTAACTGATTTCATCGTTAATTGATTTCATCGTTAACTGATTTCATCTTCATTTAACTGATTTCATCGTTAACTGATTTCATCTTCATTCTTCATTTAACTGATTTCATCTTTAACTGATTTCATCGTTAACTGATTTCATCTTCATTTAACTGATTTCATCGTTAATTGATTTCATCGTTAACTGATTTCATCGTTAATTGATTTCATCGTTAACTGATTTCATCTTCATTTAACTGATTTCATCGTTAACTGATTTCATCTTCATTCTTCATTTAACTGATTTCATCTTTAACTGATTTCATCGTTAACTGATTTCATCTTCATTTAACTGATTTCATCGTTAATTGATTTCATCGTTAACTGATTTCATCGTTAACTGATTTCATCTTCATTTAACTGATTTCATCGTTAACTGATTTCATCGTTAACTGATTTCATCTTTAACTGATTTCATCTTCATTTAACTGATTTCATCGTTAACTGATTTCATCGTTAACTGATTTCATCGTTAACTGATTTCATCTTCATTTAACTGATTTCATCTTCATTTAACTGATTTCATCGTTAACTGATTTCATCGTTAACTGATTTCATCTTCATTTAATTGATTTCATCGTTAACTGATTTCATCGTTAACTGATTTCATCGTTAACTGATTTCATCGTTAACTGATTTCATCTTCATTTAACTGATTTCATCGTTAACTGATTTCATCGTTAACTGATTTCATCGTTAACTGATTTCATCTTCATTTAACTGATTTCATCGTTAACTGATTTCATCGTTAACTGATTTCATCTTCATTTAACTGATTTCATCGTTAACTGATTTCATCGTTAATTGATTTCATCGTTAACTGATTTCATTTTCATTCTTCATTTAACTGATTTCATCGTTAACTGATTTCATCGTTAACTGATTTCATCTTCATTTAACTGATTTCATCGTTAACTGATTTCATCGTTAATTGATTTCATCGTTAACTGATTTCATCTTCATTCTTCATTTAACTGATTTCATCTTTAACTGATTTCATCGTTAACTGATTTCATCTTCATTTAACTGATTTCATCGTTAATTGATTTCATCGTTAACTGATTTCATCGTTAACTGATTTCATCTTCATTTAACTGATTTCATCGTTAACTGATTTCATCGTTAACTGATTTCATCTTTAACTGATTTCATCTTCATTTAACTGATTTCATCGTTAACTGATTTCATCGTTAACTGATTTCATCGTTAACTGATTTCATCGTTAACTGATTTCATCTTCATTTAACTGATTTCATTGTTAACTGATTTCATCGTTAACTGATTTCATCTTCATTTAACTGATTTCCTCGTTAACTGATTTCATCGTTAACTGATTTCATCGTTAACTGATTTCATCTTCATTTAACTGATTTCATTTTCATTCTTCATTTAACTGATTTCATCGTTAACTGATTTCATCTTCATTTAACTGATTTCATCGTTAACTGATTTCATCGTTAACTGATTTCATCGTTAACTGATTTCATCTTTAACTGATTTCATCGTTAACTGATTTCATCTTCATTTAACTGATTTCATCGTTAACTGATTTCATCTTCATTTAATTGATTTCATCGTTAACTGATTTCATCGTTAACTGATTTCATCGTTAACTGATTTCATCTTCATTTAACTGATTTCATCGTTAACTGATTTCATCGTTAACTGATTTCATCTTCATTTAACTGATTTCATTTTCATTCTTCATTTAACTGATTTCATCGTTAACTGATTTCATCTTCATTTAATTGATTTCATCGTTAACTGATTTCATCGTTAACTGATTTCATCGTTAACTGATTTCATCTTCATTTAACTGATTTCATCGTTAACTGATTTCATCTTCATTTAACTGATTTCATCGTTAACTGATTTCATCGTTAATTGATTTCATCGTTAACTGATTTCATTTTCATTCTTCATTTAACTGATTTCATCGTTAACTGATTTCATCGTTAACTGATTTCATCTTCATTTAACTGATTTCATCGTTAACTGATTTCATCGTTAATTGATTTCATCGTTAACTGATTTCATCTTCATTCTTCATTTAACTGATTTCATCGTTAACTGATTTCATCTTCATTTAACTGATTTCATCGTTAACTGATTTCATCGTTAACTGATTTCATCGTTAACTGATTTCATCTTCATTTAACTGATTTCATTTTCATTCTTCATTTAACTGATTTCATCGTTAACTGATTTCATCTTCATTTAACTGATTTCATCGTTAACTGATTTCATCGTTAACTGATTTCATCTTTAACTGATTTCATCGTTAACTGATTTCATCTTCATTTAACTGATTTCATCGTTAACTGATTTCATCTTCATTTAATTGATTTCATCGTTAACTGATTTCATCGTTAACTGATTTCATCGTTAACTGATTTCATCTTCATTTAACTGATTTCATCGTTAACTGATTTCATCGTTAACTGATTTCATCTTCATTTAACTGATTTCATTTTCATTCTTCATTTAACTGATTTCATCGTTAACTGATTTCATCTTCATTTAATTGATTTCATCGTTAACTGATTTCATCGTTAACTGATTTCATCGTTAACTGATTTCATCTTCATTTAACTGATTTCATCGTTAACTGATTTCATCGTTAACTGATTTCATCGTTAACTGATTTCATCTTCATTTAACTGATTTCATCGTTAACTGATTTCATCGTTAACTGATTTCATCTTCATTTAACTGATTTCATCGTTAACTGATTTCATCGTTAATTGATTTCATCGTTAACTGATTTCATTTTCATTCTTCATTTAACTGATTTCATCGTTAACTGATTTCATCGTTAACTGATTTCATCTTCATTTAACTGATTTCATCGTTAACTGATTTCATCGTTAATTGATTTCATCGTTAACTGATTTCATCTTCATTCTTCATTTAACTGATTTCATCGTTAACTGATTTCATCTTCATTTAACTGATTTCATCGTTAACTGATTTCATCGTTAACTGATTTCATCGTTAACTGATTTCATCTTCATTTAACTGATTTCATCGTTAACTGATTTCATCTTCATTCTTCATTTAACTGATTTCATCTTTAACTGATTTCATCGTTAACTGATTTCATCTTCATTTAACTGATTTCATCGTTAATTGATTTCATCGTTAACTGATTTCATCGTTAACTGATTTCATCGTTAACTGATTTCATCTTCATTTAACTGATTTCATCGTTAATTGATTTCATCGTTAACTGATTTCATCGTTAATTGATTTCATCGTTAACTGATTTCATCTTCATTTAACTGATTTCATCGTTAACTGATTTCATCTTCATTCTTCATTTAACTGATTTCATCTTTAACTGATTTCATCGTTAACTGATTTCATCTTCATTTAACTGATTTCATCGTTAATTGATTTCATCGTTAACTGATTTCATCGTTAATTGATTTCATCGTTAACTGATTTCATCTTCATTTAACTGATTTCATCGTTAACTGATTTCATCTTCATTCTTCATTTAACTGATTTCATCTTTAACTGATTTCATCGTTAACTGATTTCATCTTCATTTAACTGATTTCATCGTTAATTGATTTCATCGTTAACTGATTTCATCGTTAATTGATTTCATCGTTAACTGATTTCATCTTCATTTAACTGATTTCATCGTTAACTGATTTCATCTTCATTCTTCATTTAACTGATTTCATCTTTAACTGATTTCATCGTTAACTGATTTCATCTTCATTTAACTGATTTCATCGTTAATTGATTTCATCGTTAACTGATTTCATCGTTAACTGATTTCATCTTCATTTAACTGATTTCATCGTTAACTGATTTCATCGTTAACTGATTTCATCTTTAACTGATTTCATCTTCATTTAACTGATTTCATCGTTAATTGATTTCATCGTTAACTGATTTCATCGTTAACTGATTTCATCGTTAACTGATTTCATCTTCATTTAACTGATTTCATCGTTAATTGATTTCATCGTTAACTGATTTCATCGTTAATTGATTTCATCGTTAACTGATTTCATCTTCATTTAACTGATTTCATCGTTAACTGATTTCATCTTCATTCTTCATTTAACTGATTTCATCTTTAACTGATTTCATCGTTAACTGATTTCATCTTCATTTAACTGATTTCATCGTTAATTGATTTCATCGTTAACTGATTTCATCGTTAATTGATTTCATCGTTAACTGATTTCATCTTCATTTAACTGATTTCATCGTTAACTGATTTCATCTTCATTCTTCATTTAACTGATTTCATCTTTAACTGATTTCATCGTTAACTGATTTCATCTTCATTTAACTGATTTCATCGTTAATTGATTTCATCGTTAACTGATTTCATCGTTAACTGATTTCATCTTCATTTAACTGATTTCATCGTTAACTGATTTCATCGTTAACTGATTTCATCTTTAACTGATTTCATCTTCATTTAACTGATTTCATCGTTAACTGATTTCATCGTTAACTGATTTCATCGTTAACTGATTTCATCTTCATTTAACTGATTTCATCTTCATTTAACTGATTTCATCGTTAACTGATTTCATCGTTAATTGATTTCATCGTTAACTGATTTCATTTTCATTCTTCATTTAACTGATTTCATCGTTAACTGATTTCATCGTTAACTGATTTCATCTTCATTTAACTGATTTCATCGTTAACTGATTTCATCGTTAATTGATTTCATCGTTAACTGATTTCATCTTCATTCTTCATTTAACTGATTTCATCTTTAACTGATTTCATCGTTAACTGATTTCATCTTCATTTAACTGATTTCATCGTTAATTGATTTCATCGTTAACTGATTTCATCGTTAACTGATTTCATCTTCATTTAACTGATTTCATCGTTAACTGATTTCATCGTTAACTGATTTCATCTTTAACTGATTTCATCTTCATTTAACTGATTTCATCGTTAACTGATTTCATCGTTAACTGATTTCATCGTTAACTGATTTCATCTTCATTTAACTGATTTCATTGTTAACTGATTTCATCGTTAACTGATTTCATCTTCATTTAACTGATTTCCTCGTTAACTGATTTCATCGTTAACTGATTTCATCGTTAACTGATTTCATCTTCATTTAACTGATTTCATTTTCATTCTTCATTTAACTGATTTCATCGTTAACTGATTTCATCTTCATTTAACTGATTTCATCGTTAACTGATTTCATCGTTAACTGATTTCATCTTTAACTGATTTCATCGTTAACTGATTTCATCTTCATTTAACTGATTTCATCGTTAACTGATTTCATCTTCATTTAATTGATTTCATCGTTAACTGATTTCATCGTTAACTGATTTCATCGTTAACTGATTTCATCTTCATTTAACTGATTTCATCGTTAACTGATTTCATCGTTAACTGATTTCATCTTCATTTAACTGATTTCATTTTCATTCTTCATTTAACTGATTTCATCGTTAACTGATTTCATCTTCATTTAATTGATTTCATCGTTAACTGATTTCATCGTTAACTGATTTCATCGTTAACTGATTTCATCTTCATTTAACTGATTTCATCGTTAACTGATTTCATCGTTAACTGATTTCATCGTTAACTGATTTCATCTTCATTTAACTGATTTCATCGTTAACTGATTTCATCGTTAACTGATTTCATCTTCATTTAACTGATTTCATCGTTAACTGATTTCATCGTTAATTGATTTCATCGTTAACTGATTTCATTTTCATTCTTCATTTAACTGATTTCATCGTTAACTGATTTCATCGTTAACTGATTTCATCTTCATTTAACTGATTTCATCGTTAACTGATTTCATCGTTAATTGATTTCATCGTTAACTGATTTCATCTTCATTCTTCATTTAACTGATTTCATCGTTAACTGATTTCATCTTCATTTAACTGATTTCATCGTTAACTGATTTCATCGTTAACTGATTTCATCGTTAACTGATTTCATCTTCATTTAACTGATTTCATTGTTAACTGATTTCATCGTTAACTGATTTCATCTTCATTTAACTGATTTCATCGTTAACTGATTTCATCGTTAACTGATTTCATCGTTAACTGATTTCATCTTCATTTAACTGATTTCATTTTCATTCTTCATTTAACTGATTTCATCGTTAACTGATTTCATCTTCATTTAACTGATTTCATCGTTAACTGATTTCATCGTTAACTGATTTCATCGTTAACTGATTTCATCTTTAACTGATTTCATCGTTAACTGATTTCATCTTCATTTAACTGATTTCATCGTTAACTGATTTCATCTTCATTTAATTGATTTCATCGTTAACTGATTTCATCGTTAACTGATTTCATCGTTAACTGATTTCATCTTCATTTAACTGATTTCATCGTTAACTGATTTCATCTTCATTCTTCATTTAACTGATTTCATCTTTAACTGATTTCATCGTTAACTGATTTCATCTTCATTTAACTGATTTCATCGTTAATTGATTTCATCGTTAACTGATTTCATCGTTAACTGATTTCATCGTTAACTGATTTCATCTTCATTCTTCATTTAACTGATTTCATCTTTAACTGATTTCATCGTTAACTGATTTCATCTTCATTTAACTGATTTCATCGTTAATTGATTTCATCGTTAACTGATTTCATCGTTAATTGATTTCATCGTTAACTGATTTCATCTTCATTTAACTGATTTCATCGTTAACTGATTTCATCTTCATTCTTCATTTAACTGATTTCATCTTTAACTGATTTCATCGTTAACTGATTTCATCTTCATTTAACTGATTTCATCGTTAATTGATTTCATAGTTAACTGATTTCATCGTTAACTGATTTCATCTTCATTTAACTGATTTCATCGTTAACTGATTTCATCGTTAACTGATTTCATCGTTAACTGATTTCATCTTCATTTAACTGATTTCATTTTCATTCTTCATTTAACTGATTTCATCGTTAACTGATTTCATCTTCATTTAACTGATTTCATCGTTAACTGATTTCATCTTTAACTGATTTCATCGTTAACTGATTTCATCTTCATTTAACTGATTTCATCGTTAACTGATTTCATCTTCATTTAATTGATTTCATCGTTAACTGATTTCATCGTTAACTGATTTCATCGTTAACTGATTTCATCTTCATTTAACTGATTTCATCGTTAACTGATTTCATCGTTAACTGATTTCATCTTCATTTAACTGATTTCATCTTCATTCTTCATTTAACTGATTTCATCGTTAACTGATTTCATCTTCATTTAACTGATTTCATCGTTAACTGATTTCATCGTTAACTGATTTCATCGTTAACTGATTTCATCTTCATTTAACTGATTTCATTGTTAACTGATTTCATCGTTAACTGATTTCATCTTCATTTAACTGATTTCATCGTTAACTGATTTCATCGTTAACTGATTTCATCGTTAACTGATTTCATCTTCATTTAACTGATTTCATTTTCATTCTTCATTTAACTGATTTCATCGTTAACTGATTTCATCTTCATTTAACTGATTTCATCGTTAACTGATTTCATCGTTAACTGATTTCATCTTTAACTGATTTCATCGTTAACTGATTTCATCTTCATTTAACTGATTTCATCGTTAACTGATTTCATCTTCATTTAATTGATTTCATCGTTAACTGATTTCATCGTTAACTGATTTCATCGTTAACTGATTTCATCTTCATTTAACTGATTTCATCGTTAACTGATTTCATCGTTAACTGATTTCATCTTCATTTAACTGATTTCATTTTCATTCTTCATTTAACTGATTTCATCGTTAACTGATTTCATCTTCATTTAATTGATTTCATCGTTAACTGATTTCATCGTTAACTGATTTCATCGTTAACTGATTTCATCTTCATTTAACTGATTTCATCGTTAACTGATTTCATCGTTAACTGATTTCATCGTTAACTGATTTCATCTTCATTTAACTGATTTCATCGTTAACTGATTTCATCGTTAACTGATTTCATCTTCATTTAACTGATTTCATCGTTAACTGATTTCATCGTTAATTGATTTCATCGTTAACTGATTTCATTTTCATTCTTCATTTAACTGATTTCATCGTTAACTGATTTCATCGTTAACTGATTTCATCTTCATTTAACTGATTTCATCGTTAACTGATTTCATCGTTAATTGATTTCATCGTTAACTGATTTCATCTTCATTCTTCATTTAACTGATTTCATCGTTAACTGATTTCATCTTCATTTAACTGATTTCATCGTTAACTGATTTCATCGTTAACTGATTTCATCGTTAACTGATTTCATCTTCATTTAACTGATTTCATCGTTAACTGATTTCATCTTCATTCTTCATTTAACTGATTTCATCTTTAACTGATTTCATCGTTAACTGATTTCATCTTCATTTAACTGATTTCATCGTTAATTGATTTCATCGTTAACTGATTTCATCGTTAACTGATTTCATCGTTAACTGATTTCATCTTTAACTGATTTCATCTTCATTTAACTGATTTCATCGTTAATTGATTTCATCGTTAACTGATTTCATCGTTAACTGATTTCATCGTTAACTGATTTCATCTTCATTTAACTGATTTCATCGTTAATTGATTTCATCGTTAACTGATTTCATCGTTAATTGATTTCATCGTTAACTGATTTCATCTTCATTTAACTGATTTCATCGTTAACTGATTTCATCTTCATTCTTCATTTAACTGATTTCATCTTTAACTGATTTCATCGTTAACTGATTTCATCTTCATTTAACTGATTTCATCGTTAATTGATTTCATCGTTAACTGATTTCATCGTTAATTGATTTCATCGTTAACTGATTTCATCTTCATTTAACTGATTTCATCGTTAACTGATTTCATCTTCATTCTTCATTTAACTGATTTCATCTTTAACTGATTTCATCGTTAACTGATTTCATCTTCATTTAACTGATTTCATCGTTAATTGATTTCATCGTTAACTGATTTCATCGTTAACTGATTTCATCTTCATTTAACTGATTTCATCGTTAACTGATTTCATCGTTAACTGATTTCATCTTTAACTGATTTCATCTTCATTTAACTGATTTCATCGTTAACTGATTTCATCGTTAACTGATTTCATCGTTAACTGATTTCATCTTCATTTAACTGATTTCATCTTCATTTAACTGATTTCATCGTTAACTGATTTCATCGTTAACTGATTTCATCTTCATTTAATTGATTTCATCGTTAACTGATTTCATCGTTAACTGATTTCATCTTCATTTAACTGATTTCATCGTTAACTGATTTCATCGTTAACTGATTTCATCGTTAACTGATTTCATCTTCATTTAACTGATTTCATCGTTAACTGATTTCATCGTTAACTGATTTCATCTTCATTTAACTGATTTCATCGTTAACTGATTTCATCGTTAATTGATTTCATCGTTAACTGATTTCATTTTCATTCTTCATTTAACTGATTTCATCGTTAACTGATTTCATCGTTAACTGATTTCATCTTCATTTAACTGATTTCATCGTTAACTGATTTCATCGTTAATTGATTTCATCGTTAACTGATTTCATCTTCATTCTTCATTTAACTGATTTCATCTTTAACTGATTTCATCGTTAACTGATTTCATCTTCATTTAACTGATTTCATCGTTAATTGATTTCATCGTTAACTGATTTCATCGTTAACTGATTTCATCTTCATTTAACTGATTTCATCGTTAACTGATTTCATCGTTAACTGATTTCATCTTTAACTGATTTCATCTTCATTTAACTGATTTCATCGTTAACTGATTTCATCGTTAACTGATTTCATCGTTAACTGATTTCATCTTCATTTAACTGATTTCATTGTTAACTGATTTCATCGTTAACTGATTTCATCTTCATTTAACTGATTTCCTCGTTAACTGATTTCATCGTTAACTGATTTCATCGTTAACTGATTTCATCTTCATTTAACTGATTTCATTTTCATTCTTCATTTAACTGATTTCATCGTTAACTGATTTCATCTTCATTTAACTGATTTCATCGTTAACTGATTTCATCGTTAACTGATTTCATCTTTAACTGATTTCATCGTTAACTGATTTCATCTTCATTTAACTGATTTCATCGTTAACTGATTTCATCTTCATTTAATTGATTTCATCGTTAACTGATTTCATCGTTAACTGATTTCATCGTTAACTGATTTCATCTTCATTTAACTGATTTCATCGTTAACTGATTTCATCGTTAACTGATTTCATCTTCATTTAACTGATTTCATTTTCATTCTTCATTTAACTGATTTCATCGTTAACTGATTTCATCTTCATTTAATTGATTTCATCGTTAACTGATTTCATCGTTAACTGATTTCATCGTTAACTGATTTCATCGTTAACTGATTTCATCGTTAACTGATTTCATCGTTAACTGATTTCATCTTCATTTAACTGATTTCATCGTTAACTGATTTCATCGTTAACTGATTTCATCTTCATTTAACTGATTTCATCGTTAACTGATTTCATCGTTAATTGATTTCATCGTTAACTGATTTCATTTTCATTCTTCATTTAACTGATTTCATCGTTAACTGATTTCATCGTTAACTGATTTCATCTTCATTTAACTGATTTCATCGTTAACTGATTTCATCGTTAATTGATTTCATCGTTAACTGATTTCATCTTCATTCTTCATTTAACTGATTTCATCGTTAACTGATTTCATCTTCATTTAACTGATTTCATCGTTAACTGATTTCATCGTTAACTGATTTCATCGTTAACTGATTTCATCTTCATTTAACTGATTTCATTGTTAACTGATTTCATCGTTAACTGTTTTCATCTACATTTAACTGATTTCATCGTTAACTGATTTCATCGTTAACTGATTTCATCGTTAACTGATTTCATCTTCATTCTTCATTTAACTGATTTCATCGTTAACTGATTTCATCTTCATTTAACTGATTTCATCGTTAACTGATTTCATCGTTAACTGATTTCATCGTTAACTGATTTCATCTTCATTTAACTGATTTCATCGTTAACTGATTTCATCTTCATTCTTCATTTAACTGATTTCATCTTTAACTGATTTCATCGTTAACTGATTTCATCTTCATTTAACTGATTTCATCGTTAATTGATTTCATCGTTAACTGATTTCATCGTTAACTGATTTCATCGTTAACTGATTTCATCTTCATTTAACTGATTTCATCGTTAATTGATTTCATCGTTAACTGATTTCATCGTTAATTGATTTCATCGTTAACTGATTTCATCGTTAACTGATTTCATCGTTAACTGATTTCATCGTTAACTGATTTCATCGTTAACTGATTTCATCTTCATTTAACTGATTTCATCGTTAACTGATTTCATCGTTAATTGATTTCATCGTTAACTGATTTCATTTTCATTCTTCATTTAACTGATTTCATCGTTAACTGATTTCATCGTTAACTGATTTCATCTTCATTTAACTGATTTCATCGTTAACTGATTTCATCGTTAATTGATTTCATCGTTAACTGATTTCATCTTCATTCTTCATTTAACTGATTTCATCGTTAACTGATTTCATCTTCATTTAACTGATTTCATCGTTAACTGATTTCATCTTCATTTAACTGATTTCATTGTTAACTGATTTCATCGTTAACTGATTTCATCTTCATTTAACTGATTTCATCGTTAACTGATTTCATCGTTAACTGATTTCATCGTTAACTGATTTCATCTTCATTTAACTGATTTCATTTTCATTCTTCATTTAACTGATTTCATCGTTAACTGATTTCATCTTCATTTAACTGATTTCATCGTTAACTGATTTCATCGTTAACTGATTTCATCTTTAACTGATTTCATCGTTAACTGATTTCATCTTCATTTAACTGATTTCATCGTTAACTGATTTCATCTTCATTTAATTGATTTCATCGTTAACTGATTTCATCGTTAACTGATTTCATCGTTAACTGATTTCATCTTCATTTAACTGATTTCATCGTTAACTGATTTCATCTTCATTCTTCATTTAACTGATTTCATCTTTAACTGATTTCATCGTTAACTGATTTCATCTTCATTTAACTGATTTCATCGTTAATTGATTTCATCGTTAACTGATTTCATCGTTAACTGATTTCATCTTCATTCTTCATTTAACTGATTTCATCGTTAACTGATTTCATCGTTAATTGATTTCATCGTTAACTGATTTCATCGTTAACTGATTTCATCTTCATTTAACTGATTTCATCGTTAACTGATTTCATCGTTAACTGATTTCATCTTTAACTGATTTCATCTTCATTTAACTGATTTCATCGTTAACTGATTTCATCGTTAACTGATTTCATCGTTAACTGATTTCATCTTCATTTAACTGATTTCATTGTTAACTGATTTCATCGTTAATTGATTTCATCGTTAACTGATTTCATTTTCATTCTTCATTTAACTGATTTCATCGTTAACTGATTTCATCGTTAACTGATTTCATCTTCATTTAACTGATTTCATCGTTAACTGATTTCATCGTTAACTGATTTCATCTTCATTTAACTGATTTCATCGTTAACTGATTTCATCGTTAACTGATTTCATCGTTAACTGATTTCATCTTCATTTAACTGATTTCATTGTTAACTGATTTCATCGTTAACTGATTTCATCTTCATTTAACTGATTTCATCTTCATTTAACTGATTTCATCGTTAACTGATTTCATCGTTAACTGATTTCATCTTCATTTAACTGATTTCATTTTCATTCTTCATTTAACTGATTTCATCGTTAACTGATTTCATCTTCATTTAACTGATTTCATCGTTAACTGATTTCATCGTTAACTGATTTCATCGTTAACTGATTTCATCTTTAACTGATTTCATCGTTAACTGATTTCATCTTCATTTAACTGATTTCATCGTTAACTGATTTCATCTTCATTTAACTGATTTCATCGTTAACTGATTTCATCGTTAACTGATTTCATCGTTAACTGATTTCATCTTCATTTAACTGATTTCATCGTTAACTGATTTCATCTTCATTCTTCATTTAACTGATTTCATCTTTAACTGATTTCATCGTTAACTGATTTCATCTTCATTTAACTGATTTCATCGTTAATTGATTTCATCGTTAACTGATTTCATCGTTAACTGATTTCATCGTTAACTGATTTCATCTTCATTTAACTGATTTCATCGTTAATTGATTTCATCGTTAACTGATTTCATCGTTAATTGATTTCATCGTTAACTGATTTCATCGTTAACTGATTTCATCGTTAACTGATTTCATCTTCATTTAACTGATTTCATCGTTAACTGATTTCATCGTTAACTGATTTCATCTTCATTTAACTGATTTCATCGTTAACTGATTTCATCGTTAATTGATTTCATCGTTAACTGATTTCATTTTCATTCTTCATTTAACTGATTTCATCGTTAACTGATTTCATCGTTAACTGATTTCATCTTCATTTAACTGATTTCATCGTTAACTGATTTCATCGTTAATTGATTTCATCGTTAACTGATTTCATCTTCATTCTTCATTTAACTGATTTCATCGTTAACTGATTTCATCTTCATTTAACTGATTTCATCGTTAACTGATTTCATCGTTAACTGATTTCATCGTTAACTGATTTCATCGTTAACTGATTTCATCTTCATTTAACTGATTTCATTGTTAACTGATTTCATCGTTAACTGATTTCATCTTCATTTAACTGATTTCATCGTTAACTGATTTCATCGTTAACTGATTTCATCGTTAACTGATTTCATCTTCATTTAACTGATTTCATTTTCATTCTTCATTTAACTGATTTCATCGTTAACTGATTTCATCTTCATTTAACTGATTTCATCGTTAACTGATTTCATCGTTAACTGATTTCATCTTTAACTGATTTCATCGTTAACTGATTTCATCTTCATTTAACTGATTTCATCGTTAACTGATTTCATCTTCATTTAATTGATTTCATCGTTAACTGATTTCATCGTTAACTGATTTCATCGTTAACTGATTTCATCGTTAACTGATTTCATCTTCATTTAACTGATTTCATCGTTAACTGATTTCATCTTCATTCTTCATTTAACTGATTTCATCTTTAACTGATTTCATCGTTAACTGATTTCATCTTCATTTAACTGATTTCATCGTTAATTGATTTCATCGTTAACTGATTTCATCGTTAACTGATTTCATCTTCATTCTTCATTTAACTGATTTCATCTTTAACTGATTTCATCGTTAACTGATTTCATCTTCATTTAACTGATTTCATCATTAATTGATTTCATCGTTAACTGATTTCATCGTTAATTGATTTCATCGTTAACTGATTTCATCTTCATTTAACTGATTTCATCGTTAACTGATTTCATCTTCATTCTTCATTTAACTGATTTCATCTTTAACTGATTTCATCGTTAACTGATTTCATCTTCATTTAACTGATTTCATCGTTAATTGATTTCATCGTTAACTGATTTCATCGTTAACTGATTTCATCTTCATTTAACTGATTTCATCGTTAACTGATTTCATCGTTAACTGATTTCATCTTTAACTGATTTCATCTTCATTTAACTGATTTCATCGTTAACTGATTTCATCGTTAATTGATTTCATCGTTAACTGATTTCATCTTCATTTAACTGATTTCATCGTTAACTGATTTCATCTTCATTCTTCATTTAACTGATTTCATCTTTAACTGATTTCATCGTTAACTGATTTCATCTTCATTTAACTGATTTCATCGTTAATTGATTTCATCGTTAACTGATTTCATCGTTAACTGATTTCATCTTCATTTAACTGATTTCATCGTTAACTGATTTCATCGTTTACTGATTTCATCTTTAACTGATTTCATCTTCATTTAACTGATTTCATCGTTAACTGATTTCATCGTTAACTGATTTCATCGTTAACTGATTTCATCTTCATTTAACTGATTTCATCTTCATTTAACTGATTTCATCGTTAACTGATTTCATCGTTAACTGATTTCATCTTCATTTAATTGATTTCATCGTTAACTGATTTCATCGTTAACTGATTTCATCTTCATTTAACTGATTTCATCGTTAACTGATTTCATCGTTAACTGATTTCATCGTTAACTGATTTCATCTTCATTTAACTGATTTCATCGTTAACTGATTTCATCGTTAACTGATTTCATCTTCATTTAACTGATTTCATCGTTAACTGATTTCATCGTTAATTGATTTCATCGTTAACTGATTTCATTTTCATTCTTCATTTAACTGATTTCATCGTTAACTGATTTCATCTTCATTTAACTGATTTCATCTTTAACTGATTTCATCGTTAACTGATTTCATCTTCATTTAACTGATTTCATCGTTAATTGATTTCATCGTTAACTGATTTCATCGTTAACTGATTTCATCTTCATTTAACTGATTTCATCGTTAACTGATTTCATCTTTAACTGATTTCATCTTCATTTAACTGATTTCATCGTTAACTGATTTCATCGTTAACTGATTTCATCGTTAACTGATTTCATCTTCATTTAACTGATTTCATTGTTAACTGATTTCATCGTTAATTGATTTCATCGTTAACTGATTTCATTTTCATTCTTCATTTAACTGATTTCATCGTTAACTGATTTCATCGTTAACTGATTTCATCTTCATTTAACTGATTTCATCGTTAACTGATTTCATCGTTAACTGATTTCATCTTCATTTAACTGATTTCATCGTTAACTGATTTCATCGTTAACTGATTTCATCGTTAACTGATTTCATCTTCATTTAACTGATTTCATTGTTAACTGATTTCATCGTTAACTGATTTCATCTTCATTTAACTGATTTCATCGTTAACTGATTTCATCGTTAACTGATTTCATCGTTAACTGATTTCATCTTCATTTAACTGATTTCATTTTCATTCTTCATTTAACTGATTTCATCTTCATTTAACTGATTTCATCGTTAACTGATTTCATCGTTAACTGATTTCATCGTTAACTGATTTCATCTTTAACTGATTTCATCGTTAACTGATTTCATCTTCATTTAACTGATTTCATCGTTAACTGATTTCATCTTCATTTAATTGATTTCATCGTTAACTGATTTCATCGTTAACTGATTTCATCGTTAACTGATTTCATCTTCATTTAACTGATTTCATCGTTAACTGATTTCATCGTTAACTGATTTCATCTTCATTTAACTGATTTCATTTTCATTCTTCATTTAACTGATTTCATCGTTAACTGATTTCATCTTCATTTAATTGATTTCATCGTTAACTGATTTCATCGTTAACTGATTTCATCGTTAACTGATTTCATCTTCATTTAACTGATTTCATCGTTAACTGATTTCATCGTTAACTGATTTCATCGTTAACTGATTTCATCTTCATTTAACTGATTTCATCGTTAACTGATTTCATCGTTAACTGATTTCATCTTCATTTAACTGATTTCATCGTTAACTGATTTCATCGTTAATTGATTTCATCGTTAACTGATTTCATTTTCATTCTTCATTTAACTGATTTCATCGTTAACTGATTTCATCGTTAACTGATTTCATCTTCATTTAACTGATTTCATCGTTAACTGATTTCATCGTTAATTGATTTCATCGTTAACTGATTTCATCTTCATTCTTCATTTAACTGATTTCATCGTTAACTGATTTCATCTTCATTTAACTGATTTCATCGTTAACTGATTTCATCGTTAATTGATTTCATCGTTAACTGATTTCATCTTCATTCTTCATTTAACTGATTTCATCGTTAACTGATTTCATCTTCATTTAACTGATTTCATCGTTAACTGATTTCATCGTTAACTGATTTCATCGTTAACTGATTTCATCTTCATTTAACTGATTTCATCGTTAACTGATTTCATCTTCATTCTTCATTTAACTGATTTCATCTTTAACTGATTTCATCGTTAACTGATTTCATCTTCATTTAACTGATTTCATCGTTAATTGATTTCATCGTTAACTGATTTCATCGTTAACTGATTTCATCGTTAACTGATTTCATCTTCATTTAACTGATTTCATCGTTAATTGATTTCATCGTTAACTGATTTCATCGTTAATTGATTTCATCGTTAACTGATTTCATCGTTAACTGATTTCATCTTCATTTAATTGATTTCATCGTTAACTGATTTCATCGTTAACTGATTTCATCGTTAACTGATTTCATCTTCATTTAACTGATTTCATCGTTAACTGATTTCATCGTTAACTGATTTCATCTTCATTTAACTGATTTCATCGTTAACTGATTTCATCGTTAACTGATTTCATCTTCATTTAACTGATTTCATCGTTAACTGATTTCATCGTTAATTGATTTCATCGTTAACTGATTTCATTTTCATTCTTCATTTAACTGATTTCATCGTTAACTGATTTCATCTTCATTTAACTGATTTCATCGTTAACTGATTTCATCGTTAACTGATTTCATCTTCATTTAACTGATTTCATTTTCATTCTTCATTTAACTGATTTCATCGTTAACTGATTTCATCTTCATTTAATTGATTTCATCGTTAACTGATTTCATCGTTAACTGATTTCATCGTTAATTGATTTCATCGTTAACTGATTTCATTTTCATTCTTCATTTAACTGATTTCATCGTTAACTGATTTCATCGTTAACTGATTTCATCTTCATTTAACTGATTTCATCGTTAACTGATTTCATCGTTAACTGATTTCATCTTCATTTAACTGATTTCATCGTTAACTGATTTCATCGTTAACTGATTTCATCGTTAACTGATTTCATCTTCATTTAACTGATTTCATTGTTAACTGATTTCATCGTTAACTGATTTCATCTTCATTTAACTGATTTCATCGTTAACTGATTTCATCGTTAACTGATTTCATCGTTAACTGATTTCATCTTCATTTAACTGATTTCATTTTCATTCTTCATTTAACTGATTTCATCTTCATTTAACTGATTTCATCGTTAACTGATTTCATCGTTAACTGATTTCATCGTTAACTGATTTCATCTTTAACTGATTTCATCGTTAACTGATTTCATCTTCATTTAACTGATTTCATCGTTAACTGATTTCATCTTCATTTAATTGATTTCATCGTTAACTGATTTCATCGTTAACTGATTTCATCGTTAACTGATTTCATCTTCATTTAACTGATTTCATCGTTAACTGATTTCATCGTTAACTGATTTCATCTTCATTTAACTGATTTCATTTTCATTCTTCATTTAACTGATTTCATCGTTAACTGATTTCATCTTCATTTAATTGATTTCATCGTTAACTGATTTCATCGTTAACTGATTTCATCGTTAACTGATTTCATCTTCATTTAACTGATTTCATCGTTAACTGATTTCATCGTTAACTGATTTCATCGTTAACTGATTTCATCTTCATTTAACTGATTTCATCGTTAACTGATTTCATCGTTAACTGATTTCATCTTCATTTAACTGATTTCATCGTTAACTGATTTCATCGTTAATTGATTTCATCGTTAACTGATTTCATTTTCATTCTTCATTTAACTGATTTCATCGTTAACTGATTTCATCGTTAACTGATTTCATCTTCATTTAACTGATTTCATCGTTAACTGATTTCATCGTTAATTGATTTCATCGTTAACTGATTTCATCTTCATTCTTCATTTAACTGATTTCATCGTTAACTGATTTCATCTTCATTTAACTGATTTCATCGTTAACTGATTTCATCGTTAATTGATTTCATCGTTAACTGATTTCATCTTCATTCTTCATTTAACTGATTTCATCGTTAACTGATTTCATCTTCATTTAACTGATTTCATCGTTAACTGATTTCATCGTTAACTGATTTCATCGTTAACTGATTTCATCTTCATTTAACTGATTTCATCGTTAACTGATTTCATCTTCATTCTTCATTTAACTGATTTCATCTTTAACTGATTTCATCGTTAACTGATTTCATCTTCATTTAACTGATTTCATCGTTAATTGATTTCATCGTTAACTGATTTCATCGTTAACTGATTTCATCGTTAACTGATTTCATCTTCATTTAACTGATTTCATCGTTAATTGATTTCATCGTTAACTGATTTCATCGTTAATTGATTTCATCGTTAACTGATTTCATCGTTAACTGATTTCATCTTCATTTAATTGATTTCATCGTTAACTGATTTCATCGTTAACTGATTTCATCGTTAACTGATTTCATCTTCATTTAACTGATTTCATCGTTAACTGATTTCATCGTTAACTGATTTCATCTTCATTTAACTGATTTCATCGTTAACTGATTTCATCGTTAACTGATTTCATCTTCATTTAACTGATTTCATCGTTAACTGATTTCATCGTTAATTGATTTCATCGTTAACTGATTTCATTTTCATTCTTCATTTAACTGATTTCATCGTTAACTGATTTCATCGTTAACTGATTTCATCTTCATTTAACTGATTTCATCGTTAACTGATTTCATCGTTAATTGATTTCATCGTTAACTGATTTCATCTTCATTCTTCATTTAACTGATTTCATCGTTAACTGATTTCATCTTCATTTAACTGATTTCATCGTTAACTGATTTCATCGTTAACTGATTTCATCGTTAACTGATTTCATCTTCATTTAACTGATTTCATCGTTAACTGATTTCATCTTCATTCTTCATTTAACTGATTTCATCTTTAACTGATTTCATCGTTAACTGATTTCATCTTCATTTAACTGATTTCATCGTTAATTGATTTCATCGTTAACTGATTTCATCGTTAACTGATTTCATCGTTAACTGATTTCATCTTCATTTAACTGATTTCATCGTTAATTGATTTCATCGTTAACTGATTTCATCGTTAATTGATTTCATCGTTAACTGATTTCATCTTCATTTAATTGATTTCATCGTTAACTGATTTCATCGTTAACTGATTTCATCGTTAACTGATTTCATCTTCATTTAACTGATTTCATCGTTAACTGATTTCATCGTTAACTGATTTCATCGTTAACTGATTTCATCTTCATTTAACTGATTTCATCGTTAACTGATTTCATCGTTAACTGATTTCATCTTCATTTAACTGATTTCATCGTTAACTGATTTCATCGTTAATTGATTTCATCGTTAACTGATTTCATTTTCATTCTTCATTTAACTGATTTCATCGTTAACTGATTTCATCGTTAACTGATTTCATCTTCATTTAACTGATTTCATCGTTAACTGATTTCATCGTTAATTGATTTCATCGTTAACTGATTTCATCTTCATTCTTCATTTAACTGATTTCATCGTTAACTGATTTCATCTTCATTTAACTGATTTCATCGTTAACTGATTTCATCGTTAACTGATTTCATCGTTAACTGATTTCATCTTCATTTAACTGATTTCATCGTTAACTGATTTCATCTTCATTCTTCATTTAACTGATTTCATCTTTAACTGATTTCATCGTTAACTGATTTCATCTTCATTTAACTGATTTCATCGTTAATTGATTTCATCGTTAACTGATTTCATCGTTAACTGATTTCATCTTCATTTAACTGATTTCATCGTTAACTGATTTCATCGTTAACTGATTTCATCTTTAACTGATTTCATCTTCATTTAACTGATTTCATCGTTAACTGATTTCATCGTTAACTGATTTCATCGTTAACTGATTTCATCGTTAACTGATTTCATCTTCATTTAACTGATTTCATTGTTAACTGATTTCATCGTTAACTGATTTCATCTTCATTTAACTGATTTCATCGTTAACTGATTTCATCGTTAACTGATTTCATCTTCATTTAACTGATTTCATTTTCATTCTTCATTTAACTGATTTCATCGTTAACTGATTTCATCTTCATTTAACTGATTTCATCGTTAACTGATTTCATCGTTAACTGATTTCATCGTTAACTGATTTCATCTTTAACTGATTTCATCGTTAACTGATTTCATCTTCATTTAACTGATTTCATCGTTAACTGATTTCATCTTCATTTAATTGATTTCATCGTTAACTGATTTCATCGTTAACTGATTTCATCGTTAACTGATTTCATCTTCATTTAACTGATTTCATCGTTAACTGATTTCATCGTTAACTGATTTCATCTTCATTTAACTGATTTCATCGTTAACTGATTTCATCGTTAATTGATTTCATCGTTAACTGATTTCATTTTCATTCTTCATTTAACTGATTTCATCGTTAACTGATTTCATCGTTAACTGATTTCATCTTCATTTAACTGATTTCATCGTTAATTGATTTCATCGTTAACTGATTTCATCGTTAACTGATTTCATCGTTAACTGATTTCATCTTCATTTAACTGATTTCATCGTTAATTGATTTCATCGTTAACTGATTTCATCGTTAACTGATTTCATCGTTAACTGATTTCATCTTTAACTGATTTCATCGTTAACTGATTTCATCGTTAACTGATTTCATCGTTAACTGATTTCATCTTTAACTGATTTCATCGTTAACTGATTTCATCTTCATTTAACTGATTTCATCGTTAACTGATTTCATCTTCATTTAATTGATTTCATCGTTAACTGATTTCATCGTTAACTGATTTCATCGTTAACTGATTTCATCTTCATTTAACTGATTTCATCGTTAACTGATTTCATCGTTAACTGATTTCATCTTCATTTAACTGATTTCATTTTCATTCTTCATTTAACTGATTTCATCGTTAACTGATTTCATCTTCATTTAATTGATTTCATCGTTAACTGATTTCATCGTTAACTGATTTCATCGTTAACTGATTTCATCTTCATTTAACTGATTTCATCGTTAACTGATTTCATCGTTAACTGATTTCATCTTCATTTAACTGATTTCATCGTTAACTGATTTCATCGTTAACTGATTTCATCTTCATTTAACTGATTTCATCGTTAACTGATTTCATCGTTAATTGATTTCATCGTTAACTGATTTCATTTTCATTCTTCATTTAACTGATTTCATCGTTAACTGATTTCATCGTTAACTGATTTCATCTTCATTTAACTGATTTCATCGTTAACTGATTTCATCGTTAATTGATTTCATCGTTAACTGATTTCATCTTCATTCTTCATTTAACTGATTTCATCGTTAACTGATTTCATCTTCATTTAACTGATTTCATCGTTAACTGATTTCATCGTTAACTGATTTCATCGTTAACTGATTTCATCTTCATTTAACTGATTTCATCGTTAACTGATTTCATCTTCATTCTTCATTTAACTGATTTCATCTTTAACTGATTTCATCGTTAACTGATTTCATCTTCATTTAACTGATTTCATCGTTAATTGATTTCATCGTTAACTGATTTCATCGTTAACTGATTTCATCGTTAACTGATTTCATCTTCATTTAACTGATTTCATCGTTAATTGATTTCATCGTTAACTGATTTCATCGTTAATTGATTTCATCGTTAACTGATTTCATCGTTAACTGATTTCATCGTTAACTGATTTCATCTTCATTTAATTGATTTCATCGTTAACTGATTTCATCGTTAACTGATTTCATCTTCATTTAATTGATTTCATCGTTAACTGATTTCATCGTTAACTGATTTCATCGTTAACTGATTTCATCTTCATTTAACTGATTTCATCGTTAACTGATTTCATCTTCATTCTTCATTTAACTGATTTCATCTTTAACTGATTTCATCGTTAACTGATTTCATCTTCATTTAACTGATTTCATCGTTAATTGATTTCATCGTTAACTGATTTCATCGTTAACTGATTTCATCGTTAACTGATTTCATCTTCATTTAACTGATTTCATCGTTAATTGATTTCATCGTTAACTGATTTCATCGTTAATTGATTTCATCGTTAACTGATTTCATCGTTAACTGATTTCATCGTTAACTGATTTCATCTTCATTTAATTGATTTCATCGTTAACTGATTTCATCGTTAACTGATTTCATCTTCATTTAATTGATTTCATCGTTAACTGATTTCATCGTTAACTGATTTCATCGTTAACTGATTTCATCTTCATTCTTCATTTAACTGATTTCATCTTTAACTGATTTCATCGTTAACTGATTTCATCTTCATTTAACTGATTTCATCGTTAACTGATTTCATCGTTAATTGATTTCATCGTTAACTGATTTCATTTTCATTCTTCATTTAACTGATTTCATCGTTAACTGATTTCATCGTTAACTGATTTCATCTTCATTTAACTGATTTCATCGTTAACTGATTTCATCGTTAATTGATTTCATCGTTAACTGATTTCATCTTCATTCTTCATTTAACTGATTTCATCGTTAACTGATTTCATCGTTAACTGATTTCATCTTCATTTAACTGATTTCATCGTTAACTGATTTCATCGTTAACTGATTTCATCGTTAACTGATTTCATCTTCATTTAACTGATTTCATCGTTAACTGATTTCATCTTCATTCTTCATTTAACTGATTTCATCTTTAACTGATTTCATCGTTAACTGATTTCATCTTCATTTAACTGATTTCATCTTCATTTAACTGATTTCATCGTTAACTGATTTCATCTTCATTCTTCATTTAACTGATTTCATCTTTAACTGATTTCATCGTTAACTGATTTCATCTTCATTTAACTGATTTCATCGTTAATTGATTTCATCGTTAACTGATTTCATCGTTAACTGATTTCATCTTCATTTAACTGATTTCATCGTTAACTGATTTCATCGTTAACTGATTTCATCTTTAACTGATTTCATCTTCATTTAACTGATTTCATCGTTAACTGATTTCATCGTTAACTGATTTCATCTTCATTTAACTGATTTCATTGTTAACTGATTTCATCGTTAACTGATTTCATCTTCATTTAACTGATTTCATCGTTAACTGATTTCATCGTTAACTGATTTCATCTTCATTTAACTGATTTCATTTTCATTCTTCATTTAACTGATTTCATCGTTAACTGATTTCATCTTCATTTAACTGATTTCATCGTTAACTGATTTCATCGTTAACTGATTTCATCTTTAACTGATTTCATCGTTAACTGATTTCATCTTCATTTAACTGATTTCATCGTTAACTGATTTCATCTTCATTTAATTGATTTCATCGTTAACTGATTTCATCGTTAACTGATTTCATCGTTAACTGATTTCATCTTCATTTAACTGATTTCATCGTTAACTGATTTCATCGTTAACTGATTTCATCTTCATTTAACTGATTTCATCGTTAACTGATTTCATCGTTAATTGATTTCATCGTTAACTGATTTCATTTTCATTCTTCATTTAACTGATTTCATCGTTAACTGATTTCATCGTTAACTGATTTCATCTTCATTTAACTGATTTCATCGTTAACTGATTTCATCGTTAACTGATTTCATCTTCATTTAACTGATTTCATTGTTAACTGATTTCATCGTTAACTGATTTCATCTTCATTTAACTGATTTCATCGTTAACTGATTTCATCGTTAACTGATTTCATCGTTAACTGATTTCATCTTCATTTAACTGATTTCATTTTCATTCTTCATTTAACTGATTTCATCGTTAACTGATTTCATCTTCATTTAACTGATTTCATCGTTAACTGATTTCATCGTTAACTGATTTCATCGTTAACTGATTTCATCTTTAACTGATTTCATCGTTAACTGATTTCATCTTCATTTAACTGATTTCATCGTTAACTGATTTCATCTTCATTTAATTGATTTCATCGTTAACTGATTTCATCGTTAACTGATTTCATCGTTAACTGATTTCATCTTCATTTAACTGATTTCATCGTTAACTGATTTCATCGTTAACTGATTTCATCTTCATTTAACTGATTTCATTTTCATTCTTCATTTAACTGATTTCATCGTTAACTGATTTCATCTTCATTTAATTGATTTCATCGTTAACTGATTTCATCGTTAACTGATTTCATCGTTAACTGATTTCATCTTCATTTAACTGATTTCATCGTTAACTGATTTCATCGTTAACTGATTTCATCTTCATTTAATTGATTTCATCGTTAACTGATTTCATCGTTAACTGATTTCATCGTTAACTGATTTCATCTTCATTTAACTGATTTCATCGTTAACTGATTTCATCGTTAACTGATTTCATCGTTAACTGATTTCATCGTTAACTGATTTCATCTTCATTTAACTGATTTCATCGTTAACTGATTTCATCGTTAACTGATTTCATCTTCATTTAACTGATTTCATCGTTAACTGATTTCATCGTTAATTGATTTCATCGTTAACTGATTTCATTTTCATTCTTCATTTAACTGATTTCATCGTTAACTGATTTCATCGTTAACTGATTTCATCTTCATTTAACTGATTTCATCGTTAACTGATTTCATCGTTAATTGATTTCATCGTTAACTGATTTCATCTTCATTCTTCATTTAACTGATTTCATCGTTAACTGATTTCATCGTTAACTGATTTCATCTTCATTTAACTGATTTCATCGTTAACTGATTTCATCGTTAACTGATTTCATCGTTAACTGATTTCATCTTCATTTAACTGATTTCATCGTTAACTGATTTCATCTTCATTCTTCATTTAACTGATTTCATCTTTAACTGATTTCATCGTTAACTGATTTCATCTTCATTTAACTGATTTCATCGTTAATTGATTTCATCGTTAACTGATTTCATCGTTAACTGATTTCATCTTCATTTAACTGATTTCATCGTTAACTGATTTCATCGTTAACTGATTTCATCTTTAACTGATTTCATTCTTCATTTAACTGATTTCATCGTTAACTGATTTCATCGTTAACTGATTTCATCTTCATTTAACTGATTTCATTGTTAACTGATTTCATCGTTAACTGATTTCATCTTCATTTAACTGATTTCATCGTTAACTGATTTCATCGTTAACTGATTTCATCTTCATTTAACTGATTTCATTTTCATTCTTCATTTAACTGATTTCATCGTTAACTGATTTCATCTTCATTTAACTGATTTCATCGTTAACTGATTTCATCGTTAACTGATTTCATCTTTAACTGATTTCATCGTTAACTGATTTCATCTTCATTTAACTGATTTCATCGTTAACTGATTTCATCTTCATTTAATTGATTTCATCGTTAACTGATTTCATCGTTAACTGATTTCATCGTTAACTGATTTCATCTTCATTTAACTGATTTCATCGTTAACTGATTTCATCGTTAACTGATTTCATCTTCATTTAACTGATTTCATCGTTAACTGATTTCATCGTTAATTGATTTCATCGTTAACTGATTTCATTTTCATTCTTCATTTAACTGATTTCATCGTTAACTGATTTCATCGTTAACTGATTTCATCTTCATTTAACTGATTTCATCGTTAACTGATTTCATCGTTAACTGATTTCATCGTTAACTGATTTCATCGTTAACTGATTTCATCTTCATTTAACTGATTTCATTGTTAACTGATTTCATCGTTAACTGATTTCATCTTCATTTAACTGATTTCATCGTTAACTGATTTCATCGTTAACTGATTTCATCGTTAACTGATTTCATCTTCATTTAACTGATTTCATTTTCATTCTTCATTTAACTGATTTCATCGTTAACTGATTTCATCTTCATTTAACTGATTTCATCGTTAACTGATTTCATCGTTAACTGATTTCATCGTTAACTGATTTCATCTTTAACTGATTTCATCGTTAACTGATTTCATCTTCATTTAACTGATTTCATCGTTAACTGATTTCATCTTCATTTAATTGATTTCATCGTTAACTGATTTCATCGTTAACTGATTTCATCGTTAACTGATTTCATCTTCATTTAACTGATTTCATCGTTAACTGATTTCATCGTTAACTGATTTCATCTTCATTTAACTGATTTCATTTTCATTCTTCATTTAACTGATTTCATCGTTAACTGATTTCATCTTCATTTAATTGATTTCATCGTTAACTGATTTCATCGTTAACTGATTTCATCGTTAACTGATTTCATCTTCATTTAACTGATTTCATCGTTAACTGATTTCATCGTTAACTGATTTCATCGTTAACTGATTTCATCTTCATTTAACTGATTTCATCGTTAACTGATTTCATCGTTAACTGATTTCATCTTCATTTAACTGATTTCATCGTTAACTGATTTCATCGTTAATTGATTTCATCGTTAACTGATTTCATTTTCATTCTTCATTTAACTGATTTCATCGTTAACTGATTTCATCGTTAACTGATTTCATCTTCATTTAACTGATTTCATCGTTAATTGATTTCATCGTTAACTGATTTCATCGTTAATTGATTTCATCGTTAACTGATTTCATCTTCATTTAACTGATTTCATCGTTAACTGATTTCATCTTCATTCTTCATTTAACTGATTTCATCTTTAACTGATTTCATCGTTAACTGATTTCATCTTCATTTAACTGATTTCATCGTTAATTGATTTCATCGTTAACTGATTTCATCGTTAACTGATTTCATCTTCATTTAACTGATTTCATCTTCATTTAACTGATTTCATCGTTAACTGATTTCATCGTTAACTGATTTCATCTTCATTTAATTGATTTCATCGTTAACTGATTTCATCGTTAACTGATTTCATCGTTAACTGATTTCATCTTCATTTAACTGATTTCATCGTTAACTGATTTCATCGTTAACTGATTTCATCGTTAACTGATTTCATCTTTAACTGATTTCATCTTCATTTAACTGATTTCATCGTTAACTGATTTCATCGTTAACTGATTTCATCGTTAACTGATTTCATCTTCATTTAACTGATTTCATCTTCATTTAACTGATTTCATCGTTAACTGATTTCATCGTTAACTGATTTCATCTTCATTTAATTGATTTCATCGTTAACTGATTTCATCGTTAACTGATTTCATCGTTAACTGATTTCATCTTCATTTAACTGATTTCATCGTTAACTGATTTCATCGTTAACTGATTTCATCGTTAACTGATTTCATCTTCATTTAACTGATTTCATCGTTAACTGATTTCATCGTTAACTGATTTCATCTTCATTTAACTGATTTCATCGTTAACTGATTTCATCGTTAATTGATTTCATCGTTAACTGATTTCATTTTCATTCTTCATTTAACTGATTTCATCGTTAACTGATTTCATCGTTAACTGATTTCATCTTCATTTAACTGATTTCATCGTTAACTGATTTCATCGTTAATTGATTTCATCGTTAACTGATTTCATCTTCATTTAACTGATTTCATCGTTAATTGATTTCATCGTTAACTGATTTCATCGTTAACTGATTTCATCGTTAACTGATTTCATCTTCATTCTTCATTTAACTGATTTCATCTTTAACTGATTTCATCGTTAACTGATTTCATCTTCATTTAACTGATTTCATCGTTAATTGATTTCATCGTTAACTGATTTCATCGTTAATTGATTTCATCGTTAACTGATTTCATCTTCATTTAACTGATTTCATCGTTAACTGATTTCATCTTCATTCTTCATTTAACTGATTTCATCTTTAACTGATTTCATCGTTAACTGATTTCATCTTCATTCTTCATTTAACTGATTTCATCTTTAACTGATTTCATCGTTAATTGATTTCATCGTTAACTGATTTCATCGTTAACTGATTTCATCGTTAACTGATTTCATCTTCATTTAACTGATTTCATCGTTAACTGATTTCATCGTTAACTGATTTCATCTTTAACTGATTTCATCTTCATTTAACTGATTTCATCGTTAACTGATTTCATCGTTAACTGATTTCATCGTTAACTGATTTCATCTTCATTTAACTGATTTCATCTTCATTTAACTGATTTCATCGTTAACTGATTTCATCGTTAACTGATTTCATCTTCATTTAATTGATTTCATCGTTAACTGATTTCATCGTTAACTGATTTCATCGTTAACTGATTTCATCTTCATTTAACTGATTTCATCGTTAACTGATTTCATCGTTAACTGATTTCATCGTTAACTGATTTCATCTTCATTTAACTGATTTCATCGTTAACTGATTTCATCGTTAACTGATTTCATCTTCATTTAACTGATTTCATCGTTAACTGATTTCATCGTTAATTGATTTCATCGTTAACTGATTTCATTTTCATTCTTCATTTAACTGATTTCATCGTTAACTGATTTCATCGTTAACTGATTTCATCTTCATTTAACTGATTTCATCGTTAACTGATTTCATCGTTAATTGATTTCATCGTTAACTGATTTCATCTTCATTCTTCATTTAACTGATTTCATCGTTAACTGATTTCATCTTCATTTAACTGATTTCATCGTTAACTGATTTCATCGTTAACTGATTTCATCTTCATTTAACTGATTTCATCGTTAACTGATTTCATCTTCATTCTTCATTTAACTGATTTCATCTTTAACTGATTTCATCGTTAACTGATTTCATCTTCATTTAACTGATTTCATCGTTAATTGATTTCATCGTTAACTGATTTCATCGTTAACTGATTTCATCTTCATTTAACTGATTTCATCGTTAACTGATTTCATCGTTAACTGATTTCATCTTTAACTGATTTCATCTTCATTTAACTGATTTCATCGTTAACTGATTTCATCGTTAACTGATTTCATCTTCATTTAACTGATTTCATTGTTAACTGATTTCATCGTTAACTGATTTCATCGTTAACTGATTTCATCGTTAACTGATTTCATCTTCATTTAACTGATTTCATTGTTAACTGATTTCATCGTTAACTGATTTCATCGTTAACTGATTTCATCTTCATTTAACTGATTTCATTGTTAACTGATTTCATCGTTAACTGATTTCATCTTCATTTAACTGATTTCATCGTTAACTGATTTCATCGTTAACTGATTTCATCGTTAACTGATTTCATCTTCATTTAACTGATTTCATTTTCATTCTTCATTTAACTGATTTCATCGTTAACTGATTTCATCTTCATTTAACTGATTTCATCGTTAACTGATTTCATCGTTAACTGATTTCATCTTTAACTGATTTCATCGTTAACTGATTTCATCTTCATTTAACTGATTTCATCGTTAACTGATTTCATCGTTAACTGATTTCATCGTTAACTGATTTCATCTTCATTTAACTGATTTCATCGTTAACTGATTTCATCGTTAACTGATTTCATCTTCATTTAACTGATTTCATCGTTAACTGATTTCATCGTTAACTGATTTCATCGTTAACTGATTTCATCTTCATTTAACTGATTTCATTGTTAACTGATTTCATCGTTAACTGATTTCATCTTCATTTAACTGATTTCATCGTTAACTGATTTCATCGTTAACTGATTTCATCGTTAACTGATTTCATCTTCATTTAACTGATTTCATTTTCATTCTTCATTTAACTGATTTCATCGTTAACTGATTTCATCTTCATTTAACTGATTTCATCGTTAACTGATTTCATCGTTAACTGATTTCATCGTTAACTGATTTCATCGTTAACTGATTTCATCTTCATTTAACTGATTTCATTGTTAACTGATTTCATCGTTAACTGATTTCATCTTCATTTAATTGATTTCATCGTTAACTGATTTCATCTTCATTTAATTGATTTCATCGTTAACTGATTTCATCGTTAACTGATTTCATCGTTAACTGATTTCATCGTTAACTGATTTCATCTTCATTTAACTGATTTCATCGTTAACTGATTTCATCGTTAACTGATTTCATCTTCATTTAACTGATTTCATCGTTAACTGATTTCATCGTTAACTGATTTCATCGTTAACTGATTTCATCTTCATTTAACTGATTTCATTGTTAACTGATTTCATCGTTAACTGATTTCATCTTCATTTAACTGATTTCATCGTTAACTGATTTCATCGTTAACTGATTTCATCGTTAACTGATTTCATCTTCATTTAACTGATTTCATTTTCATTCTTCATTTAACTGATTTCATCGTTAACTGATTTCATCTTCATTTAACTGATTTCATCGTTAACTGATTTCATCGTTAACTGATTTCATCGTTAACTGATTTCATCTTTAACTGATTTCATCGTTAACTGATTTCATCTTCATTTAACTGATTTCATCGTTAACTGATTTCATCTTCATTTAATTGATTTCATCGTTAACTGATTTCATCGTTAACTGATTTCATCGTTAACTGATTTCATCTTCATTTAACTGATTTCATCGTTAACTGATTTCATCGTTAACTGATTTCATCTTCATTTAACTGATTTCATTTTCATTCTTCATTTAACTGATTTCATCGTTAACTGATTTCATCTTCATTTAATTGATTTCATCGTTAACTGATTTCATCGTTAACTGATTTCATCGTTAACTGATTTCATCTTCATTTAACTGATTTCATCGTTAACTGATTTCATCGTTAACTGATTTCATCGTTAACTGATTTCATCTTCATTTAACTGATTTCATCGTTAACTGATTTCATCGTTAACTGATTTCATCTTCATTTAACTGATTTCATCGTTAACTGATTTCATCGTTAATTGATTTCATCGTTAACTGATTTCATTTTCATTCTTCATTTAACTGATTTCATCGTTAACTGATTTCATCGTTAATTGATTTCATCGTTAACTGATTTCATCTTCATTTAACTGATTTCATCGTTAACTGATTTCATCGTTAATTGATTTCATCGTTAACTGATTTCATTTTCATTCTTCATTTAACTGATTTCATCGTTAACTGATTTCATCGTTAACTGATTTCATCTTCATTTAACTGATTTCATCGTTAACTGATTTCATCGTTAACTGATTTCATCTTCATTTAACTGATTTCATCGTTAACTGATTTCATCGTTAACTGATTTCATCTTCATTTAACTGATTTCATCGTTAACTGATTTCATCGTTAATTGATTTCATCGTTAACTGATTTCATTTTCATTCTTCATTTAACTGATTTCATCGTTAACTGATTTCATCGTTAACTGATTTCATCGTTAACTGATTTCATCTTCATTTAACTGATTTCATCGTTAACTGATTTCATCGTTAATTGATTTCATCGTTAACTGATTTCATTTTCATTCTTCATTTAACTGATTTCATCGTTAACTGATTTCATCTTCATTTAACTGATTTCATCGTTAACTGATTTCATCGTTAACTGATTTCATCGTTAACTGATTTCATCTTTAACTGATTTCATCGTTAACTGATTTCATCTTCATTTAACTGATTTCATCGTTAACTGATTTCATCTTCATTTAATTGATTTCATCGTTAACTGATTTCATCGTTAACTGATTTCATCGTTAACTGATTTCATCTTCATTTAACTGATTTCATCGTTAACTGATTTCATCGTTAACTGATTTCATCTTCATTTAACTGATTTCATTTTCATTCTTCATTTAACTGATTTCATCGTTAACTGATTTCATCTTCATTTAATTGATTTCATCGTTAACTGATTTCATCGTTAACTGATTTCATCGTTAACTGATTTCATCTTCATTTAACTGATTTCATCGTTAACTGATTTCATCGTTAACTGATTTCATCGTTAACTGATTTCATCTTCATTTAACTGATTTCATCGTTAACTGATTTCATCGTTAACTGATTTCATCTTCATTTAACTGATTTCATCGTTAACTGATTTCATCGTTAATTGATTTCATCGTTAACTGATTTCATTTTCATTCTTCATTTAACTGATTTCATCGTTAACTGATTTCATCGTTAACTGATTTCATCTTCATTTAACTGATTTCATCGTTAACTGATTTCATCGTTAATTGATTTCATCGTTAACTGATTTCATCTTCATTCTTCATTTAACTGATTTCATCGTTAACTGATTTCATCTTCATTTAACTGATTTCATCGTTAACTGATTTCATCGTTAACTGATTTCATCTTCATTTAACTGATTTCATCGTTAACTGATTTCATCTTCATTCTTCATTTAACTGATTTCATCTTTAACTGATTTCATCGTTAACTGATTTCATCTTCATTTAACTGATTTCATCGTTAATTGATTTCATCGTTAACTGATTTCATCGTTAATTGATTTCATCGTTAACTGATTTCATCTTCATTTAACTGATTTCATCGTTAACTGATTTCATCTTCATTCTTCATTTAACTGATTTCATCTTTAACTGATTTCATCGTTAACTGATTTCATCTTCATTTAACTGATTTCATCGTTAATTGATTTCATCGTTAACTGATTTCATCGTTAATTGATTTCATCGTTAACTGATTTCATCTTCATTTAACTGATTTCATCGTTAACTGATTTCATCTTCATTCTTCATTTAACTGATTTCATCTTTAACTGATTTCATCGTTAACTGATTTCATCTTCATTTAACTGATTTCATCGTTAATTGATTTCATCGTTAACTGATTTCATCGTTAACTGATTTCATCTTCATTTAACTGATTTCATCGTTAACTGATTTCATCGTTAACTGATTTCATCTTTAACTGATTTCATCTTCATTTAACTGATTTCATCGTTAACTGATTTCATCGTTAACTGATTTCATCGTTAACTGATTTCATCTTCATTTAACTGATTTCATCGTTAACTGATTTCATCGTTAACTGATTTCATCGTTAACTGATTTCATCTTCATTTAATTGATTTCATCGTTAACTGATTTCATCGTTAACTGATTTCATCGTTAACTGATTTCATCTTCATTTAACTGATTTCATCGTTAACTGATTTCATCGTTAACTGATTTCATCGTTAACTGATTTCATCTTCATTTAACTGATTTCATCGTTAACTGATTTCATCGTTAACTGATTTCATCTTCATTTAACTGATTTCATCGTTAACTGATTTCATCGTTAATTGATTTCATCGTTAACTGATTTCATTTTCATTCTTCATTTAACTGATTTCATCGTTAACTGATTTCATCGTTAACTGATTTCATCTTCATTTAACTGATTTCATCGTTAACTGATTTCATCGTTAATTGATTTCATCGTTAACTGATTTCATCTTCATTCTTCATTTAACTGATTTCATCGTTAACTGATTTCATCTTCATTTAACTGATTTCATCGTTAACTGATTTCATCGTTAACTGATTTCATCGTTAACTGATTTCATCGTTAACTGATTTCATCTTCATTTAACTGATTTCATCGTTAACTGATTTCATCTTCATTCTTCATTTAACTGATTTCATCTTTAACTGATTTCATCGTTAACTGATTTCATCTTCATTTAACTGATTTCATCGTTAATTGATTTCATCGTTAACTGATTTCATCGTTAACTGATTTCATCTTCATTTAACTGATTTCATCGTTAACTGATTTCATCGTTAACTGATTTCATCTTTAACTGATTTCATCTTCATTTAACTGATTTCATCGTTAACTGATTTCATCGTTAACTGATTTCATCGTTAACTGATTTCATCTTCATTTAACTGATTTCATTGTTAACTGATTTCATCGTTAACTGATTTCATCTTCATTTAACTGATTTCATCGTTAACTGATTTCATCGTTAACTGATTTCATCGTTAACTGATTTCATCTTCATTTAACTGATTTCATTTTCATTCTTCATTTAACTGATTTCATCGTTAACTGATTTCATCTTCATTTAACTGATTTCATCGTTAACTGATTTCATCTTCATTTAACTGATTTCATCGTTAACTGATTTCATCGTTAATTGATTTCATCGTTAACTGATTTCATCTTCATTTAACTGATTTCATCGTTAACTGATTTCATCGTTAACTGATTTCATCTTCATTTAACTGATTTCATCGTTAACTGATTTCATCGTTAATTGATTTCATCGTTAACTGATTTCATTTTCATTCTTCATTTAACTGATTTCATCGTTAACTGATTTCATCGTTAACTGATTTCATCTTCATTTAACTGATTTCATCGTTAACTGATTTCATCGTTAATTGATTTCATCGTTAACTGATTTCATCTTCATTTTTCATTTAACTGATTTCATCGTTAACTGATTTCATCTTCATTTAACTGATTTCATCGTTAACTGATTTCATCGTTAACTGATTTCATCTTCATTTAACTGATTTCATCGTTAACTGATTTCATCTTCATTCTTCATTTAACTGATTTCATCTTTAACTGATTTCATCGTTAACTGATTTCATCTTCATTTAACTGATTTCATCGTTAATTGATTTCATCGTTAACTGATTTCATCGTTAACTGATTTCATCGTTAACTGATTTCATCTTCATTTAACTGATTTCATCGTTAATTGATTTCATCGTTAACTGATTTCATCGTTAATTGATTTCATCGTTAACTGATTTCATCTTCATTTAACTGATTTCATCGTTAACTGATTTCATCTTTAACTGATTTCATCGTTAACTGATTTCATCTTCATTTAACTGATTTCATCGTTAACTGATTTCATCGTTAACTGATTTCATCGTTAACTGATTTCATCTTCATTTAACTGATTTCATTTTCATTCTTCATTTAACTGATTTCATCGTTAACTGATTTCATCTTCATTTAACTGATTTCATCGTTAACTGATTTCATCGTTAACTGATTTCATCGTTAACTGATTTCATCTTTAACTGATTTCATCGTTAACTGATTTCATCTTCATTTAACTGATTTCATCGTTAACTGATTTCATCTTCATTTAATTGATTTCATCGTTAACTGATTTCATCGTTAACTGATTTCATCGTTAACTGATTTCATCTTCATTTAACTGATTTCATCGTTAACTGATTTCATCGTTAACTGATTTCATCTTCATTTAACTGATTTCATTTTCATTCTTCATTTAACTGATTTCATCGTTAACTGATTTCATCTTCATTTAATTGATTTCATCGTTAACTGATTTCATCGTTAACTGATTTCATCGTTAACTGATTTCATCTTCATTTAACTGATTTCATCGTTAACTGATTTCATCGTTAACTGATTTCATCATTAACTGATTTCATCTTCATTTAACTGATTTCATCGTTAACTGATTTCATCGTTAACTGATTTCATCTTCATTTAACTGATTTCATCGTTAACTGATTTCATCGTTAATTGATTTCATCGTTAACTGATTTCATTTTCATTCTTCATTTAACTGATTTCATCGTTAACTGATTTCATCGTTAACTGATTTCATCTTCATTTAACTGATTTCATCGTTAACTGATTTCATCGTTAATTGATTTCATCGTTAACTGATTTCATCTTCATTCTTCATTTAACTGATTTCATCGTTAACTGATTTCATCTTCATTTAACTGATTTCATCGTTAACTGATTTCATCGTTAACTGATTTCATCGTTAACTGATTTCATCGTTAACTGATTTCATCTTCATTCTTCATTTAACTGATTTCATCGTTAACTGATTTCATCTTCATTCTTCATTTAACTGATTTCATCTTTAACTGATTTCATCGTTAACTGATTTCATCTTCATTTAACTGATTTCATCGTTAATTGATTTCATCGTTAACTGATTTCATCGTTAACTGATTTCATCTTCATTTAACTGATTTCATCGTTAACTGATTTCATCGTTAACTGATTTCATCTTTAACTGATTTCATCTTCATTTAACTGATTTCATCGTTAACTGATTTCATCGTTAACTGATTTCATCTTCATTTAACTGATTTCATCTTCATTTAACTGATTTCATCGTTAACTGATTTCATCGTTAACTGATTTCATCTTCATTTAATTGATTTCATCGTTAACTGATTTCATCGTTAACTGATTTCATCGTTAACTGATTTCATCTTCATTTAACTGATTTCATCGTTAACTGATTTCATCGTTAACTGATTTCATCTTCATTTAACTGATTTCATCGTTAACTGATTTCATCGTTAACTGATTTCATCTTCATTTAACTGATTTCATCGTTAACTGATTTCATCGTTAATTGATTTCATCGTTAACTGATTTCATTTTCATTCTTCATTTAACTGATTTCATCGTTAACTGATTTCATCTTCATTTAACTGATTTCATCTTCATTTAACTGATTTCATCGTTAACTGATTTCATCGTTAACTGATTTCATCTTCATTTAATTGATTTCATCGTTAACTGATTTCATCGTTAACTGATTTCATCGTTAACTGATTTCATCTTCATTTAACTGATTTCATCGTTAACTGATTTCATCGTTAACTGATTTCATCTTCATTTAACTGATTTCATCGTTAACTGATTTCATCGTTAACTGATTTCATCTTCATTTAACTGATTTCATCGTTAACTGATTTCATCGTTAATTGATTTCATCGTTAACTGATTTCATTTTCATTCTTCATTTAACTGATTTCATCGTTAACTGATTTCATCGTTAACTGATTTCATCTTCATTTAACTGATTTCATCGTTAACTGATTTCATCGTTAATTGATTTCATCGTTAACTGATTTCATCTTCATTCTTCATTTAACTGATTTCATCGTTAACTGATTTCATCTTCATTTAACTGATTTCATCGTTAACTGATTTCATCGTTAACTGATTTCATCTTCATTTAACTGATTTCATCGTTAACTGATTTCATCTTCATTCTTCATTTAACTGATTTCATCTTTAACTGATTTCATCGTTAACTGATTTCATCTTCATTTAACTGATTTCATCGTTAATTGATTTCATCGTTAACTGATTTCATCGTTAACTGATTTCATCTTCATTTAACTGATTTCATCGTTAACTGATTTCATCTTTAACTGATTTCATCTTCATTTAACTGATTTCATCGTTAACTGATTTCATCGTTAACTGATTTCATCTTCATTTAACTGATTTCATTGTTAACTGATTTCATCGTTAACTGATTTCATCTTCATTTAACTGATTTCATCGTTAACTGATTTCATCGTTAACTGATTTCATCGTTAACTGATTTCATCTTCATTTAACTGATTTCATTTTCATTCTTCATTTAACTGATTTCATCGTTAACTGATTTCATCTTCATTTAACTGATTTCATCGTTAACTGATTTCATCGTTAACTGATTTCATCTTTAACTGATTTCATCGTTAACTGATTTCATCTTCATTTAACTGATTTCATCGTTAACTGATTTCATCTTCATTTAATTGATTTCATCGTTAACTGATTTCATCGTTAACTGATTTCATCGTTAACTGATTTCATCTTCATTTAACTGATTTCATCGTTAACTGATTTCATCGTTAACTGATTTCATCTTTAACTGATTTCATCGTTAACTGATTTCATCTTCATTTAACTGATTTCATCGTTAACTGATTTCATCTTCATTTAATTGATTTCATCGTTAACTGATTTCATCGTTAACTGATTTCATCGTTAACTGATTTCATCTTCATTTAACTGATTTCATCGTTAACTGATTTCATCGTTAACTGATTTCATCTTCATTTAACTGATTTCATCGTTAACTGATTTCATCGTTAATTGATTTCATCGTTAACTGATTTCATTTTCATTCTTCATTTAACTGATTTCATCGTTAACTGATTTCATCGTTAACTGATTTCATCTTCATTTAACTGATTTCATCGTTAACTGATTTCATCGTTAACTGATTTCATCTTCATTTAACTGATTTCATCGTTAACTGATTTCATCGTTAATTGATTTCATCGTTAACTGATTTCATTTTCATTCTTCATTTAACTGATTTCATCGTTAACTGATTTCATCGTTAACTGATTTCATCTTCATTTAACTGATTTCATCGTTAACTGATTTCATCGTTAATTGATTTCATCGTTAACTGATTTCATCTTCATTCTTCATTTAACTGATTTCATCGTTAACTGATTTCATCTTCATTTAACTGATTTCATCGTTAACTGATTTCATCGTTAACTGATTTCATCGTTAACTGATTTCATCTTCATTTAACTGATTTCATTGTTAACTGATTTCATCGTTAACTGATTTCATCTTCATTTAACTGATTTCATCGTTAACTGATTTCATCGTTAACTGATTTCATCGTTAACTGATTTCATCTTCATTTAACTGATTTCATTTTCATTCTTCATTTAACTGATTTCATCGTTAACTGATTTCATCTTCATTTAACTGATTTCATCGTTAACTGATTTCATCGTTAACTGATTTCATCGTTAACTGATTTCATCTTTAACTGATTTCATCGTTAACTGATTTCATCTTCATTTAACTGATTTCATCGTTAACTGATTTCATCTTCATTTAATTGATTTCATCGTTAACTGATTTCATCGTTAACTGATTTCATCGTTAACTGATTTCATCTTCATTTAACTGATTTCATCGTTAACTGATTTCATCGTTAACTGATTTCATCGTTAACTGATTTCATCTTCATTTAACTGATTTCATCGTTAACTGATTTCATCGTTAACTGATTTCATCTTCATTTAACTGATTTCATTTTCATTCTTCATTTAACTGATTTCATCGTTAACTGATTTCATCTTCATTTAATTGATTTCATCGTTAACTGATTTCATCGTTAACTGATTTCATCGTTAACTGATTTCATCTTCATTTAACTGATTTCATCGTTAACTGATTTCATCGTTAACTGATTTCATCGTTAACTGATTTCATCTTCATTTAACTGATTTCATCGTTAACTGATTTCATCGTTAACTGATTTCATCTTCATTTAACTGATTTCATCGTTAACTGATTTCATCGTTAATTGATTTCATCGTTAACTGATTTCATTTTCATTCTTCATTTAACTGATTTCATCGTTAACTGATTTCATCGTTAACTGATTTCATCTTCATTTAACTGATTTCATCGTTAACTGATTTCATCGTTAATTGATTTCATCGTTAACTGATTTCATCTTCATTCTTCATTTAACTGATTTCATCGTTAACTGATTTCATCTTCATTTAACTGATTTCATCGTTAACTGATTTCATCGTTAACTGATTTCATCGTTAACTGATTTCATCTTCATTTAACTGATTTCATCGTTAACTGATTTCATCTTCATTCTTCATTTAACTGATTTCATCTTTAACTGATTTCATCGTTAACTGATTTCATCTTCATTTAACTGATTTCATCGTTAATTGATTTCATCGTTAACTGATTTCATCGTTAACTGATTTCATCGTTAACTGATTTCATCTTCATTTAACTGATTTCATTGTTAATTGATTTCATCGTTAACTGATTTCATCGTTAATTGATTTCATCGTTAACTGATTTCATCTTCATTTAACTGATTTCATCGTTAACTGATTTCATCTTCATTCTTCATTTAACTGATTTCATCTTTAACTGATTTCATCGTTAACTGATTTCATCTTCATTTAACTGATTTCATCGTTAATTGATTTCATCGTTAACTGATTTCATCGTTAATTGATTTCATCGTTAACTGATTTCATCTTCATTTAACTGATTTCATCGTTAACTGATTTCATCTTCATTCTTCATTTAACTGATTTCATCTTTAACTGATTTCATCGTTAACTGATTTCATCTTCATTTAACTGATTTCATCGTTAACTGATTTCATCGTTAACTGATTTCATCTTCATTTAATTGATTTCATCGTTAACTGATTTCATCGTTAACTGATTTCATCGTTAACTGATTTCATCTTCATTTAACTGATTTCATCGTTAACTGATTTCATTGTTAACTGATTTCATCGTTAACTGATTTCATCGTTAACTGATTTCATCTTCATTTAACTGATTTCATCGTTAACTGATTTCATCGTTAACTGATTTCATCTTCATTTAACTGATTTCATCGTTAACTGATTTCATCGTTAATTGATTTCATCGTTAACTGATTTCATTTTCATTCTTCATTTAACTGATTTCATCGTTAACTGATTTCATCGTTAACTGATTTCATCTTCATTTAACTGATTTCATCGTTAACTGATTTCATCGTTAATTGATTTCATCGTTAACTGATTTCATCTTCATTCTTCATTTAACTGATTTCATCGTTAACTGATTTCATCTTCATTTAACTGATTTCATCGTTAACTGATTTCATCGTTAACTGATTTCATCGTTAACTGATTTCATCTTCATTTAACTGATTTCATCGTTAACTGATTTCATCTTCATTCTTCATTTAACTGATTTCATCTTTAACTGATTTCATCGTTAACTGATTTCATCTTCATTTAACTGATTTCATCGTTAATTGATTTCATCGTTAACTGATTTCATCGTTAACTGATTTCATCTTCATTTAACTGATTTCATCGTTAACTGATTTCATCGTTAACTGATTTCATCTTTAACTGATTTCATCTTCATTTAACTGATTTCATCGTTAACTGATTTCATCGTTAACTGATTTCATCGTTAACTGATTTCATCTTCATTTAACTGATTTCATTGTTAACTGATTTCATCGTTAACTGATTTCATCTTCATTTAACTGATTTCATCGTTAACTGATTTCATCGTTAACTGATTTCATCGTTAACTGATTTCATCTTCATTTAACTGATTTCATTTTCATTCTTCATTTAACTGATTTCATCGTTAACTGATTTCATCTTCATTTAACTGATTTCATCGTTAACTGATTTCATCGTTAACTGATTTCATCGTTAACTGATTTCATCTTTAACTGATTTCATCGTTAACTGATTTCATCTTCATTTAACTGATTTCATCGTTAACTGATTTCATCTTCATTTAATTGATTTCATCGTTAACTGATTTCATCGTTAACTGATTTCATCTTCATTTAACTGATTTCATCGTTAACTGATTTCATCGTTAACTGATTTCATCGTTAACTGATTTCATCTTTAACTGATTTCATCGTTAACTGATTTCATCTTCATTTAACTGATTTCATCGTTAACTGATTTCATCTTCATTTAATTGATTTCATCGTTAACTGATTTCATCGTTAACTGATTTCATCGTTAACTGATTTCATCTTCATTTAACTGATTTCATCGTTAACTGATTTCATCGTTAACTGATTTCATCTTCATTTAACTGATTTCATCGTTAACTGATTTCATCGTTAATTGATTTCATCGTTAACTGATTTCATTTTCATTCTTCATTTAACTGATTTCATCGTTAACTGATTTCATCGTTAACTGATTTCATCTTCATTTAACTGATTTCATCGTTAACTGATTTCATCGTTAACTGATTTCATCTTCATTTAACTGATTTCATCGTTAACTGATTTCATCGTTAATTGATTTCATCGTTAACTGATTTCATTTTCATTCTTCATTTAACTGATTTCATCGTTAACTGATTTCATCGTTAACTGATTTCATCTTCATTTAACTGATTTCATCGTTAACTGATTTCATCGTTAATTGATTTCATCGTTAACTGATTTCATCTTCATTCTTCATTTAACTGATTTCATCGTTAACTGATTTCATCTTCATTTAACTGATTTCATCGTTAACTGATTTCATCGTTAACTGATTTCATCGTTAACTGATTTCATCTTCATTTAACTGATTTCATTGTTAACTGATTTCATCGTTAACTGATTTCATCTTCATTTAACTGATTTCATCGTTAACTGATTTCATCGTTAACTGATTTCATCTTCATTTAACTGATTTCATTTTCATTCTTCATTTAACTGATTTCATCGTTAACTGATTTCATCTTCATTTAACTGATTTCATCTTCATTTAACTGATTTCATCGTTAACTGATTTCATCGTTAACTGATTTCATCGTTAACTGATTTCATCTTTAACTGATTTCATCGTTAACTGATTTCATCTTCATTTAACTGATTTCATCGTTAACTGATTTCATCTTCATTTAATTGATTTCATCGTTAACTGATTTCATCGTTAACTGATTTCATCGTTAACTGATTTCATCTTCATTTAACTGATTTCATCGTTAACTGATTTCATCGTTAACTGATTTCATCTTCATTTAACTGATTTCATTTTCATTCTTCATTTAACTGATTTCATCGTTAACTGATTTCATCTTCATTTAATTGATTTCATCGTTAACTGATTTCATCGTTAACTGATTTCATCGTTAACTGATTTCATCTTCATTTAACTGATTTCATCGTTAACTGATTTCATCGTTAACTGATTTCATCGTTAACTGATTTCATCTTCATTTAACTGATTTCATCGTTAACTGATTTCATCGTTAACTGATTTCATCGTTAACTGATTTCATCTTCATTTAACTGATTTCATCGTTAACTGATTTCATCGTTAATTGATTTCATCGTTAACTGATTTCATTTTCATTCTTCATTTAACTGATTTCATCGTTAACTGATTTCATCGTTAACTGATTTCATCTTCATTTAACTGATTTCATCGTTAACTGATTTCATCGTTAATTGATTTCATCGTTAACTGATTTCATCTTCATTCTTCATTTAACTGATTTCATCGTTAACTGATTTCATCTTCATTTAACTGATTTCATCGTTAACTGATTTCATCGTTAACTGATTTCATCGTTAACTGATTTCATCTTCATTTAACTGATTTCATCGTTAACTGATTTCATCTTCATTCATCATTTAACTGATTTCATCTTTAACTGATTTCATCGTTAACTGATTTCATCTTCATTTAACTGATTTCATCGTTAATTGATTTCATCGTTAACTGATTTCATCTTCATTTAACTGATTTCATCGTTAACTGATTTCATCTTCATTCTTCATTTAACTGATTTCATCTTTAACTGATTTCATCGTTAACTGATTTCATCGTTAACTGATTTCATCTTCATTTAACTGATTTCATCTTCATTTAACTGATTTCATCGTTAACTGATTTCATCGTTAACTGATTTCATCTTCATTTAATTGATTTCATCGTTAACTGATTTCATCGTTAACTGATTTCATCGTTAACTGATTTCATCTTCATTTAACTGATTTCATCGTTAACTGATTTCATCGTTAACTGATTTCATCTTCATTTAACTGATTTCATCGTTAACTGATTTCATCGTTAACTGATTTCATCTTCATTTAACTGATTTCATCGTTAACTGATTTCATCGTTAATTGATTTCATCGTTAACTGATTTCATCTTCATTCTTCATTTAACTGATTTCATCGTTAACTGATTTCATCTTCATTTAACTGATTTCATCGTTAACTGATTTCATCGTTAACTGATTTCATCTTCATTTAACTGATTTCATCGTTAACTGATTTCATCTTCATTCTTCATTTAACTGATTTCATCTTTAACTGATTTCATCGTTAACTGATTTCATCTTCATTTAACTGATTTCATCGTTAATTGATTTCATCGTTAACTGATTTCATCGTTAACTGATTTCATCTTCATTTAACTGATTTCATCGTTAACTGATTTCATCGTTAACTGATTTCATCTTTAACTGATTTCATCTTCATTTAACTGATTTCATCGTTAACTGATTTCATCGTTAACTGATTTCATCGTTAACTGATTTCATCTTCATTTAACTGATTTCATCTTCATTTAACTGATTTCATCGTTAACTGATTTCATCGTTAACTGATTTCATCTTCATTTAATTGATTTCATCGTTAACTGATTTCATCGTTAACTGATTTCATCGTTAACTGATTTCATCTTCATTTAACTGATTTCATCGTTAACTGATTTCATCGTTAACTGATTTCATCGTTAACTGATTTCATCTTCATTTAACTGATTTCATCGTTAACTGATTTCATCGTTAACTGATTTCATCTTCATTTAACTGATTTCATCGTTAACTGATTTCATCGTTAACTGATTTCATCTTCATTTAACTGATTTCATCGTTAACTGATTTCATCGTTAACTGATTTCATCTTCATTTAACTGATTTCATCTTCATTTAACTGATTTCATCGTTAATTGATTTCATCGTTAACTGATTTCATTTTCATTCTTCATTTAACTGATTTCATCGTTAACTGATTTCATCGTTAACTGATTTCATCTTCATTTAACTGATTTCATCGTTAACTGATTTCATCGTTAATTGATTTCATCGTTAACTGATTTCATCTTCATTCTTCATTTAACTGATTTCATCGTTAACTGATTTCATCTTCATTTAACTGATTTCATCGTTAACTGATTTCATCGTTAACTGATTTCATCGTTAACTGATTTCATCTTCATTTAACTGATTTCATCGTTAACTGATTTCATCTTCATTCTTCATTTAACTGATTTCATCTTTAACTGATTTCATCGTTAACTGATTTCATCTTCATTTAACTGATTTCATCGTTAATTGATTTCATCGTTAACTGATTTCATCGTTAACTGATTTCATCTTCATTTAACTGATTTCATCGTTAACTGATTTCATCGTTAACTGATTTCATCTTTAACTGATTTCATCTTCATTTAACTGATTTCATCGTTAACTGATTTCATCGTTAACTGATTTCATCGTTAACTGATTTCATCGTTAACTGATTTCATCTTCATTTAACTGATTTCATTGTTAACTGATTTCATCGTTAACTGATTTCATCTTCATTTAACTGATTTCATCGTTAATTGATTTCATCGTTAACTGATTTCATCGTTAACTGATTTCATCTTCATTTAACTGATTTCATTGTTAACTGATTTCATCGTTAACTGATTTCATCTTCATTTAACTGATTTCATTGTTAACTGATTTCATCGTTAACTGATTTCATCTTCATTTAACTGATTTCATCGTTAACTGATTTCATCGTTAACTGATTTCATCTTCATTTAACTGATTTCATTTTCATTCTTCATTTAACTGATTTCATCGTTAACTGATTTCATCTTCATTTAACTGATTTCATCGTTAACTGATTTCATCGTTAACTGATTTCATCGTTAACTGATTTCATCTTTAACTGATTTCATCGTTAACTGATTTCATCTTCATTTAATTGATTTCATCGTTAACTGATTTCATCGTTAACTGATTTCATCGTTAACTGATTTCATCTTCATTTAACTGATTTCATCGTTAACTGATTTCATCGTTAACTGATTTCATCTTCATTTAACTGATTTCATCGTTAACTGATTTCATCGTTAACTGATTTCATCGTTAACTGATTTCATCTTCATTTAACTGATTTCATTTTCATTCTTCATTTAACTGATTTCATCGTTAACTGATTTCATCTTCATTTAATTGATTTCATCGTTAACTGATTTCATCGTTAACTGATTTCATCGTTAACTGATTTCATCGTTAACTGATTTCATCTTCATTTAACTGATTTCATCGTTAACTGATTTCATCGTTAACTGATTTCATCTTCATTTAACTGATTTCATCGTTAACTGATTTCATCGTTAACTGATTTCATCTTCATTTAACTGATTTCATCGTTAACTGATTTCATCGTTAACTGATTTCATCTTTAACTGATTTCATCGTTAACTGATTTCATCTTCATTTAACTGATTTCATCGTTAACTGATTTCATCGTTAACTGATTTCATCTTTAACTGATTTCATCGTTAACTGATTTCATCTTCATTTAACTGATTTCATCGTTAACTGATTTCATCTTCATTTAACTGATTTCATCGTTAACTGATTTCATCGTTAACTGATTTCATCTTCATTTAACTGATTCCATCGTTAACTGATTTCATCGTTAACTGATTTCATCGTTAACTGATTTCATCGTTAACTGATTTCATCTTCATTTAACTGATTTCATCGTTAACTGATTTCATCGTTAACTGATTTCATCTTCATTTAACTGATTTCATCGTTAACTGATTTCATCGTTAACTGATTTCATCGTTAACTGATTTCATCTTCATTTAACTGATTTCATCGTTAACTGATTTCATCGTTAACTGATTTCATCTTTAACTGATTTCATCGTTAACTGATTTCATCTTCATTTAACTGATTTCATCGTTAACTGATTTCATCGTTAACTGATTTCATCTTTAACTGATTTCATCGTTAACTGATTTCATCTTCATTTAACTGATTTCATCGTTAACTGATTTCATCTTCATTTAACTGATTTCATCGTTAACTGATTTCATCGTTAACTGATTTCATCTTCATTTAACTGATTCCATCGTTAACTGATTTCATCGTTAACTGATTTCATCGTTAACTGATTTCATCTTCATTTAACTGATTTCATCGTTAACTGATTTCATCGTTAACTGATTTCATCGTTAACTGATTTCATCTTCATTTTACTGATTTCATCGTTAACTGATTTCATCGTTAACTGATTTCATCGTTAACTGATTTCATCTTCATTTAACTGATTTCATCGTTAACTGATTTCATCGTTAACTGATTCCATCGTTAACTGATTTCATCGTTAACTGATTTCATCTTCATTTAACTGATTTCATCGTTAACTGATTTCATCTTCATTTAACTGATTTCATCGTTAACTGATTTCATCGTTAACTGATTTCATCGTTAACTGATTTCATCTTCATTTAACTGATTTCATCGTTAACTGATTTCATCGTTAACTGATTTCATCTTTAACTGATTTCATCGTTAACTGATTTCATCTTCATTTAACTGATTTCATCGTTAACTGATTTCATCTTCATTTAATTGATTTCATCGTTAACTGATTTCATCGTTAACTGATTTCATCGTTAACTGATTTCATCTTCATTTAACTGATTTCATCGTTAACTGATTCCATCGTTAACTGATTTCATCTTCATTTAACTGATTTCATCGTTAACTGATTTCATCGTTAACTGATTTCATCTTCATTTAACTGATTTCATCGTTAACTGATTTCATCGTTAACTGATTTCATCGTTAACTGATTTCATCGTTAACTGATTTCATCTTCATTTAACTGATTTCATCGTTAACTGATTTCATCGTTAACTGATTCCATCGTTAACTGATTTCATCGTTAACTGATTTCATCGTTAACTGATTCCATCGTTAACTAATTTCATCTTTAACTGATTTCATCGTTAACTGATTTCATCTTCATTTAACTGATTTCATCGTTAAGTGATTTCATCGTTAACTGATTTCATCTTCATTTAACTGATTTCATTGTTAACTGATTTCATCGTTAACTGATTTCATCTTCATTTAACTGATTCCATCGTTAACTGATTTCATCGTTAACTGATTTCATCGTTAACTGATTTCATCTTTAACTGATTTCATCTTCATTTAACTGATTTCATCGTTAACTGATTTCATCGTTAACTGATTTCATCGTTAACTGATTTCATCTTCATTTAACTGATTTCATCGTTAACTGATTTCATCGTTAACTGATTCCATCGTTAACTGATTTCATCGTTAACTGATTTCATCTTCATTTAACTGATTTAATTTTCATTCTTCATTTAACTGATTTCATCGTTAACTGATTTCATCTTCATTTAACTGATTTCATCGTTAACTGATTTCATCGTTAACTGATTTCATCTTTAACTGATTTCATCGTTAACTGATTTCATCTTCATTTAACTGATTTCATCGTTAACTGATTTCATCTTCATTTAATTGATTTCATCGTTAACTGATTTCATCGTTAACTGATTTCATCGTTAACTGATTTCATCTTCATTTAACTGATTTCATCGTTAACTGATTTCATCGTTAACTGATTCCATCGTTAACTGATTTCATCGTTAACTGATTTCATCTTCATTTAACTGATTTCATCGTTAACTGATTTCATCGTTAACTGATTTCATCTTTAACTGATTTCATCGTTAACTGATTTCATCTTCATTTAACTGATTTCATCGTTAACTGATTTCATCGTTAACTGATTTCATCTTTAACTGATTTCATCGTTAACTGATTTCATCTTCATTTAACTGATTTCATCGTTAACTGATTCCATCTTTAACTGATTTCATCTTTAACTGATTTCATCGTTAACTGATTTCATCTTCATTTAACTGATTTCATCGTTAAGTGATTTCATCGTTAACTGATTTCATCGTTAACTGATTTCATCGTTAACTGATTTCATCTTCATTTAACTGATTTCATCTTCATTTAACTGATTTCATCGTTAACTGATTTCATCGTTAACTGATTTCATCTTCATTTAACTGATTTCATTGTTAACTGATTTCATCGTTAACTGATTTCATCTTCATTTAACTGATTTCATCGTTAACTGATTTCATCGTTAACTGATTCCATCGTTAACTGATTTCATCGTTAACTGATTTCATCTTCATTTAACTGATTTCATTTTCATTCTTCATTTAACTGATTTCATCGTTAACTGATTTCATCGTTAACTGATTTCATCTTCATTTAACTGATTTCATCGTTAACTGATTTCATCGTTAACTGATTTCATCTTTAACTGATTTCATCGTTAACTGATTTCATCTTCATTTAACTGATTTCATCGTTAACTGATTTCATCTTCATTTAATTGATTTCATCGTTAACTGATTTCATCGTTAACTGATTTCATCGTTAACTGATTTCATCGTTAACTGATTTCATCTTCATTTAACTGATTTCATCGTTAACTGATTTCATCGTTAACTGATTTCATCGTTAACTGATTTCATCTTCATTTAACTGATTTCATCGTTAACTGATTTCATCGTTAACTGATTTCATCTTCATTTAACTGATTTCATCGTTAACTGATTTCATCGTTAACTGATTTCATCTTTAACTGATTTCATCGTTAACTGATTTCATCTTCATTTAACTGATTTCATCGTTAACTGATTTCATCTTTAACTGATTTCATCGTTAACTGATTTCATCTTCATTTAACTGATTTCATCGTTAACTGATTTCATCTTCATTTAATTGATTTCATCGTTAACTGATTTCATCGTTAACTGATTTCATCGTTAACTGATTTCATCTTCATTTAACTGATTTCATCGTTAACTGATTTCATCGTTAACTGATTTCATCGTTAACTGATTTCATCTTCATTTAAATGATTTCATCGTTAACTGATTTCATCGTTAACTGATTTCATCTTTAACTGATTTCATCGTTAACTGATTTCATCTTCATTTAACTGATTTCATCGTTAACTGATTTCATCGTTAACTGATTTCATCTTTAACTGATTTCATCGTTAACTGATTTCATCTTCATTTAACTGATTTCATCGTTAACTGATTTCATCGTTAACTGATTTCATCGTTAACTGATTTCATCTTCATTTAACTGATTCCATCGTTAACTGATTTCATCGTTAACTGATTTCATCGTTAACTGATTTCATCTTCATTTAACTGATTTCATCGTTAACTGATTTCATCGTTAACTGATTTCATCTTTAACTGATTTCATCGTTAACTGATTTCATCTTCATTTAACTGATTTCATCGTTAACTGATTTCATCGTTAACTGATTTCATCGTTAACTGATTTCATCTTCATTTAACTGATTTCATCGTTAACTGATTTCATCGTTAACTGATTTCATCTTTAACTGATTTCATCGTTAACTGATTTCATCTTCATTTAACTGATTTCATCGTTAACTGATTTCATCTTCATTTAACTGATTTCATCGTTAACTGATTTCATCGTTAACTGATTTCATCTTCATTTAACTGATTCCATCGTTAACTGATTTCATCGTTAACTGATTTCATCGTTAACTGATTTCATCGTTAACTGATTTCATCTTCATTTAACTGATTTCATCTTCATTTAACTGATTTCATCGTTAACTGATTTCATCGTTAACTGATTTCATCGTTAACTGATTTCATCTTTAACTGATTTCATCGTTAACTGATTTCATCTTCATTTAATTGATTTCATCGTTAACTGATTTCATCGTTAACTGATTTCATCGTTAACTGATTTCATCGTTAACTGATTTCATCTTCATTTAACTGATTTCATCGTTAACTGATTTCATCGTTAACTGATTTCATCTTCATTTAACTGATTTCATCGTTAACTGATTTCATCGTTAACTGATTTCATCGTTAACTGATTTCATCTTCATTTAACTGATTTCATTTTCATTCTTCATTTAACTGATTTCATCGTTAACTGATTTCATCTTCATTTAATTGATTTCATCGTTAACTGATTTCATCGTTAACTGATTTCATCGTTAACTGATTTCATCGTTAACTGATTTCATCTTCATTTAACTGATTTCATCGTTAACTGATTTCATCGTTAACTGATTTCATCTTCATTTAACTGATTTCATCGTTAACTGATTTCATCGTTAACTGATTTCATCTTTAACTGATTTCATCGTTAACTGATTTCATCTTCATTTAACTGATTTCATCGTTAACTGATTTCATCTTCATTTAACTGATTTCATCGTTAACTGATTTCATCGTTAACTGATTTCATCTTCATTTAACTGATTCCATCGTTAACTGATTTCATCGTTAACTGATTTCATCGTTAACTGATTTCATCGTTAACTGATTTCATCTTCATTTAACTGATTTCATCGTTAACTGATTTCATCGTTAACTGATTTCATCTTCATTTAACTGATTTCATCGTTAACTGATTTCATCGTTAACTGATTTCATCGTTAACTGATTTCATCTTCATTTAACTGATTTCATCGTTAACTGATTTCATCGTTAACTGATTTCATCTTTAACTGATTTCATCGTTAACTGATTTCATCTTCATTTAACTGATTTCATCGTTAACTGATTTCATCGTTAACTGATTTCATCTTTAACTGATTTCATCGTTAACTGATTTCATCTTCATTTAACTGATTTCATCGTTAACTGATTTCATCTTCATTTAACTGATTTCATCGTTAACTGATTTCATCGTTAACTGATTTCATCTTCATTTAACTGATTCCATCGTTAACTGATTTCATCGTTAACTGATTTCATCGTTAACTGATTTCATCTTCATTTAACTGATTTCATCGTTAACTGATTTCATCGTTAACTGATTTCATCGTTAACTGATTTCATCTTCATTTTACTGATTTCATCGTTAACTGATTTCATCGTTAACTGATTTCATCGTTAACTGATTTCATCTTCATTTAACTGATTTCATCGTTAACTGATTTCATCGTTAACTGATTCCATCGTTAACTGATTTCATCGTTAACTGATTTCATCTTCATTTAACTGATTTCATCGTTAACTGATTTCATCTTCATTTAACTGATTTCATCGTTAACTGATTTCATCGTTAACTGATTTCATCGTTAACTGATTTCATCTTCATTTAACTGATTTCATCGTTAACTGATTTCATCGTTAACTGATTTCATCTTTAACTGATTTCATCGTTAACTGATTTCATCTTCATTTAACTGATTTCATCGTTAACTGATTTCATCTTCATTTAATTGATTTCATCGTTAACTGATTTCATCGTTAACTGATTTCATCGTTAACTGATTTCATCTTCATTTAACTGATTTCATCGTTAACTGATTCCATCGTTAACTGATTTCATCTTCATTTAACTGATTTCATCGTTAACTGATTTCATCGTTAACTGATTTCATCTTCATTTAACTGATTTCATCGTTAACTGATTTCATCGTTAACTGATTTCATCGTTAACTGATTTCATCGTTAACTGATTTCATCTTCATTTAACTGATTTCATCGTTAACTGATTTCATCGTTAACTGATTCCATCGTTAACTGATTTCATCGTTAACTGATTTCATCGTTAACTGATTCCATCGTTAACTAATTTCATCTTTAACTGATTTCATCGTTAACTGATTTCATCTTCATTTAACTGATTTCATCGTTAAGTGATTTCATCGTTAACTGATTTCATCTTCATTTAACTGATTTCATTGTTAACTGATTTCATCGTTAACTGATTTCATCTTCATTTAACTGATTCCATCGTTAACTGATTTCATCGTTAACTGATTTCATCGTTAACTGATTTCATCTTTAACTGATTTCATCTTCATTTAACTGATTTCATCGTTAACTGATTTCATCGTTAACTGATTTCATCGTTAACTGATTTCATCTTCATTTAACTGATTTCATCGTTAACTGATTTCATCGTTAACTGATTCCATCGTTAACTGATTTCATCGTTAACTGATTTCATCTTCATTTAACTGATTTAATTTTCATTCTTCATTTAACTGATTTCATCGTTAACTGATTTCATCTTCATTTAACTGATTTCATCGTTAACTGATTTCATCGTTAACTGATTTCATCTTTAACTGATTTCATCGTTAACTGATTTCATCTTCATTTAACTGATTTCATCGTTAACTGATTTCATCTTCATTTAATTGATTTCATCGTTAACTGATTTCATCGTTAACTGATTTCATCGTTAACTGATTTCATCTTCATTTAACTGATTTCATCGTTAACTGATTTCATCGTTAACTGATTCCATCGTTAACTGATTTCATCGTTAACTGATTTCATCTTCATTTAACTGATTTCATCGTTAACTGATTTCATCGTTAACTGATTTCATCTTTAACTGATTTCATCGTTAACTGATTTCATCTTCATTTAACTGATTTCATCGTTAACTGATTTCATCGTTAACTGATTTCATCTTTAACTGATTTCATCGTTAACTGATTTCATCTTCATTTAACTGATTTCATCGTTAACTGATTTCATCGTTAACTGATTTCATCTTCATTTAACTGATTTCATCGTTAACTGATTTCATCGTTAACTGATTCCATCTTTAACTGATTTCATCTTTAACTGATTTCATCGTTAACTGATTTCATCTTCATTTAACTGATTTCATCGTTAAGTGATTTCATCGTTAACTGATTTCATCGTTAACTGATTTCATCGTTAACTGATTTCATCTTCATTTAACTGATTTCATCTTCATTTAACTGATTTCATCGTTAACTGATTTCATCGTTAACTGATTTCATCTTCATTTAACTGATTTCATTGTTAACTGATTTCATCGTTAACTGATTTCATCTTCATTTAACTGATTTCATCGTTAACTGATTTCATCGTTAACTGATTCCATCGTTAACTGATTTCATCGTTAACTGATTTCATCTTCATTTAACTGATTTCATTTTCATTCTTCATTTAACTGATTTCATCGTTAACTGATTTCATCGTTAACTGATTTCATCTTCATTTAACTGATTTCATCGTTAACTGATTTCATCGTTAACTGATTTCATCTTTAACTGATTTCATCGTTAACTGATTTCATCTTCATTTAACTGATTTCATCGTTAACTGATTTCATCTTCATTTAATTGATTTCATCGTTAACTGATTTCATCGTTAACTGATTTCATCGTTAACTGATTTCATCGTTAACTGATTTCATCTTCATTTAACTGATTTCATCGTTAACTGATTTCATCGTTAACTGATTTCATCGTTAACTGATTTCATCTTCATTTAACTGATTTCATCGTTAACTGATTTCATCGTTAACTGATTTCATCTTCATTTAACTGATTTCATCGTTAACTGATTTCATCGTTAACTGATTTCATCTTTAACTGATTTCATCGTTAACTGATTTCATCTTCATTTAACTGATTTCATCGTTAACTGATTTCATCTTTAACTGATTTCATCGTTAACTGATTTCATCTTCATTTAACTGATTTCATCGTTAACTGATTTCATCTTCATTTAATTGATTTCATCGTTAACTGATTTCATCGTTAACTGATTTCATCGTTAACTGATTTCATCTTCATTTAACTGATTTCATCGTTAACTGATTTCATCGTTAACTGATTTCATCGTTAACTGATTTCATCTTCATTTAAATGATTTCATCGTTAACTGATTTCATCGTTAACTGATTTCATCTTTAACTGATTTCATCGTTAACTGATTTCATCTTCATTTAACTGATTTCATCGTTAACTGATTTCATCGTTAACTGATTTCATCTTTAACTGATTTCATCGTTAACTGATTTCATCTTCATTTAACTGATTTCATCGTTAACTGATTTCATCGTTAACTGATTTCATCGTTAACTGATTTCATCTTCATTTAACTGATTCCATCGTTAACTGATTTCATCGTTAACTGATTTCATCGTTAACTGATTTCATCTTCATTTAACTGATTTCATCGTTAACTGATTTCATCGTTAACTGATTTCATCTTTAACTGATTTCATCGTTAACTGATTTCATCTTCATTTAACTGATTTCATCGTTAACTGATTTCATCGTTAACTGATTTCATCGTTAACTGATTTCATCTTCATTTAACTGATTTCATCGTTAACTGATTTCATCGTTAACTGATTTCATCTTTAACTGATTTCATCGTTAACTGATTTCATCTTCATTTAACTGATTTCATCGTTAACTGATTTCATCTTCATTTAACTGATTTCATCGTTAACTGATTTCATCGTTAACTGATTTCATCTTCATTTAACTGATTCCATCGTTAACTGATTTCATCGTTAACTGATTTCATCGTTAACTGATTTCATCGTTAACTGATTTCATCTTCATTTAACTGATTTCATCGTTAACTGATTTCATCGTTAACTGATTTCATCTTCATTTAACTGATTTCATCGTTAACTGATTTCATCGTTAACTGATTTCATCGTTAACTGATTTCATCTTCATTTAACTGATTTCATCGTTAACTGATTTCATCGTTAACTGATTTCATCTTTAACTGATTTCATCGTTAACTGATTTCATCTTCATTTAACTGATTTCATCGTTAACTGATTTCATCGTTAACTGATTTCATCTTTAACTGACTTCATCGTTAACTGATTTCATCTTCATTTAACTGATTTCATCGTTAACTGATTTCATCTTCATTTAACTGATTTCATCGTTAACTGATTTCATCTTCATTTAACTGATTCCATCGTTAACTGATTTCATCGTTAACTGATTTCATCGTTAACTGATTTCATCTTCATTTAACTGATTTCATCGTTAACTGATTTCATCGTTAACTGATTTCATCTTCATTTTACTGATTTCATCGTTAACTGATTTCATCGTTAACTGATTTCATCGTTAACTGATTTCATCTTCATTTAACTGATTTCATCGTTAACTGATTTCATCGTTAACTGATTCCATCGTTAACTGATTTCATCGTTAACTGATTTCATCTTCATTTAACTGATTTCATCGTTAACTGATTTCATCTTCATTTAACTGATTTCATCGTTAACTGATTTCATCGTTAACTGATTTCATCGTTAACTGATTTCATCTTCATTTAACTGATTTCATCGTTAACTGATTTCATCGTTAACTGATTTCATCTTTAACTGATTTCATCGTTAACTGATTTCATCTTCATTTAACTGATTTCATCGTTAACTGATTTCATCTTCATTTAATTGATTTCATCGTTAACTGATTTCATCGTTAACTGATTTCATCGTTAACTGATTTCATCTTCATTTAACTGATTTCATCGTTAACTGATTCCATCGTTAACTGATTTCATCTTCATTTAACTGATTTCATCGTTAACTGATTTCATCGTTAACTGATTTCATCTTCATTTAACTGATTTCATCGTTAACTGATTTCATCGTTAACTGATTTCATCGTTAACTGATTTCATCTTCATTTAACTGATTTCATCGTTAACTGATTTCATCGTTAACTGATTCCATCGTTAACTGATTTCATCGTTAACTGATTTCATCGTTAACTGATTCCATCGTTAACTGATTTCATCTTTAACTGATTTCATCGTTAACTGATTTCATCTTCATTTAACTGATTTCATCGTTAAGTGATTTCATCGTTAACTGATTTCATCTTCATTTAACTGATTTCATTGTTAACTGATTTCATCGTTAACTGATTTCATCTTCATTTAACTGATTCCATCGTTAACTGATTTCATCGTTAACTGATTTCATCGTTAACTGATTTCATCTTTAACTGATTTCATCTTCATTTAACTGATTTCATCGTTAACTGATTTCATCGTTAACTGATTTCATCGTTAACTGATTTCATCTTCATTTAACTGATTTCATCGTTAACTGATTTCATCGTTAACTGATTCCATCGTTAACTGATTTCATCGTTAACTGATTTCATCTTCATTTAACTGATTTAATTTTCATTCTTCATTTAACTGATTTCATCGTTAACTGATTTCATCTTCATTTAACTGATTTCATCGTTAACTGATTTCATCGTTAACTGATTTCATCTTTAACTGATTTCATCGTTAACTGATTTCATCTTCATTTAACTGATTTCATCGTTAACTGATTTCATCTTCATTTAATTGATTTCATCGTTAACTGATTTCATCGTTAACTGATTTCATCGTTAACTGATTTCATCTTCATTTAACTGATTTCATCGTTAACTGATTTCATCGTTAACTGATTCCATCGTTAACTGATTTCATCGTTAACTGATTTCATCTTCATTTAACTGATTTCATCGTTAACTGATTTCATCTTCATTTAATTGATTTCATCGTTAACTGATTTCATCGTTAACTGATTTCATCGTTAACTGATTTCATCTTCATTTAACTGATTTCATCGTTAACTGATTCCATCGTTAACTGATTTCATCTTCATTTAACTGATTTCATCGTTAACTGATTTCATCGTTAACTGATTTCATCTTCATTTAACTGATTTCATCGTTAACTGATTTCATCGTTAACTGATTTCATCGTTAACTGATTTCATCGTTAACTGATTTCATCTTCATTTAACTGATTTCATCGTTAACTGATTTCATCGTTAACTGATTCCATCGTTAACTGATTTCATCGTTAACTGATTTCATCGTTAACTGATTCCATCGTTAACTGATTTCATCTTTAACTGATTTCATCGTTAACTGATTTCATCTTCATTTAACTGATTTCATCGTTAAGTGATTTCATCGTTAACTGATTTCATCTTCATTTAACTGATTTCATTGTTAACTGATTTCATCGTTAACTGATTTCATCTTCATTTAACTGATTCCATCGTTAACTGATTTCATCGTTAACTGATTTCATCGTTAACTGATTTCATCTTTAACTGATTTCATCTTCATTTAACTGATTTCATCGTTAACTGATTTCATCGTTAACTGATTTCATCGTTAACTGATTTCATCTTCATTTAACTGATTTCATCGTTAACTGATTTCATCGTTAACTGATTTCATCGTTAACTGATTTCATCTTCATTTAACTGATTTAATTTTCATTCTTCATTTAACTGATTTCATCGTTAACTGATTTCATCTTCATTTAACTGATTTCATCGTTAACTGATTTCATCGTTAACTGATTTCATCTTTAACTGATTTCATCGTTAACTGATTTCATCTTCATTTAACTGATTTCATCGTTAACTGATTTCATCTTCATTTAATTGATTTCATCGTTAACTGATTTCATCGTTAACTGATTTCATCGTTAACTGATTTCATCTTCATTTAACTGATTTCATCGTTAACTGATTTCATCGTTAACTGATTCCATCGTTAACTGATTTCATCGTTAACTGATTTCATCTTCATTTAACTGATTTCATCGTTAACTGATTTCATCGTTAACTGATTTCATCTTTAACTGATTTCATCGTTAACTGATTTCATCTTCATTTAACTGATTTCATCGTTAACTGATTTCATCGTTAACTGATTTCATCTTTAACTGATTTCATCGTTAACTGATTTCATCTTCATTTAACTGATTTCATCGTTAACTGATTTCATCGTTAACTGATTTCATCTTCATTTAACTGATTTCATCGTTAACTGATTTCATCGTTAACTGATTCCATCTTTAACTGATTTCATCTTTAACTGATTTCATCGTTAACTGATTTCATCTTCATTTAACTGATTTCATCGTTAAGTGATTTCATCGTTAACTGATTTCATCGTTAACTGATTTCATCGTTAACTGATTTCATCTTCATTTAACTGATTTCATCTTCATTTAACTGATTTCATCGTTAACTGATTTCATCGTTAACTGATTTCATCTTCATTTAACTGATTTCATTGTTAACTGATTTCATCGTTAACTGATTTCATCTTCATTTAACTGATTTCATCGTTAACTGATTTCATCGTTAACTGATTCCATCGTTAACTGATTTCATCGTTAACTGATTTCATCTTCATTTAACTGATTTCATTTTCATTCTTCATTTAACTGATTTCATCGTTAACTGATTTCATCGTTAACTGATTTCATCTTCATTTAACTGATTTCATCGTTAACTGATTTCATCGTTAACTGATTTCATCTTTAACTGATTTCATCGTTAACTGATTTCATCTTCATTTAACTGATTTCATCGTTAACTGATTTCATCTTCATTTAATTGATTTCATCGTTAACTGATTTCATCGTTAACTGATTTCATCGTTAACTGATTTCATCGTTAACTGATTTCATCTTCATTTAACTGATTTCATCGTTAACTGATTTCATCGTTAACTGATTTCATCGTTAACTGATTTCATCTTCATTTAACTGATTTCATCGTTAACTGATTTCATCGTTAACTGATTTCATCTTCATTTAACTGATTTCATCGTTAACTGATTTCATCGTTAACTGATTTCATCTTTAACTGATTTCATCGTTAACTGATTTCATCTTCATTTAACTGATTTCATCGTTAACTGATTTCATCTTTAACTGATTTCATCGTTAACTGATTTCATCTTCATTTAACTGATTTCATCGTTAACTGATTTCATCTTCATTTAATTGATTTCATCGTTAACTGATTTCATCGTTAACTGATTTCATCGTTAACTGATTTCATCTTCATTTAACTGATTTCATCGTTAACTGATTTCATCGTTAACTGATTTCATCGTTAACTGATTTCATCTTCATTTAAATGATTTCATCGTTAACTGATTTCATCGTTAACTGATTTCATCTTTAACTGATTTCATCGTTAACTGATTTCATCTTCATTTAACTGATTTCATCGTTAACTGATTTCATCGTTAACTGATTTCATCTTTAACTGATTTCATCGTTAACTGATTTCATCTTCATTTAACTGATTTCATCGTTAACTGATTTCATCGTTAACTGATTTCATCGTTAACTGATTTCATCTTCATTTAACTGATTCCATCGTTAACTGATTTCATCGTTAACTGATTTCATCGTTAACTGATTTCATCTTCATTTAACTGATTTCATCGTTAACTGATTTCATCTTTAACTGATTTCATCGTTAACTGATTTCATCTTCATTTAACTGATTTCATCGTTAACTGATTTCATCGTTAACTGATTTCATCGTTAACTGATTTCATCTTCATTTAACTGATTTCATCGTTAACTGATTCCATCGTTAACTGATTTCATCGTTAACTGATTTCATCGTTAACTGATTTCATCTTCATTTAACTGATTTCATCGTTAACTGATTTCATCGTTAACTGATTTCATCGTTAACTGATTTCATCTTTAACTGATTTCATCGTTAACTGATTTCATCTTCATTTAACTGATTTCATCGTTAACTGATTTCATCTTTAACTGATTTCATCGTTAACTGATTTCATCTTCATTTAACTGATTTCATCGTTAACTGATTTCATCTTCATTTAATTGATTTCATCGTTAACTGATTTCATCGTTAACTGATTTCATCGTTAACTGATTTCATCTTCATTTAACTGATTTCATCGTTAACTGATTTCATCGTTAACTGATTTCATCGTTAACTGATTTCATCTTCATTTAAATGATTTCATCGTTAACTGATTTCATCGTTAACTGATTTCATCTTTAACTGATTTCATCGTTAACTGATTTCATCTTCATTTAACTGATTTCATCGTTAACTGATTTCATCGTTAACTGATTTCATCGTTAACTGATTTCATCGTTAACTGATTTCATCTTCATTTAACTGATTTCATCGTTAACTGATTTCATCGTTAACTGATTTCATCTTCATTTAACTGATTCCATCGTTAACTGATTTCATCGTTAACTGATTTCATCGTTAACTGATTTCATCTTCATTTAACTGATTTCATCGTTAACTGATTTCATCGTTAACTGATTTCATCTTTAACTGATTTCATCGTTAACTGATTTCATCTTCATTTAACTGATTTCATCGTTAACTGATTTCATCGTTAACTGATTTCATCGTTAACTGATTTCATCTTCATTTAACTGATTTCATCGTTAACTGATTTCATCGTTAACTGATTCCATCGTTAACTGATTTCATCGTTAACTGATTTCATCGTTAACTGATTTCATCTTCATTTAACTGATTTCATCGTTAACTGATTTCATCTTCATTTAACTGATTTCATCGTTAACTGATTTCATCGTTAACTGATTTCATCGTTAACTGATTTCATCTTCATTTAACTGATTTCATTTTCATTCTTCATTTAACTGATTTCATCGTTAACTGATTTCATCTTCATTTAATTGATTTCATCGTTAACTGATTTCATCGTTAACTGATTTCATCGTTAACTGATTTCATCTTCATTTAACTGATTTCATCGTTAACTGATTTCATCGTTAACTGATTTCATCTTCATTTAACTGATTTCATCGTTAACTGATTTCATCGTTAACTGATTTCATCGTTAACTGATTTCATCTTCATTTAACTGATTTCATCGTTAACTGATTTCATCGTTAACTGATTTCATCTTTAACTGATTTCATCGTTAACTGATTTCATCTTCATTTAACTGATTTCATCGTTAATTGATTTCATCTTCATTTAACTGATTTCATCTTTAACTGATTTCATCGTTAACTGATTTCATCTTCATTTAACTGATTTCATTTTCATTCTTCATTTAACTGATTTCATTGTTAACTGATTTCATCTTCATTTAACTGATTTCATTGTTAACTGATTTCATCGTTAACTGATTTCATCTTCATTTAACTGATTTCATCGTTAACTGATTTCATCGTTAACTGATTTCATCTTTAACTGATTTCATCGTTAACTGATTTCATCTTCATTTAACTGATTTCATCTTTAACTGATTTCATCGTTAACTGATTTCATCTTCATTTAACTGATTTCATCGTTAACTGATTTCATCTTCATTTAACTGATTTCATCTTTAACTGATTTCATCGTTAACTGATTTCATCTTCATTTAACTGATTTCATCGTTAACTGATTTCATCTTCATTTAACTGATATCATCTTTAACTGATTTCATCGTTAACTGATTTCATCTTCATTTAACTGATTTCATCTTTAACTGATTTCATCGTTAACTGATTTCATCGTCATTTAACTTATTTCATTTTCATTCTTCATTTAACTGATTTCATCTTTAACTGATTTCATCTTCATTTAACTGATTTCATTTTCATTCTTCATTTAACTGATTTCATCGTTAACTGATTTCATCTTCATTTAATTGATTTCATCGTTAACTGATTTCATCGTTAACTGATTTCATCGTTAACTGATTTCATCGTTAACTGATTTCATCTTCATTTAACTGATTTCATCGTTAACTGATTTCATCGTTAACTGATTTCATCTTCATTTAACTGATTTCATCGTTAACTGATTTCATCGTTAACTGATTTCATCGTTAACTGATTTCATCTTCATTTAACTGATTTCATTTTCATTCTTCATTTAACTGATTTCATCGTTAACTGATTTCATCTTCATTTAATTGATTTCATCGTTAACTGATTTCATCGTTAACTGATTTCATCGTTAACTGATTTCATCGTTAACTGATTTCATCTTCATTTAACTGATTTCATCGTTAACTGATTTCATCGTTAACTGATTTCATCTTCATTTAACTGATTTCATCGTTAACTGATTTCATCGTTAACTGATTTCATCGTTAACTGATTTCATCTTCATTTAACTGATTTCATCGTTAACTGATTTCATCGTTAACTGATTTCATCTTTAACTGATTTCATCGTTAACTGATTTCATCTTCATTTAACTGATTTCATCGTTAACTGATTTCATCGTTAACTGATTTCATCTTTAACTGATTTCATCGTTAACTGATTTCATCTTCATTTAACTGATTTCATCGTTAACTGATTTCATCTTCATTTAACTGATTTCATCGTTAACTGATTTCATCGTTAACTGATTTCATCTTCATTTAACTGATTCCATCGTTAACTGATTTCATCGTTAACTGATTTCATCGTTAACTGATTTCATCGTTAACTGATTTCATCTTCATTTAACTGATTTCATCGTTAACTGATTTCATCGTTAACTGATTTCATCTTCATTTAACTGATTTCATCGTTAACTGATTTCATCGTTAACTGATTTCATCGTTAACTGATTTCATCTTCATTTAACTGATTTCATCTTTAACTGATTTCATCGTTAACTGATTTCATCTTCATTTAACTGATTTCATCGTTAATTGATTTCATCTTCATTTAACTGATTTCATCTTTAACTGATTTCATCGTTAACTGATTTCATCTTCATTTAACTGATTTCATTTTCATTCTTCATTTAACTGATTTCATTGTTAACTGATTTCATCTTCATTTAACTGATTTCATTGTTAACTGATTTCATCGTTAACTGATTTCATCTTCATTTAACTGATTTCATCGTTAACTGATTTCATCGTTAACTGATTTCATCTTTAACTGATTTCATCGTTAACTGATTTCATCTTCATTTAACTGATTTCATCTTTAACTGATTTCATCGTTAACTGATTTCATCTTCATTTAACTGATTTCATCGTTAACTGATTTCATCTTCATTTAACTGATTTCATCTTTAACTGATTTCATCGTTAACTGATTTCATCTTCATTTAACTGATTTCATCGTTAACTGATTTCATCTTCATTTAACTGATATCATCTTTAACTGATTTCATCGTTAACTGATTTCATCTTCATTTAACTGATTTCATCTTTAACTGATTTCATCGTTAACTGATTTCATCGTCATTTAACTTATTTCATTTTCATTCTTCATTTAACTGATTTCATCTTTAACTGATTTCATCTTCATTTAACTGATTTCATTTTCATTCTTCATTTAACTGATTTCATCGTTAACTGATTTCATCTTCATTTAATTGATTTCATCGTTAACTGATTTCATCGTTAACTGATTTCATCGTTAACTGATTTCATCGTTAACTGATTTCATCTTCATTTAACTGATTTCATCGTTAACTGATTTCATCGTTAACTGATTTCATCTTCATTTAACTGATTTCATCGTTAACTGATTTCATCGTTAACTGATTTCATCGTTAACTGATTTCATCTTCATTTAACTGATTTCATTTTCATTCTTCATTTAACTGATTTCATCGTTAACTGATTTCATCTTCATTTAATTGATTTCATCGTTAACTGATTTCATCGTTAACTGATTTCATCGTTAACTGATTTCATCGTTAACTGATTTCATCTTCATTTAACTGATTTCATCGTTAACTGATTTCATCGTTAACTGATTTCATCTTCATTTAACTGATTTCATCGTTAACTGATTTCATCGTTAACTGATTTCATCGTTAACTGATTTCATCTTCATTTAACTGATTTCATCGTTAACTGATTTCATCGTTAACTGATTTCATCTTTAACTGATTTCATCGTTAACTGATTTCATCGTTAACTGATTTCATCTTTAACTGATTTCATCGTTAACTGATTTCATCTTCATTTAACTGATTTCATCGTTAACTGATTTCATCTTCATTTAACTGATTTCATCGTTAACTGATTTCATCGTTAACTGATTTCATCTTCATTTAACTGATTCCATCGTTAACTGATTTCATCGTTAACTGATTTCATCGTTAACTGATTTCATCGTTAACTGATTTCATCTTCATTTAACTGATTTCATCGTTAACTGATTTCATCGTTAACTGATTTCATCTTCATTTAACTGATTTCATCGTTAACTGATTTCATCGTTAACTGATTTCATCGTTAACTGATTTCATCTTCATTTAACTGATTTCATCGTTAACTGATTTCATCGTTAACTGATTTCATCTTTAACTGATTTCATCGTTAACTGATTTCATCTTCATTTAACTGATTTCATCGTTAACTGATTTCATCGTTAACTGATTTCATCTTTAACTGATTTCATCGTTAACTGATTTCATCTTCATTTAACTGATTTCATCGTTAACTGATTTCATCTTCATTTAACTGATTTCATCGTTAACTGATTTCATCGTTAACTGATTTCATCTTCATTTAACTGATTCCATCGTTAACTGATTTCATCGTTAACTGATTTCATCGTTAACTGATTTCATCTTCATTTAACTGATTTCATCGTTAACTGATTTCATCGTTAACTGATTTCATCGTTAACTGATTTCATCTTCATTTTACTGATTTCATCGTTAACTGATTTCATCGTTAACTGATTTCATCGTTAACTGATTTCATCTTCATTTAACTGATTTCATCGTTAACTGATTTCATCGTTAACTGATTCCATCGTTAACTGATTTCATCGTTAACTGATTTCATCTTCATTTAACTGATTTCATCGTTAACTGATTTCATCTTCATTTAACTGATTTCATCGTTAACTGATTTCATCGTTAACTGATTTCATCGTTAACTGATTTCATCTTCATTTAACTGATTTCATCGTTAACTGATTTCATCGTTAACTGATTTCATCTTTAACTGATTTCATCGTTAACTGATTTCATCTTCATTTAACTGATTTCATCGTTAACTGATTTCATCTTCATTTAATTGATTTCATCGTTAACTGATTTCATCGTTAACTGATTTCATCGTTAACTGATTTCATCTTCATTTAACTGATTTCATCGTTAACTGATTCCATCGTTAACTGATTTCATCTTCATTTAACTGATTTCATCGTTAACTGATTTCATCGTTAACTGATTTCATCTTCATTTAACTGATTTCATCGTTAACTGATTTCATCGTTAACTGATTTCATCGTTAACTGATTTCATCTTCATTTAACTGATTTCATCGTTAACTGATTTCATCGTTAACTGATTCCATCGTTAACTGATTTCATCGTTAACTGATTTCATCGTTAACTGATTCCATCGTTAACTGATTTCATCTTTAACTGATTTCATCGTTAACTGATTTCATCTTCATTTAACTGATTTCATCGTTAAGTGATTTCATCGTTAACTGATTTCATCTTCATTTAACTGATTTCATTGTTAACTGATTTCATCGTTAACTGATTTCATCTTCATTTAACTGATTCCATCGTTAACTGATTTCATCGTTAACTGATTTCATCGTTAACTGATTTCATCTTTAACTGATTTCATCTTCATTTAACTGATTTCATCGTTAACTGATTTCATCGTTAACTGATTTCATCGTTAACTGATTTCATCTTCATTTAACTGATTTCATCGTTAACTGATTTCATCGTTAACTGATTCCATCGTTAACTGATTTCATCGTTAACTGATTTCATCTTCATTTAACTGATTTAATTTTCATTCTTCATTTAACTGATTTCATCGTTAACTGATTTCATCTTCATTTAACTGATTTCATCGTTAACTGATTTCATCGTTAACTGATTTCATCTTTAACTGATTTCATCGTTAACTGATTTCATCTTCATTTAACTGATTTCATCGTTAACTGATTTCATCTTCATTTAATTGATTTCATCGTTAACTGATTTCATCGTTAACTGATTTCATCGTTAACTGATTTCATCTTCATTTAACTGATTTCATCGTTAACTGATTTCATCGTTAACTGATTCCATCGTTAACTGATTTCATCGTTAACTGATTTCATCTTCATTTAACTGATTTCATCGTTAACTGATTTCATCGTTAACTGATTTCATCTTTAACTGATTTCATCGTTAACTGATTTCATCTTCATTTAACTGATTTCATCGTTAACTGATTTCATCGTTAACTGATTTCATCTTTAACTGATTTCATCGTTAACTGATTTCATCTTCATTTAACTGATTTCATCGTTAACTGATTTCATCGTTAACTGATTTCATCTTCATTTAACTGATTTCATCGTTAACTGATTTCATCGTTAACTGATTCCATCTTTAACTGATTTCATCTTTAACTGATTTCATCGTTAACTGATTTCATCTTCATTTAACTGATTTCATCGTTAAGTGATTTCATCGTTAACTGATTTCATCGTTAACTGATTTCATCGTTAACTGATTTCATCTTCATTTAACTGATTTCATCTTCATTTAACTGATTTCATCGTTAACTGATTTCATCGTTAACTGATTTCATCTTCATTTAACTGATTTCATTGTTAACTGATTTCATCGTTAACTGATTTCATCTTCATTTAACTGATTTCATCGTTAACTGATTTCATCGTTAACTGATTCCATCGTTAACTGATTTCATCGTTAACTGATTTCATCTTCATTTAACTGATTTCATTTTCATTCTTCATTTAACTGATTTCATCGTTAACTGATTTCATCGTTAACTGATTTCATCTTCATTTAACTGATTTCATCGTTAATTGATTTCATCGTTAACTGATTTCATCGTTAACTGATTTCATCTTCATTTAACTGATTTCATCGTTAACTGATTTCATCGTTAACTGATTTCATCTTTAACTGATTTCATCTTCATTTAACTGATTTCATCGTTAACTGATTTCATCGTTAACTGATTTCATCGTTAACTGATTTCATCTTCATTTAACTGATTTCATCTTCATTTAACTGATTTCATCGTTAACTGATTTCATCGTTAACTGATTTCATCTTCATTTAATTGATTTCATCGTTAACTGATTTCATCGTTAACTGATTTCATCGTTAACTGATTTCATCTTCATTTAACTGATTTCATCGTTAACTGATTTCATCGTTAACTGATTTCATCGTTAACTGATTTCATCTTCATTTAACTGATTTCATCGTTAACTGATTTCATCGTTAACTGATTTCATCTTCATTTAACTGATTTCATCGTTAACTGATTTCATCGTTAATTGATTTCATCGTTAACTGATTTCATTTTCATTCTTCATTTAACTGATTTCATCGTTAACTGATTTCATCGTTAACTGATTTCATCTTCATTTAACTGATTTCATCGTTAACTGATTTCATCGTTAATTGATTTCATCGTTAACTGATTTCATCTTCATTCTTCATTTAATTGATTTCATCGTTAACTGATTTCATCTTCATTTAACTGATTTCATCGTTAACTGATTTCATCTTCATTCTTCATTTAACTGATTTCATCTTTAACTGATTTCATCGTTAACTGATTTCATCTTCATTTAACTGATTTCATCGTTAATTGATTTCATCGTTAACTGATTTCATCGTTAACTGATTTCATCTTCATTTAACTGATTTCATCGTTAACTGATTTCATCGTTAACTGATTTCATCTTTAACTGATTTCATCTTCATTTAACTGATTTCATCGTTAACTGATTTCATCGTTAACTGATTTCATCGTTAACTGATTTCATCGTTAACTGATTTCATCTTCATTTAACTGATTTCATTGTTAACTGATTTCATCGTTAACTGATTTCATCTTCATTTAACTGATTTCATCGTTAACTGATTTCATCGTTAACTGATTTCATCGTTAACTGATTTCATCTTCATTTAACTGATTTCATTTTCATTCTTCATTTAACTGATTTCATCGTTAACTGATTTCATCTTCATTTAACTGATTTCATCGTTAACTGATTTCATCGTTAACTGATTTCATCGTTAACTGATTTCATCTTTAACTGATTTCATCGTTAACTGATTTCATCTTCATTTAACTGATTTCATCGTTAACTGATTTCATCTTCATTTAATTGATTTCATCGTTAACTGATTTCATCGTTAACTGATTTCATCGTTAACTGATTTCATCTTCATTTAACTGATTTCATCGTTAACTGATTTCATCGTTAACTGATTTCATCTTCATTTAACTGATTTCATTTTCCTTCTTCATTTAACTGATTTCATCGTTAACTGATTTCATCTTCATTTAATTGATTTCATCGTTAACTGATTTCATCGTTAACTGATTTCATCGTTAACTGATTTCATCTTCATTTAACTGATTTCATCGTTAACTGATTTCATCGTTAACTGATTTCATCTTCATTTAACTGATTTCATCGTTAACTGATTTCATCGTTAATTGATTTCATCGTTAACTGATTTCATTTTCATTCTTCATTTAACTGATTTCATCGTTAACTGATTTCATCGTTAACTGATTTCATCTTCATTTAACTGATTTCATCGTTAACTGATTTCATCGTTAATTGATTTCATCGTTAACTGATTTCATCTTCATTCTTCATTTAACTGATTTCATCGTTAACTGATTTCATCTTCATTTAACTGATTTCATCTTCATTTAACTGATTTCATCGTTAACTGATTTCATCGTTAACTGATTTCATCTTCATTTAACTGATTTCATCTTCATTTAACTGATTTCATCGTTAACTGATTTCATCGTTAACTGATTTCATCTTCATTTAATTGATTTCATCGTTAACTGATTTCATCGTTAACTGATTTCATCGTTAACTGATTTCATCTTCATTTAACTGATTTCATCGTTAACTGATTTCATCGTTAACTGATTTCATCGTTAACTGATTTCATCTTCATTTAACTGATTTCATCGTTAACTGATTTCATCGTTAACTGATTTCATCTTCATTTAACTGATTTCATCGTTAACTGATTTCATCGTTAATTGATTTCATCGTTAACTGATTTCATTTTCATTCTTCATTTAACTGATTTCATCGTTAACTGATTTCATCGTTAACTGATTTCATCTTCATTTAACTGATTTCATCGTTAACTGATTTCATCGTTAATTGATTTCATCGTTAACTGATTTCATCTTCATTCTTCATTTAACTGATTTCATCGTTAACTGATTTCATCTTCATTTAACTGATTTCATCGTTAACTGATTTCATCGTTAACTGATTTCATCGTTAACTGATTTCATCGTTAACTGATTTCATCGTTAACTGATTTCATCGTTAACTGATTTCATCTTCATTTAACTGATTTCATTGTTAACTGATTTCATTGTTAACTGATTTCATCGTTAACTGATTTCATCTTCATTTAACTGATTTCATCGTTAACTGATTTCATCGTTAACTGATTTCATCGTTAACTGATTTCATCTTCATTTAACTGATTTCATTTTCATTCTTCATTTAACTGATTTCATCGTTAACTGATTTCATCTTCATTTAACTGATTTCATCGTTAACTGATTTCATCGTTAACTGATTTCATCGTTAACTGATTTCATCTTTAACTGATTTCATCGTTAACTGATTTCATCTTCATTTAACTGATTTCATCGTTAACTGATTTCATCTTCATTTAATTGATTTCATCGTTAACTGATTTCATCGTTAACTGATTTCATCGTTAACTGATTTCATCTTCATTTAACTGATTTCATCGTTAACTGATTTCATCGTTAACTGATTTCATCTTCATTTAACTGATTTCATCGTTAACTGATTTCATCGTTAACTGATTTCATCTTCATTTAACTGATTTCATTTTCATTCTTCATTTAACTGATTTCATCGTTAACTGATTTCATCTTCATTTAATTGATTTCATCGTTAACTGATTTCATCGTTAACTGATTTCATCGTTAACTGATTTCATCTTCATTTAACTGATTTCATCGTTAACTGATTTCATCTTCATTTAACTGATTTCATCGTTAACTGATTTCATCGTTAATTGATTTCATCGTTAACTGATTTCATTTTCATTCTTCATTTAACTGATTTCATCGTTAACTGATTTCATCGTTAACTGATTTCATCTTCATTTAACTGATTTCATCGTTAACTGATTTCATCGTTAATTGATTTCATCGTTAACTGATTTCATCTTCATTCTTCATTTAACTGATTTCATCGTTAACTGATTTCATCTTCATTTAACTGATTTCATCTTCATTTAACTGATTTCATCGTTAACTGATTTCATCGTTAACTGATTTCATCTTCATTTAACTGATTTCATCGTTAACTGATTTCATCGTTAACTGATTTCATCGTTAACTGATTTCATCTTCATTTAACTGATTTCATCGTTAACTGATTTCATCGTTAACTGATTTCATCGTTAACTGATTTCATCTTTAACTGATTTCATCGTTAACTGATTTCATCTTCATTTAACTGATTTCATCGTTAACTGATTTCATCTTCATTTAATTGATTTCATCGTTAACTGATTTCATCGTTAACTGATTTCATCGTTAACTGATTTCATCTTCATTTAACTGATTTCATCGTTAACTGATTTCATCGTTAACTGATTTCATCTTCATTTAACTGATTTCATTTTCATTCTTCATTTAACTGATTTCATCGTTAACTGATTTCATCTTCATTTAATTGATTTCATCGTTAACTGATTTCATCGTTAACTGATTTCATCGTTAACTGATTTCATCTTCATTTAACTGATTTCATCGTTAACTGATTTCATCGTTAACTGATTTCATCGTTAACTGATTTCATCTTCATTTAACTGATTTCATCGTTAACTGATTTCATCGTTAATTGATTTCATCGTTAACTGATTTCATTTTCATTCTTCATTTAACTGATTTCATCGTTAACTGATTTCATCGTTAACTGATTTCATCTTCATTTAACTGATTTCATCGTTAACTGATTTCATCGTTAATTGATTTCATCGTTAACTGATTTCATCTTCATTCTTCATTTAACTGATTTCATCGTTAACTGATTTCATCGTTAACTGATTTCATCTTCATTTAACTGATTTCATCGTTAATTGATTTCATCGTTAACTGATTTCATCGTTAACTGATTTCATCGTTAACTGATTTCATCGTTAACTGATTTCATCTTCATTTAACTGATTTCATCGTTAACTGATTTCATCTTCATTCTTCATTTAACTGATTTCATCTTTAACTGATTTCATCGTTAACTGATTTCATCTTCATTTAACTGATTTCATCGTTAATTGATTTCATCGTTAACTGATTTCATCGTTAACTGATTTCATCTTCATTTAACTGATTTCATCGTTAACTGATTTCATCGTTAACTGATTTCATCTTTAACTGATTTCATCTTCATTTAACTGATTTCATCGTTAACTGATTTCATCGTTAACTGATTTCATCTTCATTTAACTGATTTCATCGTTAACTGATTTCATCGTTAACTGATTTCATCTTTAACTGATTTCATCTTCATTTAACTGATTTCATCGTTAACTGATTTCATCGTTAACTGATTTCATCGTTAACTGATTTCATCTTCATTTAACTGATTTCATCGTTAACTGATTTCATCGTTAATTGATTTCATCGTTAACTGATTTCATTTTCATTCTTCATTTAACTGATTTCATCGTTAACTGATTTCATCGTTAACTGATTTCATCTTCATTTAACTGATTTCATCGTTAACTGATTTCATCGTTAATTGATTTCATCGTTAACTGATTTCATCTTCATTCTTCATTTAACTGATTTCATCGTTAACTGATTTCATCTTCATTTAACTGATTTCATCTTCATTTAACTGATTTCATCGTTAACTGATTTCATCGTTAACTGATTTCATCTTCATTTAACTGATTTCATCGTTAACTGATTTCATCGTTAACTGATTTCATCGTTAACTGATTTCATCTTCATTTAACTGATTTCATCGTTAACTGATTTCATCGTTAACTGATTTCATCGTTAACTGATTTCATCTTTAACTGATTTCATCGTTAACTGATTTCATCTTCATTTAACTGATTTCATCGTTAACTGATTTCATCTTCATTTAATTGATTTCATCGTTAACTGATTTCATCGTTAACTGATTTCATCGTTAACTGATTTCATCTTCATTTAACTGATTTCATCGTTAACTGATTTCATCGTTAACTGATTTCATCTTCATTTAACTGATTTCATTTTCATTCTTCATTTAACTGATTTCATCGTTAACTGATTTCATCTTCATTTAACTGATTTCATCTTCATTTAACTGATTTCATCGTTAACTGATTTCATCGTTAACTGATTTCATCTTCATTTAACTGATTTCATCTTCATTTAACTGATTTCATCGTTAACTGATTTCATCGTTAACTGATTTCATCTTCATTTAATTGATTTCATCGTTAACTGATTTCATCGTTAACTGATTTCATCGTTAACTGATTTCATCTTCATTTAACTGATTTCATCGTTAACTGATTTCATCGTTAACTGATTTCATCTTCATTTAACTGATTTCATCGTTAACTGATTTCATCGTTAACTGATTTCATCTTCATTTAACTGATTTCATTTTCATTCTTCATTTAACTGATTTCATCGTTAACTGATTTCATCTTCATTTAATTGATTTCATCGTTAACTGATTTCATCGTTAACTGATTTCATCGTTAACTGATTTCATCTTCATTTAACTGATTTCATCGTTAACTGATTTCATCGTTAACTGATTTCATCTTCATTTAACTGATTTCATCGTTAACTGATTTCATCGTTAATTGATTTCATCGTTAACTGATTTCATTTTCATTCTTCATTTAACTGATTTCATCGTTAACTGATTTCATCGTTAACTGATTTCATCTTCATTTAACTGATTTCATCGTTAACTGATTTCATCGTTAATTGATTTCATCGTTAACTGATTTCATCTTCATTCTTCATTTAACTGATTTCATCGTTAACTGATTTCATCTTCATTTAACTGATTTCATCTTCATTTAACTGATTTCATCGTTAACTGATTTCATCGTTAACTGATTTCATCTTCATTTAACTGATTTCATCGTTAACTGATTTCATCGTTAACTGATTTCATCGTTAACTGATTTCATCTTCATTTAACTGATTTCATCGTTAACTGATTTCATCGTTAACTGATTTCATCGTTAACTGATTTCATCTTTAACTGATTTCATCGTTAACTGATTTCATCTTCATTTAACTGATTTCATCGTTAACTGATTTCATCTTCATTTAATTGATTTCATCGTTAACTGATTTCATCGTTAACTGATTTCATCGTTAACTGATTTCATCTTCATTTAACTGATTTCATCGTTAACTGATTTCATCGTTAACTGATTTCATCTTCATTTAACTGATTTCATTTTCATTCTTCATTTAACTGATTTCATCGTTAACTGATTTCATCTTCATTTAATTGATTTCATCGTTAACTGATTTCATCGTTAACTGATTTCATCGTTAACTGATTTCATCTTCATTTAACTGATTTCATCGTTAACTGATTTCATCGTTAACTGATTTCATCGTTAACTGATTTCATCTTCATTTAACTGATTTCATCGTTAACTGATTTCATCGTTAATTGATTTCATCGTTAACTGATTTCATTTTCATTCTTCATTTAACTGATTTCATCGTTAACTGATTTCATCGTTAACTGATTTCATCTTCATTTAACTGATTTCATCGTTAACTGATTTCATCGTTAATTGATTTCATCGTTAACTGATTTCATCTTCATTCTTCATTTAACTGATTTCATCGTTAACTGATTTCATCTTCATTTAACTGATTTCATCGTTAACTGATTTCATCGTTAACTGATTTCATCGTTAACTGATTTCATCTTCATTTAACTGATTTCATCGTTAACTGATTTCATCTTCATTCTTCATTTAACTGATTTCATCTTTAACTGATTTCATCGTTAACTGATTTCATCTTCATTTAACTGATTTCATCGTTAATTGATTTCATCGTTAACTGATTTCATCGTTAACTGATTTCATCTTCATTTAACTGATTTCATCGTTAACTGATTTCATCGTTAACTGATTTCATCTTTAACTGATTTCATCTTCATTTAACTGATTTCATCGTTAACTGATTTCATCGTTAACTGATTTCATCTTCATTTAACTGATTTCATCGTTAACTGATTTCATCGTTAACTGATTTCATCTTTAACTGATTTCATCTTCATTTAACTGATTTCATCGTTAACTGATTTCATCGTTAACTGATTTCATCTTCATTTAACTGATTTCATCGTGAACTGATTTCATCGTTAATTGATTTCATCGTTAACTGATTTCATTTTCATTCTTCATTTAACTGATTTCATCGTTAACTGATTTCATCGTTAACTGATTTCATCTTCATTTAACTGATTTCATCGTTAACTGATTTCATCGTTAATTGATTTCATCGTTAACTGATTTCATCTTCATTCTTCATTTAACTGATTTCATCGTTAACTGATTTCATCTTCATTTAACTGATTTCATCTTCATTTAACTGATTTCATCGTTAACTGATTTCATCGTTAACTGATTTCATCTTCATTTAACTGATTTCATCGTTAACTGATTTCATCGTTAACTGATTTCATCGTTAACTGATTTCATCTTCATTTAACTGATTTCATCGTTAACTGATTTCATCGTTAACTGATTTCATCGTTAACTGATTTCATCTTTAACTGATTTCATCGTTAACTGATTTCATCTTCATTTAACTGATTTCATCGTTAACTGATTTCATCTTCATTTAATTGATTTCATCGTTAACTGATTTCATCGTTAACTGATTTCATCGTTAACTGATTTCATCTTCATTTAACTGATTTCATCGTTAACTGATTTCATCGTTAACTGATTTCATCTTCATTTAACTGATTTCATTTTCATTCTTCATTTAACTGATTTCATCGTTAACTGATTTCATCTTCATTTAACTGATTTCATCTTCATTTAACTGATTTCATCGTTAACTGATTTCATCGTTAACTGATTTCATCTTCATTTAACTGATTTCATCTTCATTTAACTGATTTCATCGTTAACTGATTTCATCGTTAACTGATTTCATCTTCATTTAATTGATTTCATCGTTAACTGATTTCATCGTTAACTGATTTCATCGTTAACTGATTTCATCTTCATTTAACTGATTTCATCGTTAACTGATTTCATCGTTAACTGATTTCATCGTTAACTGATTTCATCTTCATTTAACTGATTTCATCGTTAACTGATTTCATCGTTAACTGATTTCATCTTCATTTAACTGATTTCATCGTTAACTGATTTCATCGTTAATTGATTTCATCGTTAACTGATTTCATTTTCATTCTTCATTTAACTGATTTCATCGTTAACTGATTTCATCGTTAACTGATTTCATCTTCATTTAACTGATTTCATCGTTAACTGATTTCATCGTTAATTGATTTCATCGTTAACTGATTTCATCTTCATTCTTCATTTAACTGATTTCATCGTTAACTGATTTCATCTTCATTTAACTGATTTCATCGTTAACTGATTTCATCGTTAACTGATTTCATCGTTAACTGATTTCATCTTCATTTAACTGATTTCATCGTTAACTGATTTCATCGTTAACTGATTTCATCGTTAACTGATTTCATCTTCATTTAACTGATTTCATTGTTAACTGATTTCATTGTTAACTGATTTCATCGTTAACTGATTTCATCTTCATTTAACTGATTTCATCGTTAACTGATTTCATCGTTAACTGATTTCATCGTTAACTGATTTCATCTTCATTTAACTGATTTCATTTTCATTCTTCATTTAACTGATTTCATCGTTAACTGATTTCATCTTCATTTAACTGATTTCATCGTTAACTGATTTCATCGTTAACTGATTTCATCGTTAACTGATTTCATCTTTAACTGATTTCATCGTTAACTGATTTCATCTTCATTTAACTGATTTCATCGTTAACTGATTTCATCTTCATTTAATTGATTTCATCGTTAACTGATTTCATCGTTAACTGATTTCATCGTTAACTGATTTCATCTTCATTTAACTGATTTCATCGTTAACTGATTTCATCTTCATTTAACTGATTTCATCGTTAACTGATTTCATCGTTAACTGATTTCATCGTTAACTGATTTCATCTTCATTTAACTGATTTCATCGTTAACTGATTTCATCGTTAACTGATTTCATCTTCATTTAACTGATTTCATCGTTAACTGATTTCATCGTTAATTGATTTCATCGTTAACTGATTTCATTTTCATTCTTCATTTAACTGATTTCATCGTTAACTGATTTCATCGTTAACTGATTTCATCTTCATTTAACTGATTTCATCGTTAACTGATTTCATCGTTAATTGATTTCATCGTTAACTGATTTCATCTTCATTTAACTGATTTCATCGTTAATTGATTTCATCGTTAACTGATTTCATCGTTAACTGATTTCATCGTTAACTGATTTCATCTTCATTCTTCATTTAACTGATTTCATCTTTAACTGATTTCATCGTTAACTGATTTCATCTTCATTTAACTGATTTCATCGTTAATTGATTTCATCGTTAACTGATTTCATCGTTAATTGATTTCATCGTTAACTGATTTCATCTTCATTTAACTGATTTCATCGTTAACTGATTTCATCGTTAACTGATTTCATCTTCATTTAACTGATTTCATCGTTAACTGATTTCATCGTTAACTGATTTCATCTTCATTTAACTGATTTCATCGTTAACTGATTTCATCGTTAATTGATTTCATCGTTAACTGATTTCATTTTCATTCTTCATTTAACTGATTTCATCGTTAACTGATTTCATCGTTAACTGATTTCATCTTCATTTAACTGATTTCATCGTTAACTGATTTCATCGTTAATTGATTTCATCGTTAACTGATTTCATCTTCATTCTTCATTTAACTGATTTCATCGTTAACTGATTTCATCTTCATTTAACTGATTTCATCGTTAACTGATTTCATCGTTAACTGATTTCATCGTTAACTGATTTCATCTTCATTTAACTGATTTCATCGTTAACTGATTTCATCGTTAATTGATTTCATCGTTAACTGATTTCATTTTCATTCTTCATTTAACTGATTTCATCGTTAACTGATTTCATCGTTAACTGATTTCATCGTTAATTGATTTCATCGTTAACTGATTTCATCTTCATTTAACTGATTTCATCGTTAATTGATTTCATCGTTAACTGATTTCATCGTTAACTGATTTCATCGTTAACTGATTTCATCTTCATTCTTCATTTAACTGATTTCATCTTTAACTGATTTCATCGTTAACTGATTTCATCTTCATTTAACTGATTTCATCGTTAATTGATTTCATCGTTAACTGATTTCATCGTTAATTGATTTCATCGTTAACTGATTTCATCTTCATTTAACTGATTTCATCGTTAACTGATTTCATCTTCATTTAACTGATTTCATCTTTAACTGATTTCATCGTTAACTGATTTCATCTTCATTTAACTGATTTCATCGTTAATTGATTTCATCGTTAACTGATTTCATCGTTAACTGATTTCATCTTCATTTAACTGATTTCATCGTTAACTGATTTCATCGTTAACTGATTTCATCTTTAACTGATTTCATCTTCATTTAACTGATTTCATCGTTAACTGATTTCATCGTTAACTGATTTCATCTTCATTTAACTGATTTCATCTTCATTTAACTGATTTCATCGTTAACTGATTTCATCGTTAACTGATTTCATCTTCATTTAATTGATTTCATCGTTAACTGATTTCATCGTTAACTGATTTCATCGTTAACTGATTTCATCTTCATTTAACTGATTTCATCGTTAACTGATTTCATCGTTAACTGATTTCATCGTTAACTGATTTCATCTTCATTTAACTGATTTCATCGTTAACTGATTTCATCGTTAACTGATTTCATCTTCATTTAACTGATTTCATCGTTAACTGATTTCATCGTTAATTGATTTCATCGTTAACTGATTTCATTTTCATTCTTCATTTAACTGATTTCATCGTTAACTGATTTCATCGTTAACTGATTTCATCTTCATTTAACTGATTTCATCGTTAACTGATTTCATCGTTAATTGATTTCATCGTTAACTGATTTCATCTTCATTCTTCATTTAACTGATTTCATCGTTAACTGATTTCATCTTCATTTAACTGATTTCATCGTTAACTGATTTCATCGTTAACTGATTTCATCTTCATTTAACTGATTTCATCGTTAACTGATTTCATCTTCATTCTTCATTTAACTGATTTCATCTTTAACTGATTTCATCGTTAACTGATTTCACCTTCATTTAACTGATTTCATCGTTAATTGATTTCATCGTTAACTGATTTCATCGTTAACTGATTTCATCTTCATTTAACTGATTTCATCGTTAACTGATTTCATCGTTAACTGATTTCATCTTTAACTGATTTCATCTTCATTTAACTGATTTCATCGTTAACTGATTTCATCGTTAACTGATTTCATCTTCATTTAATTGATTTCATCGTTAACTGATTTCATCGTTAACTGATTTCATCGTTAACTGATTTCATCTTCATTTAACTGATTTCATCGTTAACTGATTTCATCGTTAACTGATTTCATCGTTAACTGATTTCATCTTCATTTAACTGATTTCATCGTTAACTGATTTCATCGTTAACTGATTTCATCTTCATTTAACTGATTTCATCGTTAACTGATTTCATCGTTAATTGATTTCATCGTTAACTGATTTCATTTTCATTCTTCATTTAACTGATTTCATCGTTAACTGATTTCATCGTTAACTGATTTCATCTTCATTTAACTGATTTCATCGTTAACTGATTTCATCGTTAATTGATTTCATCGTTAACTGATTTCATCTTCATTCTTCATTTAACTGATTTCATCGTTAACTGATTTCATCGTTAACTGATTTCATCGTTAACTGATTTCATCGTTAACTGATTTCATCTTCATTTAACTGATTTCATCGTTAACTGATTTCATCGTTAACTGATTTCATCTTCATTTAACTGATTTCATCGTTAACTGATTTCATCGTTAATTGATTTCATCGTTAACTGATTTCATTTTCATTCTTCATTTTATGATTTCATCGTTAACTGATTTCATCGTTAACTGATTTCATCTTCATTTAACTGATTTCATCGTTAACTGATTTCATCGTTAATTGATTTCATCGTTAACTGATTTCATCTTCATTCTTCATTTAACTGATTTCATCGTTAACTGATTTCATCTTCATTTAACTGATTTCATCGTTAACTGATTTCATCGTTAACTGATTTCATCGTTAACTGATTTCATCTTCATTTAACTGATTTCATCGTTAACTGATTTCATCTTCATTCTTCATTTAACTGATTTCATCTTTAACTGATTTCATCGTTAACTGATTTCATCTTCATTTAACTGATTTCATCGTTAATTGATTTCATCGTTAACTGATTTCATCGTTAACTGATTTCATCTTCATTTAACTGATTTCATCGTTAACTGATTTCATCGTTAACTGATTTCATCTTTAACTGATTTCATCTTCATTTAACTGATTTCATCGTTAACTGATTTCATCGTTAACTGATTTCATCGTTAACTGATTTCATCTTCATTTAACTGATTTCATTGTTAACTGATTTCATCGTTAACTGATTTCATCTTCATTTAACTGATTTCATCGTTAACTGATTTCATCGTTAACTGATTTCATCGTTAACTGATTTCATCTTCATTTAACTGATTTCATTTTCATTCTTCATTTAACTGATTTCATCGTTAACTGATTTCATCTTCATTTAACTGATTTCATCGTTAACTGATTTCATCGTTAACTGATTTCATCTTCATTTAACTGATTTCATCGTTAACTGATTTCATCTTCATTTAATTGATTTCATCGTTAACTGATTTCATCGTTAACTGATTTCATCGTTAACTGATTTCATCTTCATTTAACTGATTTCATCGTTAACTGATTTCATCGTTAACTGATTTCATCTTCATTTAACTGATTTCATTTTCATTCTTCATTTAACTGATTTCATCGTTAACTGATTTCATCTTCATTTAATTGATTTCATCGTTAACTGATTTCATCGTTAACTGATTTCATCTTCATTTAACTGATTTCATCGTTAACTGATTTCATCGTTAACTGATTTCATCTTCATTTAACTGATTTCATCGTTAACTGATTTCATCGTTAATTGATTTCATCGTTAACTGATTTCATTTTCATTCTTCATTTAACTGATTTCATCGTTAACTGATTTCATCGTTAACTGATTTCATCGTTAACTGATTTCATCTTCATTTAACTGATTTCATTTTCATTCTTCATTTAACTGATTTCATCGTTAACTGATTTCATCTTCATTTAACTGATTTCATCGTTAACTGATTTCATCGTTAACTGATTTCATCTTTAACTGATTTCATCGTTAACTGATTTCATCTTCATTTAACTGATTTCATCGTTAACTGATTTCATCTTCATTTAATTGATTTCATCGTTAACTGATTTAATCGTTAACTGATTTCATCGTTAACTGATTTCATCTTCATTTAACTGATTTCATCGTTAACTGATTTCATCGTTAACTGATTTCATCGTTAACTGATTTCATCTTCATTTAACTGATTTCATCGTTAACTGATTTCATCGTTAACTGATTTCATCTTCATTTAAATGATTTCATCGTTAACTGATTTCATCGTTAACTGATTTCATCGTTAACTGATTTCATCTTCATTTAACTGATTTCATTGTTAACTGATTTCATCGTTAACTGATTTCATCTTCATTTAACTGATTTCATCGTTAACTGATTTCATCGTTAACTGATTTCATCGTTAACTGATTTCATCTTCATTTAACTGATTTCATTTTCATTCTTCATTTAACTGATTTCATCGTTAACTGATTTCATCTTCATTTAACTGATTTCATCGTTAACTGATTTCATCGTTAACTGATTTCATCGTTAACTGATTTCATCTTTAACTGATTTCATCGTTAACTGATTTCATCTTCATTTAACTGATTTCATCGTTAACTGATTTCATCTTCATTTAATTGATTTCATCGTTAACTGATTTCATCGTTAACTGATTTCATCGTTAACTGATTTCATCTTCATTTAACTGATTTCATCGTTAACTGATTTCATCGTTAACTGATTTCATCTTCATTTAACTGATTTCATTTTCATTCTTCATTTAACTGATTTCATCGTTAACTGATTTCATCTTCATTTAATTGATTTCATCGTTAACTGATTTCATCGTTAACTGATTTCATCGTTAACTGATTTCATCTTCATTTAACTGATTTCATCGTTAACTGATTTCATCGTTAACTGAATTCATCGTTAACTGATTTCATCTTCATTTAACTGATTTCATCGTTAACTGATTTCATCGTTAACTGATTTCATCGTTAACTGATTTCATCTTCATTTAACTGATTTCATCGTTAACTGATTTCATCGTTAATTGATTTCATCGTTAACTGATTTCATTTTCATTCTTCATTTAACTGATTTCATCGTTAACTGATTTCATCGTTAACTGATTTCATCTTCATTTAACTGATTTCATCTTCATTTAACTGATTTCATCGTTAACTGATTTCATCGTTAATTGATTTCATCGTTAACTGATTTCATCTTCATTCTTCATTTAACTGATTTCATCGTTAACTGATTTCATCTTCATTTAACTGATTTCATCGTTAACTGATTTCATCGTTAACTGATTTCATCGTTAACTGATTTCATCTTCATTTAACTGATTTCATCGTTAACTGATTTCATCTTCATTCTTCATTTAACTGATTTCATCTTTAACTGATTTCATCGTTAACTGATTTCATCTTCATTTAACTGATTTCATCGTTAATTGATTTCATCGTTAACTGATTTCATCGTTAATTGATTTCATCGTTAACTGATTTCATCTTCATTTAACTGATTTCATCGTTAACTGATTTCATCTTCATTCTTCATTTAACTGATTTCATCTTTAACTGATTTCATCGTTAACTGATTTCATCTTCATTTAACTGATTTCATCGTTAATTGATTTCATCGTTAACTGATTTCATCGTTAATTGATTTCATCGTTAACTGATTTCATCTTCATTTAACTGATTTCATCGTTAACTGATTTCATCTTCATTCTTCATTTAACTGATTTCATCTTTAACTGATTTCATCGTTAACTGATTTCATCTTCATTTAACTGATTTCATCGTTAATTGATTTCATCGTTAACTGATTTCATCGTTAATTGATTTCATCGTTAACTGATTTCATCTTCATTTAACTGATTTCATCGTTAACTGATTTCATCTTCATTCTTCATTTAACTGATTTCATCTTTAACTGATTTCATCGTTAACTGATTTCATCTTCATTTAACTGATTTCATCGTTAATTGATTTCATCGTTAACTGATTTCATCGTTAACTGATTTCATCTTCATTTAACTGATTTCATCGTTAACTGATTTCATCGTTAACTGATTTCATCTTTAACTGATTTCATCTTCATTTAACTGATTTCATCGTTAACTGATTTCATCTTCATTTAACTGATTTCATCTTCATTTAACTGATTTCATCTTCATTTAACTGATTTCATCGTTAACTGATTTCATCGTTAACTGATTTCATCTTCATTTAATTGATTTCATCGTTAACTGATTTCATCGTTAACTGATTTCATCGTTAACTGATTTCATCTTCATTTAACTGATTTCATCGTTAACTGATTTCATCGTTAACTGATTTCATCGTTAACTGATTTCATCTTCATTTAACTGATTTCATCGTTAACTGATTTCATCGTTAACTGATTTCATCTTCATTTAACTGATTTCATCGTTAACTGATTTCATCGTTAATTGATTTCATCGTTAACTGATTTCATTTTCATTCTTCATTTAACTGATTTCATCGTTAACTGATTTCATCGTTAACTGATTTCATCTTCATTTAACTGATTTCATCGTTAACTGATTTCATCGTTAATTGATTTCATCGTTAACTGATTTCATCTTCATTCTTCATTTAACTGATTTCATCGTTAACTGATTTCATCTTCATTTAACTGATTTCATCGTTAACTGATTTCATCGTTAACTGATTTCATCGTTAACTGATTTCATCTTCATTTAACTGATTTCATCGTTAACTGATTTCATCTTCATTCTTCATTTAACTGATTTCATCTTTAACTGATTTCATCGTTAACTGATTTCATCTTCATTTAACTGATTTCATCGTTAATTGATTTCATCGTTAACTGATTTCATCGTTAACTGATTTCATCTTCATTTAACTGATTTCATCGTTAACTGATTTCATCGTTAACTGATTTCATCGTTAACTGATTTCATCGTTAACTGATTTCATCGTTAACTGATTTCATCTTCATTTAACTGATTTCATCGTTAACTGATTTCATCGTTAACTGATTTCATCTTCATTTAACTGATTTCATCGTTAACTGATTTCATCGTTAACTGATTTCATCGTTAACTGATTTCATCTTCATTTAACTGATTTCATCGTTAACTGATTTCATCGTTAACTGATTTCATCGTTAACTGATTTCATCGTTAACTGATTTCATCTTCATTTAACTGATTTCATTGTTAACTGATTTCATCGTTAACTGATTTCATCTTCATTTAACTGATTTCATCGTTAACTGATTTCATCGTTAACTGATTTCATCGTTAACTGATTTCATCTTCATTTAACTGATTTCATTTTCATTCTTCATTTAACTGATTTCATCGTTAACTGATTTCATCTTCATTTAACTGATTTCATCGTTAACTGATTTCATCGTTAACTGATTTCATCGTTAACTGATTTCATCTTTAACTGATTTCATCGTTAACTGATTTCATCTTCATTTAACTGATTTCATCGTTAACTGATTTCATCTTCATTTAATTGATTTCATCGTTAACTGATTTCATCGTTAACTGATTTCATCTTCATTTAACTGATTTCATCGTTAACTGATTTCATCTTCATTTAACTGATTTCATTTTCATTCTTCATTTAACTGATTTCATCGTTAACTGATTTCATCTTCATTTAATTGATTTCATCGTTAACTGATTTCATCGTTAACTGATTTCATCGTTAACTGATTTCATCTTCATTTAACTGATTTCATCGTTAACTGATTTCATCGTTAACTGAATTCATCGTTAACTGATTTCATCTTCATTTAACTGATTTCATCGTTAACTGATTTCATCGTTAACTGATTTCATCGTTAACTGATTTCATCTTCATTTAACTGATTTCATCGTTAACTGATTTCATCGTTAACTGATTTCATCGTTAACTGATTTCATCTTCATTTAACTGATTTCATTGTTAACTGATTTCATCGTTAACTGATTTCATCTTCATTTAACTGATTTCATCGTTAACTGATTTCATCGTTAACTGATTTCATCGTTAACTGATTTCATCTTCATTTAACTGATTTCATTTTCATTCTTCATTTAACTGATTTCATCGTTAACTGATTTCATCTTCATTTAACTGATTTCATCGTTAACTGATTTCATCGTTAACTGATTTCATCGTTAACTGATTTCATCTTTAACTGATTTCATCGTTAACTGATTTCATCTTCATTTAACTGATTTCATCGTTAACTGATTTCATCTTCATTTAATTGATTTCATCGTTAACTGATTTCATCGTTAACTGATTTCATCGTTAACTGATTTCATCTTCATTTAACTGATTTCATCGTTAACTGATTTCATCGTTAACTGATTTCATCTTCATTTAACTGATTTCATTTTCATTCTTCATTTAACTGATTTCATCGTTAACTGATTTCATCTTCATTTAATTGATTTCATCGTTAACTGATTTCATCGTTAACTGATTTCATCGTTAACTGATTTCATCTTCATTTAACTGATTTCATCGTTAACTGATTTCATCGTTAACTGATTTCATCTTCATTTAACTGATTTCATCGTTAACTGATTTCATCGTTAACTGATTTCATCTTCATTTAACTGATTTCATCGTTAACTGATTTCATCGTTAATTGATTTCATCGTTAACTGATTTCATTTTCATTCTTCATTTAACTGATTTCATCGTTAACTGATTTCATCGTTAACTGATTTCATCTTCATTTAACTGATTTCATCGTTAACTGATTTCATCGTTAATTGATTTCATCGTTAACTGATTTCATCTTCATTCTTCATTTAACTGATTTCATCGTTAACTGATTTCATCTTCATTTAACTGATTTCATCGTTAACTGATTTCATCTTTAACTGATTTCATCGTTAACTGATTTCATCTTCATTTAACTGATTTCATCGTTAACTGATTTCATCTTCATTCTTCATTTAACTGATTTCATCTTTAACTGATTTCATCGTTAACTGATTTCATCTTCATTTAACTGATTTCATCGTTAATTGATTTCATCGTTAACTGATTTCATCGTTAATTGATTTCATCGTTAACTGATTTCATCTTCATTTAACTGATTTCATCGTTAACTGATTTCATCTTCATTCTTCATTTAACTGATTTCATCTTTAACTGATTTCATCGTTAACTGATTTCATCTTCATTTAACTGATTTCATCGTTAACTGATTTCATCGTTAACTGATTTCATCTTTAACTGATTTCATCTTCATTTAACTGATTTCATCGTTAACTGATTTCATCGTTAACTGATTTCATCGTTAACTGATTTCATCTTCATTTAACTGATTTCATCTTCATTTAACTGATTTCATCGTTAACTGATTTCATCGTTAACTGATTTCATCTTCATTTAATTGATTTCATCGTTAACTGATTTCATCGTTAACTGATTTCATCGTTAACTGATTTCATCTTCATTTAACTGATTTCATCGTTAACTGATTTCATCGTTAACTGATTTCATCTTCATTTAACTGATTTCATCGTTAACTGATTTCATCTTCATTTAACTGATTTCATCGTTAACTGATTTCATCGTTAATTGATTTCATCGTTAACTGATTTCATTTTCATTCTTCATTTAACTGATTTCATCGTTAACTGATTTCATCGTTAACTGATTTCATCTTCATTTAACTGATTTCATCGTTAACTGATTTCATCGTTAATTGATTTCATCGTTAACTGATTTCATCTTCATTCTTCATTTAACTGATTTCATCGTTAACTGATTTCATCTTCATTTAACTGATTTCATCGTTAACTGATTTCATCGTTAACTGATTTCATCGTTAACTGATTTCATCTTCATTTAACTGATTTCATCGTTAACTGATTTCATCTTCATTCTTCATTTAACTGATTTCATCTTTAACTGATTTCATCGTTAACTGATTTCATCTTCATTTAACTGATTTCATCGTTAATTGATTTCATCGTTAACTGATTTCATCGTTAACTGATTTCATCTTCATTTAACTGATTTCATCGTTAACTGATTTCATCGTTAACTGATTTCATCGTTAACTGATTTCATCTTCATTTAACTGATTTCATCGTTAACTGATTTCATCGTTAACTGATTTCATCGTTAACTGATTTCATCTTCATTTAACTGATTTCATTGTTAACTGATTTCATCGTTAACTGATTTCATCTTCATTTAACTGATTTCATCGTTAACTGATTTCATCGTTAACTGATTTCATCGTTAACTGATTTCATCTTCATTTAACTGATTTCATTTTCATTCTTCATTTAACTGATTTCATCGTTAACTGATTTCATCTTCATTTAACTGATTTCATCGTTAACTGATTTCATCGTTAACTGATTTCATCTTTAACTGATTTCATCGTTAACTGATTTCATCTTCATTTAACTGATTTCATCGTTAACTGATTTCATCTTCATTTAATTGATTTCATCGTTAACTGATTTCATCGTTAACTGATTTCATCGTTAACTGATTTCATCTTCATTTAACTGATTTCATCGTTAACTGATTTCATCGTTAACTGATTTCATCTTCATTTAACTGATTTCATTTTCATTCTTCATTTAACTGATTTCATCGTTAACTGATTTCATCTTCATTTAATTGATTTCATCGTTAACTGATTTCATCGTTAACTGATTTCATCTTCATTTAACTGATTTCATCGTTAACTGATTTCATCGTTAACTGATTTCATCTTCATTTAACTGATTTCATCGTTAACTGATTTCATCGTTAATTGATTTCATCGTTAACTGATTTCATTTTCATTCTTCATTTAACTGATTTCATCGTTAACTGATTTCATCGTTAACTGATTTCATCTTCATTTAACTGATTTCATCGTTAATTGATTTCATCGTTAACTGATTTCATCTTCATTTAACTGATTTCATCGTTAACTGATTTCATCGTTAACTGATTTCATCGTTAACTGATTTCATCTTTAACTGATTTCATCGTTAACTGATTTCATCGTTAACTGATTTCATCTTCATTTAACTGATTTCATTGTTAACTGATTTCATCGTTAACTGATTTCATCTTCATTTAATTGATTTCATCGTTAACTGATTTCATCTTCATTTAATTGATTTCATCGTTAACTGATTTCATCGTTAACTGATTTCATCGTTAACTGATTTCATCTTCATTTAACTGATTTCATCGTTAACTGATTTCATCGTTAACTGATTTCATCTTCATTTAACTGATTTCATCGTTAACTGATTTCATCGTTAACTGATTTCATCGTTAACTGATTTCATCGTTAACTGATTTCATCGTTAACTGATTTCATCTTCATTTAACTGATTTCATTGTTAACTGATTTCATCGTTAACTGATTTCATCTTCATTTAACTGATTTCATCGTTAACTGATTTCATCGTTAACTGATTTCATCGTTAACTGATTTCATCTTCATTTAACTGATTTCATTTTCATTCTTCATTTAACTGATTTCATCGTTAACTGATTTCATCTTCATTTAACTGATTTCATCGTTAACTGATTTCATCGTTAACTGATTTCATCTTTAACTGATTTCATCGTTAACTGATTTCATCTTCATTTAACTGATTTCATCGTTAACTGATTTCATCTTCATTTAATTGATTTCATCGTTAACTGATTTCATCGTTAACTGATTTCATCGTTAACTGATTTCATCTTCATTCTTCATTTAACTGATTTCATCTTTAACTGATTTCATCTTCATTTAACTGATTTCATCGTTAATTGATTTCATCGTTAACTGATTTCATCGTTAACTGATTTCATCGTTAACTGATTTCATCTTCATTCTTCATTTAACTGATTTCATCTTTAACTGATTTCATCGTTAACTGATTTCATCTTCATTTAACTGATTTCATCGTTAATTGATTTCATCGTTAACTGATTTCATCGTTAATTGATTTCATCGTTAACTGATTTCATCTTCATTTAACTGATTTCATCGTTAACTGATTTCATCTTCATTCTTCATTTAACTGATTTCATCTTTAACTGATTTCATCGTTAACTGATTTCATCTTCATTTAACTGATTTCATCGTTAATTGATTTCATCGTTAACTGATTTCATCGTTAACTGATTTCATCTTCATTTAACTGATTTCATCGTTAACTGATTTCATCGTTAACTGATTTCATCTTTAACTGATTTCATCTTCATTTAACTGATTTCATCGTTAACTGATTTCATCGTTAACTGATTTCATCGTTAACTGATTTCATCTTCATTTAACTGATTTCATCTTCATTTAACTGATTTCATCGTTAACTGATTTCATCGTTAACTGATTTCATCTTCATTTAATTGATTTCATCGTTAACTGATTTCATCGTTAACTGATTTCATCTTCATTTAACTGATTTCATCGTTAACTGATTTCATCGTTAACTGATTTCATCGTTAACTGATTTCATCTTCATTTAACTGATTTCATCGTTAACTGATTTCATCGTTAACTGATTTCATCTTCATTTAACTGATTTCATCGTTAACTGATTTCATCGTTAATTGATTTCATCGTTAACTGATTTCATTTTCATTCTTCATTTAACTGATTTCATCGTTAACTGATTTCATCGTTAACTGATTTCATCTTCATTTAACTGATTTCATCGTTAACTGATTTCATCGTTAACTGATTTCATCGTTAACTGATTTCATCTTCATTCTTCATTTAACTGATTTCATCGTTAACTGATTTCATCTTCATTCTTCATTTAACTGATTTCATCTTTAACTGATTTCATCGTTAACTGATTTCATCTTCATTTAACTGATTTCATCGTTAATTGATTTCATCGTTAACTGATTTCATCGTTAACTGATTTCATCTTCATTTAACTGATTTCATCGTTAACTGATTTCATCGTTAACTGATTTCATCTTTAACTGATTTCATCTTCATTTAACTGATTTCATCGTTAACTGATTTCATCGTTAACTGATTTCATCGTTAACTGATTTCATCTTCATTTAACTGATTTCATCTTCATTAACTGATTTCATCGTTAACTGATTTCATCGTTAACTGATTTCATCTTCATTTAATTGATTTCATCGTTAACTGATTTCATCGTTAACTGATTTCATCTTCATTTAAACTGATTTCATCGTTAACTGATTTCATCGTTAACTGATTTCATCGTTAACTGATTTCATCTTCATTTAACTGATTTCATCGTTAACTGATTTCATCGTTAACTGATTTCATCTTCATTTAACTGATTTCATCGTTAACTGATTTCATCGTTAATTGATTTCATCGTTAACTGATTTCATTTTCATTCTTCATTTAACTGATTTCATCGTTAACTGATTTCATCGTTAACTGATTTCATCTTCATTTAACTGATTTCATCGTTAACTGATTTCATCGTTAATTGATTTCATCGTTAACTGATTTCATCTTCATTCTTCATTTAACTGATTTCATCGTTAACTGATTTCATCTTCATTTAACTGATTTCATCGTTAACTGATTTCATCGTTAACTGATTTCATCGTTAACTGATTTCATCTTCATTTAACTGATTTCATCGTTAACTGATTTCATCTTCATTCTTCATTTAACTGATTTCATCTTTAACTGATTTCATCGTTAACTGATTTCATCTTCATTTAACTGATTTCATCGTTAATTGATTCATCGTTAACTGATTTCATCGTTAACTGATTTCATCTTCATTTAACTGATTTCATCGTTAACTGATTTCATCGTTAACTGATTTCATCTTTAACTGATTTCATCTTCATTTAACTGATTTCATCGTTAACTGATTTCATCGTTAACTGATTTCATCGTTAACTGATTTCATCTTCATTTAAATGATTCATCTTCATTTAACTGATTTCATCGTTAACTGATTTCATCGTTAACTGATTTCATCTTCATTTAATTGATTTCATCGTTAACTGATTTCATCGTTAACTGATTTCATCGTTAACTGATTTCATCTTCATTTAACTGATTTCATCGTTAACTGATTTCATCGTTAACTGATTTCATCGTTAACTGATTTCATCTTCATTTAACTGATTTCATCGTTAACTGATTTCATCGTTAACTGATTTCATCGTTAACTGATTTCATCTTCATTTAACTGATTTCATCGTTAACTGATTTCATCGTTAATTGATTTCATCGTTAACTGATTTCATTTTCATTCTTCATTTAACTGATTTCATCGTTAACTGATTTCATCGTTAACTGATTTCATCTTCATTTAACTGATTTCATCGTTAACTGATTTCATCGTTAATTGATTTCATCGTTAACTGATTTCATCTTCATTCTTCATTTAACTGATTTCATCGTTAACTGATTTCATCTTCATTTAACTGATTTCATCGTTAACTGATTTCATCGTTAACTGATTTCATCTTCATTTAACTGATTTCATCGTTAACTGATTTCATCTTCATTCTTCATTTAACTGATTTCATCGTTAACTGATTTCATCGTTAACTGATTTCATCTTCATTTAACTGATTTCATCATTAATTGATTTCATCGTTAACTGATTTCATCGTTAACTGATTTCATCTTCATTTAACTGATTTCATCGTTAACTGATTTCATCGTTAACTGATTTCATCTTTAACTGATTTCATCTTCATTTAACTGATTTCATCGTTAACTGATTTCATCGTTAACTGATTTCATCGTTAACTGATTTCATCTTCATTAACTGATTTCATCGTTAACTGATTTCATCGTTAACTGATTTCATCTTCATTTAACTGATTTCATCGTTAACTGATTTCATCGTTAACTGATTTCATCGTTAACTGATTTCATCGTTAACTGATTTCATCTTCATTTAACTGATTTCATTTTCATTCTTCATTTAACTGATTTCATCGTTAACTGATTTCATCTTCATTTAACTGATTTCATCGTTAACTGATTTCATCGTTAACTGATTTCATCGTTAACTGATTTCATCTTCATTTAACTGATTTCATCGTTAACTGATTTCATCGTTAACTGATTTCATCGTTTAACTGATTTCATCGTTAACTGATTTCATCTTCATTTAACTGATTTCATTTTCATTCTTCATTTAACTGATTTCATCGTTAACTGATTTCATCTTCATTTAACTGATTTCATCGTTAACTGATTTCATCGTTAACTGATTTCATCGTTAACTGATTTCATCGTTAACTGATTTCATCTTCATTTAACTGATTTCATCGTTAACTGATTTCATCTTCATTTAATTGATTTCATCGTTAACTGATTTCATCGTTAACTGATTTCATCGTTAACTGATTTCATCTTCATTTAACTGATTTCATCGTTAACTGATTTCATCGTTAACTGATTTCATCTTCATTTAACTGATTTCATTTTCATTCTTCATTTAACTGATTTCATCGTTAACTGATTTCATCTCTTTAATTGATTTCATCGTTAACTGATTTCATCGTTAACTGATTTCATCTTCATTTAACTGATTTCATTGTTAACTGATTTCATCGTTAACTGATTTCATCTTCATTTAACTGATTTCATCGTTAACTGATTTCATCGTTAACTGATTTCATCGTTAACTGATTTCATCTTCATTTAACTGATTTCATCATTTTCATTCTTCATTTAACTGATTTCATCGTTAACTGATTTCATCTTCATTTAACTGATTTCATCGTTAACTGATTTCATCGTTAACTGATTTCATCGTTAACTGATTTCATCTTTAACTGATTTCATCGTTAACTGATTTCATCTTCATTTAACTGATTTCATCGTTAACTGATTTCATCTTCATTTAATTGATTTCATCGTTAACTGATTTCATCGTTAACTGATTTCATCGTTAACTGATTTCATCTTCATTTAACTGATTTCATCGTTAACTGATTTCATCGTTAACTGATTTCATCTTCATTTAACTGATTTCATTTTCATTCTTCATTTAACTGATTTCATCGTGAACTGATTTCATCTTCATTTAACTGATTTCATCGTTAACTGATTTCATCGTTAATTGATTTCATCGTTAACTGATTTCATTTTCATTCTTCATTTAACTGATTTCATCGTTAACTGATTTCATCGTTAACTGATTTCATCTTCATTTAACTGATTTCATCGTTAATTGATTTCATCGTTAACTGATTTCATCTTCATTTAACTGATTTCATCGTTAACTGATTTCATCGTTAACTGATTTCATCGTTAACTGATTTCATCGTTAACTGATTTCATCGTTAACTGATTTCATCTTCATTTAACTGATTTCATTGTTAACTGATTTCATCGTTAACTGATTTCATCTTCATTTAATTGATTTCATCGTTAACTGATTTCATCTTCATTTAATTGATTTCATCGTTAACTGATTTCATCGTTAACTGATTTCATCGTTAACTGATTTCATCTTCATTTAATTGATTTCATCGTTAACTGATTTCATCTTCATTTAATTGATTTCATCGTTAACTGATTTCATCGTTAACTGATTTCATCGTTAACTGATTTCATCTTCATTTAACTGATTTCATCGTTAACTGATTTCATCGTTAACTGATTTCATCTTCATTTAACTGATTTCATCGTTAACTGATTTCATCGTTAACTGATTTCATCGTTAACTGATTTCATCGTTAACTGATTTCATCTTCATTTAACTGATTTCATTGTTAACTGATTTCATCGTTAACTGATTTCATCTTCATTTAACTGATTTCATCGTTAACTGATTTCATCGTTAACTGATTTCATCGTTAACTGATTTCATCTTCATTTAACTGATTTCATTTTCATTCTTCATTTAACTGATTTCATCGTTAACTGATTTCATCTTCATTTAACTGATTTCATCGTTAACTGATTTCATCGTTAACTGATTTCATCGTTAACTGATTTCATCTTTAACTGATTTCATCGTTAACTGATTTCATCTTCATTTAACTGATTTCATCGTTAACTGATTTCATCTTCATTTAATTGATTTCATCGTTAACTGATTTCATCGTTAACTGATTTCATCGTTAACTGATTTCATCTTCATTTAACTGATTTCATCGTTAACTGATTTCATCGTTAACTGATTTCATCTTCATTTAACTGATTTCATTTTCATTCTTCATTTAACTGATTTCATCGTTAACTGATTTCATCTTCATTTAATTGATTTCATCGTTAACTGATTTCATCGTTAACTGATTTCATCGTTAACTGATTTCATCTTCATTTAACTGATTTCATCGTTAACTGATTTCATCGTTAACTGATTTCATCGTTAACTGATTTCATCTTCATTTAACTGATTTCATCGTTAACTGATTTCATCGTTAACTGATTTCATCTTCATTTAACTGATTTCATCGTTAACTGATTTCATCGTTAATTGATTTCATCGTTAACTGATTTCATTTTCATTCTTCATTTAACTGATTTCATCGTTAACTGATTTCATCGTTAACTGATTTCATCGTTAACTGATTTCATCTTCATTTAACTGATTTCATCGTTAACTGATTTCATCGTTAATTGATTTCATCGTTAACTGATTTCATCTTCATTCTTCATTTAACTGATTTTATCGTTAACTGATTTCATCTTCATTTAACTGATTTCATCGTTAACTGATTTCATCGTTAACTGATTTCATCGTTAACTGATTTCATCTTCATTTAACTGATTTCATCGTTAACTGATTTCATCTTCATTCTTCATTTAACTGATTTCATCTTTAACTGATTTCATCGTTAACTGATTTCATCTTCATTTAACTGATTTCATCGTTAATTGATTTCATCGTTAACTGATTTCATCGTTAATTGATTTCATCGTTAACTGATTTCATCTTCATTTAACTGATTTCATCGTTAACTGATTTCATCTTCATTCTTCATTTAACTGATTTCATCTTTAACTGATTTCATCGTTAACTGATTTCATCTTCATTTAACTGATTTCATCGTTAATTGATTTCATCGTTAACTGATTTCATCGTTAATTGATTTCATCGTTAACTGATTTCATCTTCATTTAACTGATTTCATCGTTAACTGATTTCATCTTCATTCTTCATTTAACTGATTTCATCTTTAACTGATTTCATCGTTAACTGATTTCATCTTCATTTAACTGATTTCATCGTTAATTGATTTCATCGTTAACTGATTTCATCGTTAATTGATTTCATCGTTAACTGATTTCATCTTCATTTAACTGATTTCATCGTTAACTGATTTCATCTTCATTCTTCATTTAACTGATTTCATCTTTAACTGATTTCATCGTTAACTGATTTCATCTTCATTTAACTGATTTCATCGTTAATTGATTTCATCGTTAACTGATTTCATCGTTAACTGATTTCATCTTCATTTAACTGATTTCATCGTTAACTGATTTCATCGTTAACTGATTTCATCTTTAACTGATTTCATCTTCATTTAACTGATTTCATCGTTAACTGATTTCATCGTTAACTGATTTCATCGTTAACTGATTTCATCTTCATTTAACTGATTTCATCTTCATTTAACTGATTTCATCGTTAACTGATTTCATCGTTAACTGATTTCATCTTCATTTAACTGATTTCATCGTTAACTGATTTCATCGTTAATTGATTTCATCGTTAACTGATTTCATCTTCATTCTTCATTTAACTGATTTCATCGTTAACTGATTTCATCTTCATTTAACTGATTTCATCGTTAACTGATTTCATCGTTAACTGATTTCATCGTTAACTGATTTCATCTTCATTTAACTGATTTCATCGTTAACTGATTTCATCTTCATTCTTCATTTAACTGATTTCATCTTTAACTGATTTCATCGTTAACTGATTTCATCTTCATTTAACTGATTTCATCGTTAATTGATTTCATCGTTAACTGATTTCATCGTTAATTGATTTCATCGTTAACTGATTTCATCTTCATTTAACTGATTTCATCGTTAACTGATTTCATCTTCATTCTTCATTTAACTGATTTCATCTTTAACTGATTTCATCGTTAACTGATTTCATCTTCATTTAACTGATTTCATCGTTAATTGATTTCATCGTTAACTGATTTCATCGTTAATTGATTTCATCGTTAACTGATTTCATCTTCATTTAACTGATTTCATCGTTAACTGATTTCATCTTCATTCTTCATTTAACTGATTTCATCTTTAACTGATTTCATCGTTAACTGATTTCATCTTCATTTAACTGATTTCATCGTTAATTGATTTCATCTTTAACTGATTTCATCGTTAACTGATTTCATCTTCATTTAACTGATTTCATCGTTAACTGATTTCATCGTTAACTGATTTCATCTTTAACTGATTTCATCTTCATTTAACTGATTTCATCGTTAACTGATTTCATCGTTAACTGATTTCATCGTTAACTGATTTCATCTTCATTTAACTGATTTCATCGTTAACTGATTTCATCGTTAACTGATTTCATCTTCATTTAATTGATTTCATCGTTAACTGATTTCATCGTTAACTGATTTCATCGTTAACTGATTTCATCTTCATTTAACTGATTTCATCGTTAACTGATTTCATCGTTAACTGATTTCATCGTTAACTGATTTCATCTTCATTTAACTGATTTCATCGTTAACTGATTTCATCGTTAACTGATTTCATCTTCATTTAACTGATTTCATCGTTAACTGATTTCATCGTTAATTGATTTCATCGTTAACTGATTTCATTTTCATTCTTCATTTAACTGATTTCATCGTTAACTGATTTCATCGTTAACTGATTTCATCTTCATTTAACTGATTTCATCGTTAACTGATTTCATCGTTAATTGATTTCATCGTTAACTGATTTCATCTTCATTCTTCATTTAACTGATTTCATCGTTAACTGATTTCATCTTCATTTAACTGATTTCATCGTTAACTGATTTCATCGTTAACTGATTTCATCGTTAACTGATTTCATCTTCATTTAACTGATTTCATCGTTAACTGATTTCATCTTCATTCTTCATTTAACTGATTTCATCTTTAACTGATTTCATCGTTAACTGATTTCATCTTCATTTAACTGATTTCATCGTTAATTGATTTCATCGTTAACTGATTTCATCGTTAACTGATTTCATCTTCATTTAACTGATTTCATCGTTAACTGATTTCATCGTTAACTGATTTCATCTTTAACTGATTTCATCTTCATTTAACTGATTTCATCGTTAACTGATTTCATCGTTAACTGATTTCATCGTTAACTGATTTCATCTTCATTTAACTGATTTCATTGTTAACTGATTTCATCGTTAACTGATTTCATCTTCATTTAACTGATTTCATCGTTAACTGATTTCATCGTTAACTGATTTCATCGTTAACTGATTTCATCTTCATTTAACTGATTTCATTTTCATTCTTCATTTAACTGATTTCATCGTTAACTGATTTCATCTTCATTTAACTGATTTCATCGTTAACTGATTTCATCGTTAACTGATTTCATCGTTAACTGATTTCATCTTTAACTGATTTCATCGTTAACTGATTTCATCTTCATTTAACTGATTTCATCGTTAACTGATTTCATCTTCATTTAATTGATTTCATCGTTAACTGATTTCATCGTTAACTGATTTCATCGTTAACTGATTTCATCTTCATTTAACTGATTTCATCGTTAACTGATTTCATCGTTAACTGATTTCATCTTCATTTAACTGATTTCATCGTTAACTGATTTCATCGTTAATTGATTTCATCGTTAACTGATTTCATTTTCATTCTTCATTTAACTGATTTCATCGTTAACTGATTTCATCGTTAACTGATTTCATCTTCATTTAACTGATTTCATCGTTAACTGATTTCATCGTTAACTGATTTCATCTTCATTTAACTGATTTCATCGTTAACTGATTTCATCGTTAATTGATTTCATCGTTAACTGATTTCATTTTCATTCTTCATTTAACTGATTTCATCGTTAACTGATTTCATCGTTAACTGATTTCATCTTCATTTAACTGATTTCATCGTTAACTGATTTCATCGTTAATTGATTTCATCGTTAACTGATTTCATCTTCATTCTTCATTTAACTGATTTCATCGTTAACTGATTTCATCTTCATTTAACTGATTTCATCGTTAACTGATTTCATCGTTAACTGATTTCATCGTTAACTGATTTCATCTTCATTTAACTGATTTCATTGTTAACTGATTTCATCGTTAACTGATTTCATCTTCATTTAACTGATTTCATCGTTAACTGATTTCATCGTTAACTGATTTCATCGTTAACTGATTTCATCTTCATTTAACTGATTTCATTTTCATTCTTCATTTAACTGATTTCATCGTTAACTGATTTCATCTTCATTTAACTGATTTCATCGTTAACTGATTTCATCGTTAACTGATTTCATCTTTAACTGATTTCATCGTTAACTGATTTCATCTTCATTTAACTGATTTCATCGTTAACTGATTTCATCTTCATTTAATTGATTTCATCGTTAACTGATTTCATCGTTAACTGATTTCATCGTTAACTGATTTCATCTTCATTTAACTGATTTCATCGTTAACTGATTTCATCGTTAACTGATTTCATCTTCATTTAACTGATTTCATTTTCATTCTTCATTTAACTGATTTCATCGTTAACTGATTTCATCTTCATTTAATTGATTTCATCGTTAACTGATTTCATCGTTAACTGATTTCATCGTTAACTGATTTCATCTTCATTTAACTGATTTCATCGTTAACTGATTTCATCGTTAACTGATTTCATCGTTAACTGATTTCATCTTCATTTAACTGATTTCATCGTTAACTGATTTCATCGTTAACTGATTTCATCTTCATTTAACTGATTTCATCGTTAACTGATTTCATCGTTAATTGATTTCATCGTTAACTGATTTCATTTTCATTCTTCATTTAACTGATTTCATCGTTAACTGATTTCATCGTTAACTGATTTCATCTTCATTTAACTGATTTCATCGTTAACTGATTTCATCGTTAATTGATTTCATCGTTAACTGATTTCATCTTCATTCTTCATTTAACTGATTTCATCGTTAACTGATTTCATCTTCATTTAACTGATTTCATCGTTAACTGATTTCATCGTTAACTGATTTCATCGTTAACTGATTTCATCTTCATTCTTCATTTAACTGATTTCATCTTTAACTGATTTCATCGTTAACTGATTTCATCTTCATTTAACTGATTTCATCGTTAATTGATTTCATCGTTAACTGATTTCATCGTTAACTGATTTCATCGTTAACTGATTTCATCTTCATTTAACTGATTTCATCGTTAATTGATTTCATCGTTAACTGATTTCATCGTTAATTGATTTCATCGTTAACTGATTTCATCTTCATTTAACTGATTTCATCGTTAACTGATTTCATCTTCATTCTTCATTTAACTGATTTCATCTTTAACTGATTTCATCGTTAACTGATTTCATCTTCATTTAACTGATTTCATCGTTAATTGATTTCATCGTTAACTGATTTCATCGTTAATTGATTTCATCGTTAACTGATTTCATCTTCATTTAACTGATTTCATCGTTAACTGATTTCATCTTCATTCTTCATTTAACTGATTTCATCTTTAACTGATTTCATCGTTAACTGATTTCATCTTCATTTAACTGATTTCATCGTTAATTGATTTCATCGTTAACTGATTTCATCGTTAATTGATTTCATCGTTAACTGATTTCATCTTCATTTAACTGATTTCATCGTTAACTGATTTCATCTTCATTCTTCATTTAACTGATTTCATCTTTAACTGATTTCATCGTTAACTGATTTCATCTTCATTTAACTGATTTCATCGTTAATTGATTTCATCGTTAACTGATTTCATCGTTAACTGATTTCATCTTCATTTAACTGATTTCATCGTTAACTGATTTCATCGTTAACTGATTTCATCTTTAACTGATTTCATCTTCATTTAACTGATTTCATCGTTAATTGATTTCATCGTTAACTGATTTCATCGTTAACTGATTTCATCGTTAACTGATTTCATCTTCATTTAACTGATTTCATCGTTAATTGATTTCATCGTTAACTGATTTCATCGTTAATTGATTTCATCGTTAACTGATTTCATCTTCATTTAACTGATTTCATCGTTAACTGATTTCATCTTCATTCTTCATTTAACTGATTTCATCTTTAACTGATTTCATCGTTAACTGATTTCATCTTCATTTAACTGATTTCATCGTTAATTGATTTCATCGTTAACTGATTTCATCGTTAATTGATTTCATCGTTAACTGATTTCATCTTCATTTAACTGATTTCATCGTTAACTGATTTCATCTTCATTCTTCATTTAACTGATTTCATCTTTAACTGATTTCATCGTTAACTGATTTCATCTTCATTTAACTGATTTCATCGTTAATTGATTTCATCGTTAACTGATTTCATCGTTAACTGATTTCATCTTCATTTAACTGATTTCATCGTTAACTGATTTCATCGTTAACTGATTTCATCTTTAACTGATTTCATCTTCATTTAACTGATTTCATCGTTAACTGATTTCATCGTTAACTGATTTCATCGTTAACTGATTTCATCTTCATTTAACTGATTTCATCTTCATTTAACTGATTTCATCGTTAACTGATTTCATCGTTAACTGATTTCATCTTCATTTAATTGATTTCATCGTTAACTGATTTCATCGTTAACTGATTTCATCGTTAACTGATTTCATCTTCATTTAACTGATTTCATCGTTAACTGATTTCATCGTTAACTGATTTCATCGTTAACTGATTTCATCTTCATTTAACTGATTTCATCGTTAACTGATTTCATCGTTAACTGATTTCATCTTCATTTAACTGATTTCATCGTTAACTGATTTCATCGTTAATTGATTTCATCGTTAACTGATTTCATTTTCATTCTTCATTTAACTGATTTCATCGTTAACTGATTTCATCGTTAACTGATTTCATCTTCATTTAACTGATTTCATCGTTAACTGATTTCATCGTTAATTGATTTCATCGTTAACTGATTTCATCTTCATTCTTCATTTAACTGATTTCATCTTTAACTGATTTCATCGTTAACTGATTTCATCTTCATTTAACTGATTTCATCGTTAATTGATTTCATCGTTAACTGATTTCATCGTTAACTGATTTCATCTTCATTTAACTGATTTCATCGTTAACTGATTTCATCGTTAACTGATTTCATCGTTAACTGATTTCATCTTCATTTAACTGATTTCATTGTTAACTGATTTCATCGTTAACTGATTTCATCTTCATTTAACTGATTTCATCGTTAACTGATTTCATCGTTAACTGATTTCATCGTTAACTGATTTCATCTTCATTTAACTGATTTCATTTTCATTCTTCATTTAACTGATTTCATCGTTAACTGATTTCATCTTCATTTAACTGATTTCATCGTTAACTGATTTCATCGTTAACTGATTTCATCGTTAACTGATTTCATCTTTAACTGATTTCATCGTTAACTGATTTCATCTTCATTTAACTGATTTCATCGTTAACTGATTTCATCTTCATTTAATTGATTTCATCGTTAACTGATTTCATCGTTAACTGATTTCATCGTTAACTGATTTCATCTTCATTTAACTGATTTCATCGTTAACTGATTTCATCGTTAACTGATTTCATCTTCATTTAAATGATTTCATTTTCATTCTTCATTTAACTGATTTCATCGTTAACTGATTTCATCTTCATTTAATTGATTTCATCGTTAACTGATTTCATCGTTAACTGATTTCATCGTTAACTGATTTCATCTTCATTTAACTGATTTCATCGTTAACTGATTTCATCGTTAACTGATTTCATCGTTAACTGATTTCATCTTCATTTAACTGATTTCATCGTTAACTGATTTCATCGTTAACTGATTTCATCTTCATTTAACTGATTTCATCGTTAACTGATTTCATCGTTAATTGATTTCATCGTTAACTGATTTCATTTTCATTCTTCATTTAACTGATTTCATCGTTAACTGATTTCATCGTTAACTGATTTCATCTTCATTTAACTGATTTCATCGTTAACTGATTTCATCGTTAATTGATTTCATCGTTAACTGATTTCATCTTCATTCTTCATTTAACTGATTTCATCGTTAACTGATTTCATCTTCATTTAACTGATTTCATCGTTAACTGATTTCATCGTTAACTGATTTCATCGTTAACTGATTTCATCTTCATTTAACTGATTTCATTGTTAACTGATTTCATCGTTAACTGATTTCATCTTCATTTAACTGATTTCATCGTTAACTGATTTCATCGTTAACTGATTTCATCGTTAACTGATTTCATCTTCATTTAACTGATTTCATTTTCATTCTTCATTTAACTGATTTCATCGTTAACTGATTTCATCTTCATTTAACTGATTTCATCGTTAACTGATTTCATCGTTAACTGATTTCATCGTTAACTGATTTCATCTTTAACTGATTTCATCGTTAACTGATTTCATCTTCATTTAACTGATTTCATCGTTAATTGATTTCATCGTTAACTGATTTCATCGTTAATTGATTTCATCGTTAACTGATTTCATCGTTAACTGATTTCATCTTCATTTAACTGATTTCATCGTTAACTGATTTCATCGTTAACTGATTTCATCTTTAACTGATTTCATCTTCATTTAACTGATTTCATCGTTAACTGATTTCATCGTTAACTGATTTCATCGTTAACTGATTTCATCTTCATTTAACTGATTTCATCTTCATTTAACTGATTTCATCGTTAACTGATTTCATCGTTAACTGATTTCATCTTCATTTAATTGATTTCATCGTTAACTGATTTCATCGTTAACTGATTTCATCGTTAACTGATTTCATCTTCATTTAACTGATTTCATCGTTAACTGATTTCATCGTTAACTGATTTCATCGTTAACTGATTTCATCTTCATTTAACTGATTTCATCGTTAACTGATTTCATCGTTAACTGATTTCATCTTCATTTAACTGATTTCATCGTTAACTGATTTCATCGTTAATTGATTTCATCGTTAACTGATTTCATTTTCATTCTTCATTTAACTGATTTCATCGTTAACTGATTTCATCGTTAACTGATTTCATCTTCATTTAACTGATTTCATCGTTAACTGATTTCATCGTTAATTGATTTCATCGTTAACTGATTTCATCTTCATTTAACTGATTTCATCGTTAATTGATTTCATCGTTAACTGATTTCATCGTTAACTGATTTCATCGTTAACTGATTTCATCTTCATTCTTCATTTAACTGATTTCATCTTTAACTGATTTCATCGTTAACTGATTTCATCTTCATTTAACTGATTTCATCGTTAATTGATTTCATCGTTAACTGATTTCATCGTTAATTGATTTCATCGTTAACTGATTTCATCTTCATTTAACTGATTTCATCGTTAACTGATTTCATCTTCATTCTTCATTTAACTGATTTCATCTTTAACTGATTTCATCGTTAACTGATTTCATCTTCATTTAACTGATTTCATCGTTAACTGATTTCATCGTTAACTGATTTCATCTTTAACTGATTTCATCTTCATTTAACTGATTTCATCGTTAACTGATTTCATCGTTAACTGATTTCATCGTTAACTGATTTCATCTTCATTTAACTGATTTCATCTTCATTTAACTGATTTCATCGTTAACTGATTTCATCGTTAACTGATTTCATCTTCATTTAATTGATTTCATCGTTAACTGATTTCATCGTTAACTGATTTCATCGTTAACTGATTTCATCTTCATTTAACTGATTTCATCGTTAACTGATTTCATCGTTAACTGATTTCATCGTTAACTGATTTCATCTTCATTTAACTGATTTCATCGTTAACTGATTTCATCGTTAACTGATTTCATCTTCATTTAACTGATTTCATCGTTAACTGATTTCATCGTTAATTGATTTCATCGTTAACTGATTTCATTTTCATTCTTCATTTAACTGATTTCATCGTTAACTGATTTCATCGTTAACTGATTTCATCTTCATTTAACTGATTTCATCGTTAACTGATTTCATCGTTAATTGATTTCATCGTTAACTGATTTCATCTTCATTCTTCATTTAACTGATTTCATCGTTAATTGATTTCATCGTTAACTGATTTCATCTTCATTCTTCATTTAACTGATTTCATCGTTAACTGATTTCATCTTCATTTAACTGATTTCATCGTTAACTGATTTCATCGTTAACTGATTTCATCGTTAACTGATTTCATCTTCATTTAACTGATTTCATCGTTAACTGATTTCATCTTCATTCTTCATTTAACTGATTTCATCTTTAACTGATTTCATCGTTAACTGATTTCATCTTCATTTAACTGATTTCATCGTTAATTGATTTCATCGTTAACTGATTTCATCGTTAACTGATTTCATCTTCATTTAACTGATTTCATCGTTAACTGATTTCATCGTTAACTGATTTCATCGTTAACTGATTTCATCTTTAACTGATTTCATCTTCATTTAACTGATTTCATCGTTAACTGATTTCATCGTTAACTGATTTCATCTTCATTTAACTGATTTCATTGTTAACTGATTTCATCGTTAACTGATTTCATCTTCATTTAACTGATTTCATCGTTAACTGATTTCATCGTTAACTGATTTCATCGTTAACTGATTTCATCGTTAACTGATTTCATCTTCATTTAACTGATTTCATTTTCATTCTTCATTTAACTGATTTCATCGTTAACTGATTTCATCTTCATTTAACTGATTTCATCGTTAACTGATTTCATCGTTAACTGATTTCATCGTTAACTGATTTCATCTTTAACTGATTTCATCGTTAACTGATTTCATCTTCATTTAACTGATTTCATCGTTAACTGATTTCATCTTCATTTAATTGATTTCATCGTTAACTGATTCCATCGTTAACTGATTTCATCTTCATTTAACTGATTTCATTTTCATTCTTCATTTAACTGATTTCATCGTTAACTGATTTCATCTTCATTTAATTGATTTCATCGTTAACTGATTTCATCGTTAACTGATTTCATCTTCATTTAACTGATTTCATCGTTAACTGATTTCATCGTTAACTGATTTCATCTTCATTTAACTGATTTCATCGTTAACTGATTTCATCGTTAACTGATTTCATCTTCATTTAACTGATTTCATTTTCATTCTTCATTTAACTGATTTCATCGTTAACTGATTTCATCTTCATTTAACTGATTTCATCGTTAATTGATTTCATCGTTAACTGATTTCATCGTTAATTGATTTCATCGTTAACTGATTTCATCTTCATTTAACTGATTTCATCGTTAACTGATTTCATCTTCATTCTTCATTTAACTGATTTCATCTTTAACTGATTTCATCGTTAACTGATTTCATCTTCATTTAACTGATTTCATCGTTAACTGATTTCATCGTTAACTGATTTCATCTTTAACTGATTTCATCTTCATTTAACTGATTTCATCGTTAACTGATTTCATCGTTAACTGATTTCATCGTTAACTGATTTCATCTTCATTTAACTGATTTCATCTTCATTTAACTGATTTCATCGTTAACTGATTTCATCGTTAACTGATTTCATCTTCATTTAATTGATTTCATCGTTAACTGATTTCATCGTTAACTGATTTCATCGTTAACTGATTTCATCTTCATTTAACTGATTTCATCGTTAACTGATTTCATCGTTAACTGATTTCATCGTTAACTGATTTCATCTTCATTTAACTGATTTCATCGTTAACTGATTTCATCGTTAACTGATTTCATCTTCATTTAACTGATTTCATCGTTAACTGATTTCATCGTTAATTGATTTCATCGTTAACTGATTTCATTTTCATTCTTCATTTAACTGATTTCATCGTTAACTGATTTCATCGTTAACTGATTTCATCTTCATTTAACTGATTTCATCGTTAACTGATTTCATCGTTAATTGATTTCATCGTTAACTGATTTCATCTTCATTCTTCATTTAACTGATTTCATCGTTAATTGATTTCATCGTTAACTGATTTCATCTTCATTCTTCATTTAACTGATTTCATCGTTAACTGATTTCATCTTCATTTAACTGATTTCATCGTTAACTGATTTCATCGTTAACTGATTTCATCGTTAACTGATTTCATCTTCATTTAACTGATTTCATCGTTAACTGATTTCATCTTCATTCTTCATTTAACTGATTTCATCTTTAACTGATTTCATCGTTAACTGATTTCATCTTCATTTAACTGATTTCATCGTTAATTGATTTCATCGTTAACTGATTTCATCGTTAACTGATTTCATCTTCATTTAACTGATTTCATCGTTAACTGATTTCATCGTTAACTGATTTCATCGTTAACTGATTTCATCTTTAACTGATTTCATCTTCATTTAACTGATTTCATCGTTAACTGATTTCATCGTTAACTGATTTCATCTTCATTTAACTGATTTCATTGTTAACTGATTTCATCGTTAACTGATTTCATCTTCATTTAACTGATTTCATCGTTAACTGATTTCATCGTTAACTGATTTCATCGTTAACTGATTTCATCGTTAACTGATTTCATCTTCATTTAACTGATTTCATTTTCATTCTTCATTTAACTGATTTCATCGTTAACTGATTTCATCTTCATTTAACTGATTTCATCGTTAACTGATTTCATCGTTAACTGATTTCATCGTTAACTGATTTCATCTTTAACTGATTTCATCGTTAACTGATTTCATCTTCATTTAACTGATTTCATCGTTAACTGATTTCATCTTCATTTAATTGATTTCATCGTTAACTGATTCCATCGTTAACTGATTTCATCTTCATTTAACTGATTTCATTTTCATTCTTCATTTAACTGATTTCATCGTTAACTGATTTCATCTTCATTTAATTGATTTCATCGTTAACTGATTTCATCTTTAACTGATTTCATCGTTAACTGATTTCATCTTCATTTAACTGATTCCATCGTTAACTGATTTCATCGTTAACTGATTTCATCGTTAACTGATTTCATCGTTAACTGATTTCATCTTCATTTAACTGATTTCATCGTTAACTGATTTCATCTTCATTTAACTGATTCCATCGTTAACTGATTTCATCTTTAACTGATTTCATCTTCATTTAACTGATTTCATCGTTAACTGATTTCATCGTTAACTGATTTCATCGTTAACTGATTTCATCTTCATTTAACTGATTGCATCGTTAACTGATTTCATCGTTAACTGATTTCATCTTCATTTAACTGATTTCATTGTTAACTGATTTCATCGTTAACTGATTTCATCTTCATTTAACTGATTTCATCGTTAACTGATTTCATCTTCATTTAACTGATTTCATCTTCATTTAACTGATTTCATCGTTAACTGATTTCATCTTCATTTAACTGATTTCATCTTTAACTGATTTCATCGTTAACTGATTTCATCTTCATTTAACTGATTTCATCGTTAACTGATTTCATCTTTAACTGATTTCATCGTTAACTGATTTCATCTTTAACTGATTTCATCGTTAACTGATTTAATCTTCATGTAACTGATTTCATCTGTAACTGATTTCATCTTAAACTGATTTCATCGTTAACTGATTTCATCTTCATTTAACTGATTTCATCGTTAACTGATTTCATCTTCATTTAACTGATTTCATCTTTAACTGATTTCATCTTCATTGAACTGATTTCATCTTTAACTGATTTCATCGTTAACTGATTTCATCTTCATTTAACTGATTTCATTTTCATTCTTCATTTAACTGATTTCATCTGTAACTGATTTCATCTTTAACTGATTTCATCGTTAACTGATTTCATCTTCATTTAACTGATTTCATCGTTAACTGATTTCATCTTCATTTAACTGATTTCATCTTTAACTGATTTCATCGTTAACTGATTTCATCTTCATTTAACTGATTTCATTTTAATTCTTCATTTAACTGATTTCATCGTTAACTGATTTCATCTTTAACTGATTTCATCGTTAACTGATTTAATCTTCATGTAACTGATTTCATCTGTAACTGATTTCATCGTCAACTGATTTCATCGTTAACTGATTTCATCTTCATTTAACTGATTTCATCGTTAACTGATTTCATCGTTAACTGATTTCATCTTTAACTGATTTCATCGTTAACTGATTTAATCTTCATGTAACTGATTTCATCTGTAACTGATTTCATCTTTAACTGATTTCATCGTTAACTGATTTCATCTTCATTTAACTGATTTCATCTTCATTTAACTGATTTCATCGTTAACTGATTTCATCTTTAACTGATTTCATCGTTAACTGATTTCATCTTCATTTAACTGATTTCATCTTTAACTGAATTCATCGTTAACTGATTTCATCTTTAACTGATTTCATCCTTAACTGATTTCATCTTCATTTAACTGATTTCATCTTTAACTGATTTCATCGTTAACTGATTTCATCTTCATTTAACTGATTTCATCGTTAACTGATTTCATCGTTAACTGATTTCATCTTCATTTAACTGATTCCATCGTTAACTGATTTCATCTTTAACTGATTTCATCGTTAACTGATTTCATCTTCATTTAACTGATTTCATCGTCAACTGATTTCATCGTTAACTGATTTCATCTTTAACTGATTTCATCGTTAACTGATTTCATCTTCATTTAACTGATTTCATCGTTAACTGATTTCATCGTTAACTGATTTCATCTTCATTTAACTGATTTCATCGTTAACTGATTTCATCTTTAACTGATTTCATCGTTAACTGATTTCATCTTCATTTAACTGATTCCATCGTTAACTGATTTCATCGTTAACTGATTTCATCGTTAACTGATTTCATCTTCATTTAACTGATTTCATCGTTAACTGATTTCATCTTCATTTAACTGATTCCATGGTTAACTGATTTCATCTTTAACTGATTTCATCTTCATTTAACTGATTTCATCGTTAAATGATTTCATCGTTAACTGATTTCATCTTTAACTGATTTCATCGTTAACTGATTTCATCTTCATTTAACTAATTTCATCGTTAACTGATTTAATCTTTAACTGATTTAATCGTTAACTGATTTCATCTTCATTTAACTGATTTCATCGTTAACTGATTTCATCTTTAACTGATTTCATCGTTAACTGATTTCATCTTCATTTAACTAATTTCATCGTTAACTGATTTCATCTTCATTTAACTGATTCCATCGTTAACTGATTTCATCGTTAACTGATTTCATCTTCATTTAACTGATTTCATCTTCATTTAACTGATTTCATCGTTAACTGATTTCATCGTTAACTGATTTCATCTTCATTTAACTGATTTCATCGTTAACTGATTTCATCGTTAACTGATTTCATCTTCATTTAACTGATTTCATCGTTAACTGATTTCATCGTTAACTGATTTCATCTTTAACTGATTTCATCTTCATTTAACTGATTTCATCGTTAACTGATTTCATCTTCATTTAACTGATTTCATCTTTAACTGATTTCATCGTTAACTGATTTCATCGTTAACTGATTTCATCTTTAACTGATTTAATCTTCATGTAACTGATTTCATCTGTAACTGATTTCATCTTTCACTGATTTCATCGTTAACTGATTTCATCTTCATTTGACTGATTTCATCTTTAACTGATTTCATCGTTAACTGATTTCATCTTCATTTAACTGATTTTATTTTCATTCTTCATTTAACTGATTTCATCGTTAACTGATTTCATCGTTAACTGATTTCATCTGTAACTGATTTCATCTTTAACTGATTTCATCGTTAACTGATTTCATCTTCATTTAACTGATTTCATCGTTAACTGATTTCATCGTTAACTGATTTCATCGTTAACTGATTTCATCTTCATTTAACTGATTTCATCGTTAACTGATTTCATCGTTAACTGATTTCATCTTTAACTGATTTCATCGTTCACTGATTTCATCTTTAACTGATTACATCGTTAACTGATTTCATCTTCATTTAACTGATTTCATTTTCATTCTTCATTTAACTGATTTCATCGTTAACTGATTTCATCGTTAACTGATTTCATCTTCATTTAACTGATTTCATCGTTAACTGATTTCATCTTTAACTGATTTCATCGTTAACTGATTTCATCTTCATTTAACTGATTTCATCGTTAACTGATTTCATCGTTAACTGATTTAATCTTCATGTAACTGATTTCATCTGTAACTGATTTCATCTTTAACTGATTTCATCGTTAACTGATTTCATCTTCATTTAACTGATTTCATCTTTAACTGATTTCATCTTCATTTAACTGATTTCATTTTCATTCTTCATTTAACTGATTTCATCGTTAAATGATTTCATCTTTAACTGATTTCATCGTTAACTGATTTAATCTTCATGTAACTGATTTCATCTGTAACTGATTTCATCTTTAACTGATTTCATCTTCATTTAACTGATTTCATCGTTCACTGATTTCATCGTTAACTGATTTCATCTTCATTTAACTGATTTCATCTTTAACTGATTTCATTGTTAACTGATTTCATCTGTAACTGATTTCATCTTTAACTGATTTCATCGTTAACTGATTTCATCTTCATTTAACTGATTTCATCGTTAACTCATTTCATCTTCATTTAACTGATTTCATCTTTAACTGATTTCATCGTTAACTGATTTCATCTTCATTTAACTGATTTCACCTTCATTTGACTGATTTCATCTTTAACTGATTTCATCGTTAACTGATTTCATCTTCATTTAACTGATTTAATCGTTAACTGATTTCATCTTCATTTAACTGATTTCATTTTCATTCTTCATTTAACTGATTTCATCTTCATTTAACTGATTTTATCGTTAACTGATTTCATCGTTAACTGATTTCATTTTCATTTAACTGATTGCATCGTTAACTGATTTCATCGTTAACTGATTTCATCGTTAACTGATTTCATCTTCATTTAACTGATTTCATCGTTAACTGATTTCATCGTTAACTGATTTCATCTTTAACTGATTTCATCTTCATTTAACTGATTTCATCGTTAACTGATTTCATCTTCATTTAACTGATTTCATCGTTAACTGATTTCATCGTTAACTGATTTCATCGTTAACTGATTTCATCGTTAACTGATTTCATCTTTAACTGATTTAATCTTCATGTAACTGATTTCATCTGTAACTGATTTCATCTTTCACTGATTTCATCGTTAACTGATTTCATCTTCATTTGACTGATTTCATCTTTAACTGATTTCATCGTTAACTGATTTCATCTTCATTTAACTGATTTTATTTTCATTCTTCATTTAACTGATTTCATCGTTAACTGATTTCATCTTTAACTGATTTCATCGTTAACTCATTTAATCTTTATGTAACTGATTTCATCTGTAACTGATTTCATCTTTAACTGATTTCATCGTTAACTGATTTCATCTTCATTTAACTGATTTCATCGTTAACTGATTTCATCGTTAACTGATTTCATCTTTAACTGATTTCATCGTTAACTGATTTCATCTTCATTTAACTGATTTCATCGTTAACTGATTTCATCGTTAACTGATTTCATCTTTAACTGATTTCATCGTTCACTGATTTCATCTTTAACTGATTACATCGTTAACTGATTTCATCTTCATTTAACTGATTTCATTTTCATTCTTCATTTAACTGATTTCATCGTTAACTGATTTCATCGTTAACTGATTTCATCTTCATTTAACTGATTGCATCGTTAACTGATTTCATCGTTAACTGATTTCATCTTCATTTAACTGATTTCATCGTTAACTGATTTCATCTTCATTTAACTGATTCCATCGTTAACTGATTTCATCTTTAACTGATTTCATCGTTAACTGATTTCATCTTCATTTAACTGATTTCATCGTTAACTGATTTCATCGTTAACTGATTTCATCTTTAACTGATTTCATCGTTAACTGATTTCATCTTCATTTAACTGATTCCATCGTTAACTGATTTCATCTTTAACTGATTTCATCGTTAACTGATTTCATCTTCATTTAACTGATTTCATCTTCATTTAACTGATTTCATCGTTAACTGATTTCATCTTCATTTAACTGATTTCATCGTTAACTGATTTCATCGTTAACTGATTTCATCTTCATTTAACTGATTTCATCGTTAACTGATTTCATCGTTAACTGATTTCAACGTTAACTGATTTCATCTTCATTTAACTGATTTCATCGTTAACTGATTTCATCGTTAACTGATTTCATCTTTAACTGATTTCATCGTTAACTGATTTCATCTTCATTTAACTGATTTCATTTTCATTCTTCATTTAACTGATTTTATCGTTAACTGATTTCATCTCTAACTGATTTCATCGTTAACTGATTTAATCTTCATGTAACTGATTTCATCTGTAACTGATTTCATCATTAACTGATTTCATCGTTAACTGATTTCATCTTCATTTAACTGATTTCATCTTCATTTAACTGATTTCATCGTTAACTGATTTCATCTTCATTTAACTGATTTCATCTTCATTTAACTGATTTCATCGTTAACTGATTTCATCGTTAACTGATTTAATCTTCATGTAACTGATTTCATCTGTAACTGATTTCATCTTTAACTGATTTCATCGTTAACTGATTTCATCTTCATTTAACTGATTTCATCGTTAACTGATTTCATCTTTAACTGATTTCATCGTTAACTGATTTCATCTTTAACTGATTTCATCGTTAACTGATTTAATCTTCATGTAACTGATTTCATCTGTAACTGATTTCATCTTTAACTGATTTCATCGTTAACTGATTTCATCTTCATTTAACTGATTTCATCGTTAACTGATTTCATCTTCATTTAACTGATTTCATCTTTAACTGATTTCATCTTCATTTAACTTATTTCATCTTTAACTGATTTCATCGTTAACTGATTTCATCTTCATTTAACTGATTTCATTTTCATTCTTCATTTAACTGATTTCATCGTTAACTGATTTCATGTTTAACTGATTTCATCGTTAACTGATTTAATCTTCATGTAACTGATTTCATCTTTAACTGATTTCATCGTTAACTGATTTCATCTTCATTTAACTGATTTCATCGTTAACTGATTTCATCGTTAACTGATTTCATCTTCATTTAACTGATTTCATCGTTAACTGATTTCATCTTTAACTGATTTCATCGTTAACTGATTTCATCTTCATTTAACTGATTCCATCGTTAACTGATTTCATCGTTAACTGATTTCATCGTTAACTGATTTCATCGTTAACTGATTTCATCTTCATTTAACTGATTTCATCGTTAACTGATTTCATCTTCATTTAACTGATTCCATCGTTAACTGATTTCATCTTTAACTGATTTCATCTTCATTTAACTGATTTCATCGTTAACTGATTTCATCGTTAACTGATTTCATCGTTAACTGATTTCATCTTCATTTAACTGATTGCATCGTTAACTGATTTCATCGTTAACTGATTTCATCTTCATTTAACTGATTTCATTGTTAACTGATTTCATCTTCATTTAACTGATTCCATCGTTAACTGATTTCATCTTTAACTGATTTCATCGTTAACTGATTTCATCTTCATTTAACTGATTTCATCGTTAACTGATTTCATCGTTAACTGATTTCATCTTTAACTGATTTCATCGTTAACTGATTTCATCTTCATTTAACTGATTCCATCGTTAACTGATTTCATCTTTAACTGATTTCATCGTTAACTGATTTCATCTTCATTTAACTGATTTCATCTTCATTTAACTGATTTCATCGTTAACTGATTTCATCTACATTTAACTGATTTCATCGTTAACTGATTTCATCGTTAACTGATTTCATCGTTAACTGATTTCATCTTCATTTAACTGATTTCATCGTTAACTGATTTCATCGTTAACTGATTTCATCTTCATTTAACTGATTTCATCGTTAACTGATTTCATCGTTAACTGATTTCATCTTTAACTGATTTCATCGTTAACTGATTTCATCTTCATTTAACTGATTTCATTTTCATTCTTCATTTAACTGATTTTATGGTTAACTGATTTCATCTCTAACTGATTTCGTCGTTAACTGATTTAATCTTCATGTAACTGATTTCATCTGTAACTGATTTCATCTTTAACTGATTTCATCGTTAACTGATTTCATCTTCATTTAACTGATTTCATCTTCATTTAACTGATTTCATCGTTAACTGATTTCATCTTCATTTAACTGATTTCATCTTCATTTAACTGATTTCATCGTTAACTGATTTCATCGTTAACTGATTTAATCTTCATGTAACTGATTTCATCTGTAACTGATTTCATCTTTAACTGATTTCATCGTTAACTGATTTCATCTTCATTTAACTGATTTCATCGTTAACTGATTTCATCTTTAACTGATTTCATCGTTAACTGATTTCATCTTTAACTGATTTCATCGTTAACTGATTTAATCTTCATGTAACTGATTTCATCTGTAACTGATTTCATCTTTAACTGATTTCATCGTTAACTGATTTCATCTTCATTTAACTGATTTCATCGTTAACTGATTTCATCTACATTTAACTGATTTCATCTTTAACTGATTTCATCTTCATTTAACTGATTTCATCTTTAACTGATTTCATCGTTAACTGATTTCATCTTCATTTAACTGATTTCATTTTCATTCTTCATTTAACTGATTTCATCGTTAACTGATTTCATGTTTAACTGATTTCATCGTTAACTGATTTAATCTTCATGTAACTGATTTCATCTTTAACTGATTTCATCGTTAACTGATTTCATCTTCATTTAACTGATTTCATCGTTAACTGATTTCATCGTTAACTGATTTCATCTTCATTTAACTGATTTCATCGTTAACTGATTTCATCTTTAACTGATTTCATCGTTAACTGATTTCATCTTCATTTAACTGATTTCATCGTTAACTGATTTCATCTTCATTTAACTGATTTCATCGTTAACTGATTTCATCTTTAACTGATTTCATCGTTAACTGATTTCATCTTCATTTAACTGATTCCATCGTTAACTGATTTCATCTTTAACTGATTTCATCTTCATTTAACTGATTTCATCGTTAACTGATTTCATCGTTAACTGATTTCATCTTTAACTGATTTCATCGTTAACTGATTTCATCTTCATTTAACTAATTTCATCGTTAACTGATTTAATCTTCAACTGATTTAATCGTTAACTGATTTCATCTTCATTTAACTGATTTCATCGTTAACTGATTTCATCTTTAACTGATTTCATCGTTAACTGATTTCATCTTCATTTAACTAATTTCATCGTTAACTGATTTCATCTTCATTGAACTGATTCCATCGTTAACTGATTTCATCGTTAACTGATTTCATCTTCATTTAACTGATTTCATCTTCATTTAACTGATTTCATCGTTAACTGATTTCATCGTTAACTGATTTCATCTTCATTTAACTGATTTCATCGTTAACTGATTTCATCGTTAACTGATTTCATCTTCATTTAACTAATTTCATCGTTAACTGATTTCATCTTTAACTGATTTCATCTTCATTTAACTGATTTCATCGTTAACTGATTTCATCTTCATTTAACTGATTTCATCTTTAACTGATTTCATCGTTAACTGATTTCATCGTTAACTGATTTCATCTTCATTTAACTGATTTCATCGTTAACTGATTTCATCTTCATTTAACTGATTTCATCTTTAACTGATTTCATCGTTAACTGATTTCATCTTCATGTAACTGATTTCATCTGTAACTGATTTCATCTTTAACTGATTTCATCGTTAACTGATTTCATCTTTAACTGATTTCATCTTCATTTAACTGATTTCATCGTTAACTGATTTCATCTTCATTTAACTGATTTCATCGTTAACTGATTTCATCTTTAACTGATTTCATCGTTAACTGATTTCATCTTTAACTGATTTCATCGTTAACTGATTTAATCTTCATGTAACTGATTTCATCTGTAACTGATTTCATCTTTAACTGATTTCATCGTTAACTGATTTCACCTTCATTTAACTGATTTCATCTTTAACTGATTTCATCGTTAACTGATTTCATCTTCATTTAACTGATTTCATCGTTAACTGATTTCTTCGTTAACTAATTTCATCTTTAACTGATTTCATCGTTAACTGATTTCATCTTCATTTAACTGATTTCATCGTTAACTGATTTCATCGTTAACTGATTTCATCGTTAACTGATTTCATCTTCATGTAACTGATTTCATCTGTAACTGATTTCATCTTTAACTGATTTCATCGTTAACTGATTTCATCTTCATTTAACTGATTTCATCGTTAACTGATTTCATCTTCATTTAACTGATTTCACCGTTAACTGATTTCATCTTCATTTAACTGATTTCATTTTCATTCTTCATTTAACTGATTTCATCGTTAACTGATTTCAGCTTTAACTGATTTCATCGTTAACTGATTTAATCTTCATGTAACTGATTTCATCTGTAACTGATTTCATCGTTAACTGATTTCATCGTTAACTGATTTCATCTTTAACTGATTTCATCGTTAACTGATTTCATCTTCATTTAACTGATTCCATCGTTAACTGATTTCATCGTTAACTGATTTCATCGTTAACTGATTTCATCTTAATTTAACTGATTTCATCGTTAACTGATTTCATCGTTAACTTATTTCATCTTCATTTAACTGATTTCATCTTTAACTGATTTCATCGTTAACTGATTTCATCTTCATTTAACTGATTTCATCGTTAACTGATTTCATTTTTAACTGATTTCATCGTTCACTGATTTCATCTTTAACTGATTTCATCGTTAACTGATTTAATCTTCATGTAACTGATTTCATCGTTAACTGATTTCATCGTTAACTGATTTCATCTTCATTTAACTGATTTCATCGTTAACTGATTTCATCTTCATTTAACTGATTTCATCGTTAACTGATTTCATCTTTAACTGATTTCATCGTTAACTGATTTCATCTTCATTTAACTGATTTCATCGTTAACTGATTTCATCGTTAACTGATTTCATCTTCATTTAACTGATTGCATCGTTAACTGATTTCATCTTTAACTGATTTCATCGTTAACTGATTTCATCTTCATTTAACTGATTTCATCGTTAACTGATTTCATCTTCATTTAACTGATTCCATCGTTAACTGATTTCATCTTTAACTGATTTCATCGTTAACTGATTTCATCGTTAACTGATTTCATCGTTAACTGATTTCATCTTTAACTGATTTCATCGTTAACTGATTTCATCGTTAACTGATTTCATCTTCATTTAACTGATTGCATCGTTAACTGATTTCATCTTTAACTGATTTCATCGTTAACTGATTTCATCTTCATTTAACTGATTTCATCTTCATTTAACTGATTTCATCGTTAACTGATTTCATCTTCATTTAACTGATTTCATCGTTAACTGATTTCATCGTTAACTGATTTCATCTTCATTTAACTGATTTCATCGTTAACTGATTTCATCGTTAACTGATTTCATCTTCATTTAACTGATTTCATCGTTAACTGATTTCATCGTTAACTGATTTCATCGTTAACTGATTTCATCTTCATTTAACTGATTTCATTTTCATTCTTCATTTAACTGATTTCATCGTTAACTGATTTCATCTCTAACTGATTTCATCGTTAACTGATTTAATCTTCATGTAACTGATTTCATCTGTAACTGATTTCATCTTTAACTGATTTCATCGTTAACTGATTTCATCTTCATTTAACTGATTTCATCTTCATTTAACTGATTTCATCGTTAACTGATTTCATCTTCATTTAACTGATTTCATCTTCATTTAACTGATTTCATCGTTAACTGATTTCATCGTTAACTGATTTAATCTTCATGTAACTGATTTCATCTGTAACTGATTTCATCTTTAACTGATTTCATCGTTAACTGATTTCATCTTCATTTAACTGATTTCATCGTTAACTGATTTCATCTTTAACTGATTTCATCGTTAACTGATTTAATCTTCATGTAACTGATTTCATCTGTAACTGATTTCATCTTTAACTGATTTTATCGTTAACTGATTTCATCTTCATTTAACTGATTTCATCGTTAACTGATTTCATCTTCATTTAACTGATTTCATCTTTAACTGATTTCATCTTCATTTAACTGATTTCATCTTTAACTGATTTCATCGTTAACTGATTTCATCTTCATTTAACTGATTTCATTTTCATTCTTCATTTAACTGATTTCATCGTTAACTGATTTCATGTTTAACTGATTTCATCGTTAACTGATTTAATCTTCATGTAACTGATTTCATCTGTAACTGATTTCATCTTAAACTGATTTCATCGTTAACTGATTTCATCTTCATTTAACTGATTTCATCGTTAACTGATTTCATCTTCATTTAACTGATTTCATCTTTAACTGATTTCATCTTCATTGAACTGATTTCATCTTTAACTGATTTCATCGTTAACTGATTTCATCTTCATTTAACTGATTTCATTTTCATTCTTCATTTAACTGATTTCATCGTTAACTGATTTCATGTTTAACTGATTTCATCGTTAACTGATTTAATCTTCATGTAACTGATTTCATCTGTAACTGATTTCATCTTTAACTGATTTCATCGTTAACTGATTTCATCTTCATTTAACTGATTTCATCGTTAACTGATTTCATCTTCATTTAACTGATTTCATCTTTAACTGATTTCATCGTTAACTGATTTCATCTTCATTTAACTGATTTCATTTTCATTCTTCATTTAACTGATTTCATCGTTAACTGATTTCATCTTTAACTGATTTCATCGTTAACTGATTTAATCTTCATGTAACTGATTTCATCTGTAACTGATTTCATCGTCAACTGATTTCATCGTTAACTGATTTCATCTTCATTTAACTGATTTCATCGTTAACTGATTTCATCGTTAACTGATTTCATCTTTAACTGATTTCATCGTTAACTGATTTAATCTTCATGTAACTGATTTCATCTGTAACTGATTTCATCTTTAACTGATTTCATCGTTAACTGATTTCATCTTCATTTAACTGATTTCATCTTCATTTAACTGATTTCATCGTTAACTGATTTCATCTTTAACTGATTTCATCCTTAACTGATTTCATCTTCATTTAACTGATTTCATCTTTAACTGATTTCATCGTTAACTGATTTCATCTTCATTTAACTGATTTCATCGTTAACTGATTTCATCGTTAACTGATTTCATCTTCATTTAACTGATTCCATCGTTAACTGATTTCATCTTTAACTGATTTCATCGTTAACTGATTTCATCTTCATTTAACTGATTTCATCGTCAACTGATTTCATCGTTAACTGATTTCATCTTTAACTGATTTCATCGTTAACTGATTTCATCTTCATTTAACTGATTTCATCGTTAACTGATTTCATCGTTAACTGATTTCATCTTCATTTAACTGATTTCATCGTTAACTGATTTCATCGTTAACTGATTTCATCGTTAACTGATTTCATCTTCATTTAACTGATTCCATCGTTAACTGATTTCATCGTTAACTGATTTCATCGTTAACTGATTTCATCTTCATTTAACTGATTTCATCGTTAACTGATTTCATCTTCATTTAACTGATTCCATCGTTAACTGATTTCATCTTTAACTGATTTCATCTTCATTTAACTGATTTCATCGTTAAATGATTTCATCGTTAACTGATTTCATCTTTAACTGATTTCATCGTTAACTGATTTCATCTTCATTTAACTAATTTCATCGTTAACTGATTTAATCTTTAACTGATTTAATCGTTAACTGATTTCATCTTCATTTAACTGATTTCATCGTTAACTGATTTCATCTTTAACTGATTTCATCGTTAACTGATTTCATCTTCATTTAACTAATTTCATCGTTAACTGATTTCATCTTCTTTTAACTGATTCCATCGTTAACTGATTTCATCTTTAACTGATTTCATCGTTAACTGATTTCATCTTCATTTAACTGATTTCACCTTCATTTGACTGATTTCATCTTTAACTGATTTCATCGTTAACTGATTTCATCTTCATTTAACTGATTTAATCGTTAACTGATTTCATCTTCATTTAACTGATTTCATTTTCATTCTTCATTTAACTGATTTCATCTTCATTTAACTGATTTCATCGTTAACTGATTTCATCGTTAACTGATTTCATCGTTAACTGATTTCATTTTCATTTAACTGATTGCATCGTTAACTGATTTCATCGTTAACTGATTTCATCGTTAACTGATTTCATCTTCATTTAACTGATTTCATCGTTAACTGATTTCATCGTTAACTGATTTCATCGTTAACTGATTTCATCTTCATTTAACTGATTTCATCGTTAACTGATTTCATCGTTAACTGATTTCATATTTAACTGATTTCATGGTAAACTGATTTCATCTTTAACTGATTTCATCGTTAACTGATTTCATCTTCATTTAACTGATTTCATCTTCATGTAACTGATTTCATCTGTAACTGATTTCATCGTTAACTGATTTCATCTTCATTTAACTGATTTCATCGTTAACTGATTTCATCTTCATTTAACTGATTTCACCGTTAACTGATTTCATCTTCATTTAACTGATTTCATTTTCATTCTTCATTTAACTGATTTCATCGTTAACTGATTTCATCTTTAACTGATTTCATCGTTAACTGATTTAATCTTCATGTAACTGATTTCATCTGTAACTGATTTCATCGTTAACTGATTTCATCGTTAACTGATTTCATCTTTAACTGATTTCATCGTTAACTGATTTCATCTTCATTTAACTGATTCCATCGTTAACTGATTTCATCGTTAACTGATTTCATCGTTAACTGATTTCATCTTAATTTAAGTGATTTCATCGTTAACTGATTTCATCGTTAACTTATTTCATCTTCATTTAACTGATTTCATCTTTAACTGATTTCATCGTTAACTGATTTCATCTTCATTTAACTGATTTCATCGTTAACTGATTTCATTTTTAACTGATTTCATCATTCACTGATTTCATCTTTAACTGATTTCATCGTTAACTGATTTAATCTTCATGTAACTGATTTCATCGTTAACTGATTTCATCGTTAACTGATTTCATCTTCATTTAACTGATTTCATCGTTAACTGATTTCATCGTTAACTGATTTCATCATTAACTGATTTCATCGTTAACTGATTTCATCTTCATTTAACTGATTTCATTTTCATTCTTCATTTAACTGATTTCATCGTTAACTGATTTCATCTTTAACTGATTTCATCGTTAACTGATTTAATCTTCATGTAACTGATTTCATCTGTAACTGATTTCATCGTTAACTGATTTCATCTTCATTTAACTGATTTCATCGTTAACTGATTTCATCGTTAACTGATTTCATCTTTAACTGATTTCATCGTTAACTGATTTCATCTTCATTTAACTGATTTCATCGTTAACTGATTTCATTCTTCATTTAACTGATTCCATCGTTAACTGATTTCATCTTCATTTAACTGATTTCATCTTCATTTAACTGATTTCATCGTTAACTGATTTCATCTTTAACTGATTTCATCTTTAACTGATTTCATCGTTAACTGATTTCATCTTCATTTAATTGATTTCATCGTTAACTGATTTCATCGTTAACTGATTTCATCTTCATTTAACTGATTCCATCGTTAACTGATTTCATCTTTAACTGATTTCATCGTTAACTGATTTCATCTTCAACTGATTTCATCGTTAACTGATTTCATCTTTAACTGATTTCATCCTCATTTAACTGATTCCATCGTTAACTGATTTCATCGTTAACTGATTTCATCGTTAACTGATTTCATCGTTAACTGATTTCATCGTTAACTGATTTCATCTTCATTTAACTGATTTCATCTTTAACTGATTTCATCGTTAACTGATTTCATCTTCATTTAACTGATTTCATCGTTAACTGATTTCATCGTTAACTGATTTCATCTTCATTTAACTGATTTCATTTTCATTCTTCATTTAACTGATTTCATCGTTAACTGATTTCATCGTTAACTGATTTCATCGTTAACTGATTTCATCTTTAACTGATTTCATCTTCATTTAACTGATTTCATCGTTAACTGATTTCATCTTCATTTAACTGATTTCATCTTTAACTGATTTCATCGTTAACTGATTTCATCGTTAACTGATTTCATCTTTAACTGATTTCATCGTTAACTGATTTCATCTTCATGTAACTGATTTCATCTGTAACTGATTTCATCTTTAACTGATTTCATCGTTAACTGATTCCATCTTCATTTAACTGATTTCATCGTTAACTGATTTCATCTTCATTTAACTGATTTCATCTTTAACTGATTTCATCGTTAACTGATTTCATCTTCATTTAACTGATTTCATTTTCAGTCTTCATTTAACTGATTTCATCGTTAACTGATTTCATCTTTAACTGATTTCATCGTTAACTGATTTAATCTTCATGTAACTGATTTCATCTGTAACTGATTTCATCTTTAACTGATTTCATCGTTAACTGATTTCATCTTCATTTAACTGATTTCATCGTTAACTGATTTCATCTTTAACTGATTTCATCGTTAACTGATTTCATCTTCATTTAACTGATTTCATCTTTAACTGATTTCATCGTTAACTGATTTCATCTTCATTTAACTGATTTCATCGTTAACTGATTTCATCTTCATTTAACTGATTTCATCTTTAACTGATTTCATCGTTAACTGATTTCATCTTCATTTAACTGATTTCATCGTTAACTGATTTCATCTTCATTTAACTGATTTCATCGTTAACTGATTTCATCGTTAACTGATTTCATCGTTAACTGATTTCATCTTCATTTAACTGATTTCATCGTTAACTGATTTCATCGTTTACTGATTTCATCGTTAACTGATTTCATCTTCATTTAACTGATTTCATCGTTAACTGATTTCATCGTTAACTGATTTCATCTTCATTTAACTGATTTCATCGTTAACTGATTTCATCTTCATTTAACTGATTTCATCTTTAACTGATTTCATCGTTAACTGATTTCATCTTCATTTAACTGATTTCATCGTTAACTGATTTCATCTTTAACTGATTTCATCTTTAACTGATTTCATCGTTAACTGATTTCATCTTTAACTGATTTCATCGTTAACTGATTTAATCTTCATGTAACTGATTTCATCTGGAGCTGATTTCATCTTTAACTGATTTCATCGTTAACTGATTTCATCTTTAACTGATTTCATCTTCATTTAACTGATTTCATCGTTAACTGATTTCATCTTCATTTAACTGATTTCATCTTTAACTGATTTCACCTTCATTTAACTGATTTCATCTTTAACTGATTTCATCGTTAACTGATTTCATCTTCATTTAACTGATTTCATCTTTAACTGATTTCATCGTTAACTAATTTTATCTTCATTTAACTGATTTCATCTTTAACTGATTTCATCGTTAACTGATTTCATCTTCATTTAACTGATTTCATCGTTAACTGATTTCATCGTTAACTGATTTAATCTTCATGTAACTGATTTCATCTGTAACTGATTTCATCTTTAACTGATTTCATCGTTAACTGATTTCATCTTCATTTAACTGATTTCATCGTTAACTGATTTCATCTTCATTTAACTGATTTCACCGTTAACTGATTTCATCTTCATTTAACTGATTTCATTTTCATTCTTCATTTAACTGATTTCATCGTTAACTGATTTCATCTTTAACTGATTTCATCGTTAACTGATTTAATCTTCATGTAACTGATTTCATCTGTAACTGATTTCATCTTTAACTGATTTCATCGTTAACTGATTTCATCTTCATTTAACTGATTTCATCTTTAACTGATTTCATCGTTAACTGATTTCATCTTCATTTAACTGATTTCATCGTTAACTGATTTCATCTTTAACTGATTTCATCTTTAACTGATTTCATCGTTAACTGATTTCATCTTTAACTGATTTCATCGTTAACTGATTTAATCTTCATGTAACTGATTTCATCTGGAGCTGATTTCATCTTTAACTGATTTCATCGTTAACTGATTTCATCTTTAACTGATTTCATCTTCATTTAACTGATTTCATCGTTAACTGATTTCATCTTCATTTAACTGATTTCATCTTTAACTGATTTCACCTTCATTTAACTGATTTCATCTTTAACTGATTTCATCGTTAACTGATTTCATCTTCATTTAACTGATTTCATCTTTAACTGATTTCATCGTTAACTAATTTTATCTTCATTTAACTGATTTCATCTTTAACTGATTTCATCGTTAACTGATTTCATCTTCATTTAACTGATTTCATCGTTAACTGATTTCATCGTTAACTGATTTAATCTTCATGTAACTGATTTCATCTGTAACTGATTTCATCTTTAACTGATTTCATCGTTAACTGATTTCATCTTCATTTAACTGATTTCATCGTTAACTGATTTCATCTTCATTTAACTGATTTCAACGTTAACTGATTTCATCTTCATTTAACTGATTTCATTTTCATTCTTCATTTAACTGATTTCATCGTTAACTGATTTCATCTTTAACTGATTTCATCGTTAACTGATTTAATCTTCATGTAACTGATTTCATCTGTAACTGATTTCATCTTTAACTGATTTCATCGTTAACTGATTTCATCTTCATTTAACTGATTTCATCGTTAACTGATTTCATCGTTAACTGATTTCATCTTTAACTGATTTCATCGTTAACTGATTTCATCTTCATTTAACTGATTTCATCGTTAACTGATCTCATCGTTAACTGATTTCATCTTCATTTAACTGATTCCATCGTTAACTGATTTCATCGTTAACTGATTTCATCGTTAACTGATTTCATCTTAATTTAACTGATTTCATCGTTAACTGATTTCATCGTTAACTGATTTCATCTTTAACTGATTTCATCGTTAACTGATTTCATCTTCATTTAACTGATTTCATCGTTAACTGATTTCATCTTTAACTGATTTCATCTTTAACTGATTTCATCGTTAACTGATTTCATCTTTAACTGATTTCATCGTTAACTGATTTAATCTTCATGTAACTGATTTCATCTGGAGCTGATTTCATCTTTAACTGATTTCATCGTTAACTGATTTAATCTTCATTTAACTGATTTCATCGTTAACTGATTTCATCTTCATTTAACTGATTTCATCGTTAACTGATTTCATTTTTAACTGATTTCATCGTTCACTGATTTCATCTTTAACTGATTTCATCGTTAACTGATTTAATCTTCATGTAACTGATTTCATCGTTAACTGATTTCATCGTTAACTGATTTCATCTTCATTTAACTGATTTCATCGTTAACTGATTTCATCGTTAACTGATTTCATCATTAACTGATTTCATCGTTAACTGATTTCATCTTCATTTAACTGATTTCATTTTCATTCTTCATTTAACTGATTTCATCGTTAACTGATTTCATCTTTAACTGATTTCATCGTTAACTGATTTAATCTTCATGTAACTGATTTCATCTGTAACTGATTTCATCGTTAACTGATTTCATCTTCATTTAACTGATTTCATCGTTAACTGATTTCATCGTTAACTGATTTCATCTTTAACTGATTTCATCGTTAACTGATTTCATCTTCATTTAACTGATTTCATCGTTAACTGATTTCATTCTTCATTTAACTGATTTCATCGTTAACTGATTTCATCGTTAACTGATTTCATCTTCATTTAACTGATTTCATCGTTAACTGATTTCATCGTTAACTGATTTCATCGTTAACTGATTTCATCTTCATTTAACTGATTCCATCGTTAACTGATTTCATCTTCATTTAACTGATTTCATCTTCATTTAACTGATTTCATCGTTAACTGATTTCATCTTTAACTGATTTCATCTTTAACTGATTTCATCGTTAACTGATTTCATCTTCATTTAATTGATTTCATCGTTAACTGATTTCATCGTTAACTGATTTCATCTTCATTTAACTGATTCCATCGTTAACTGATTTCATCTTTAACTGATTTCATCGTTAACTGATTTCATCTTCAACTGATTTCATCGTTAACTGATTTCATCTTTAACTGATTTCATCTTCATTTAACTGATTCCATCGTTAACTGATTTCATCGTTAACTGATTTCATCGTTAACTGATTTCATCGTTAACTGATTTCATCTTCATTTAACTGATTTCATCTTTAACTGATTTCATCGTTAACTGATTTCATCTTCATTTAACTGATTTCATCGTTAACTGATTTCATCGTTAACTGATTTCATCTTCATTTAACTGATTTCATTTTCATTCTTCATTTAACTGATTTCATCGTTAACTGATTTCATCGTTAACTGATTTCATCTTTAACTGATTTCATCTTCATTTAACTGATTTCATCGTTAACTGATTTCATCTTCATTTAACTGATTTCATCTTTAACTGATTTCATCGTTAACTGATTTCATCGTTAACTGATTTCATCTTTAACTGATTTCATCGTTAACTGATTTCATCTTCATGTAACTGATTTCATCTGTAACTGATTTCATCTTTAACTGATTTCATCGTTAACTGATTTCATCTTCATTTAACTGATTTCATCGTTAACTGATTTCATCTTCATTTAACTGATTTCATCTTTAACTGATTTCATCGTTAACTGATTTCATCTTCATGTAACTGATTTCATCTGTAACTGATTTCATCGTCAACTGATTTCATCGTTAACTGATTTCATCTTCATTTAACTGATTTCATCTTCATTTAACTGATTTCATCTTTAACTGATTTCATCGTTAACTGATTTCATCGTTAACTGATTTCATCTTTAACTGATTTCATCGTTAACTGATTTAATCTTCATGTAACTGATTTCATCTGTAACTGATTTCATCTTTAACTGATTTCATCGTTAACTGATTTCATCTTCATTTAACTGATTTCATCGTTAACTGATTTCATCTTTAACTGATTTCATCGTTAACTGATTTCATCTTCATTTAACTGATTTCATCTTTAACTGATTTCATCGTTAACTGATTTCATCTTCATTTAACTGATTTCATCGTTAACTGATTTCATCTTCATTTAACTGATTTCATCTTTAACTGATTTCATCGTTAACTGATTTCATCTTCATTTAACTGATTTCATCGTTAACTGATTTCATCTTCATTTAACTGATTTCATCGTTAACTGATTTCATCGTTAACTGATTTCATCTTTAACTGATTTCATCGTTAACTGATTTCATCTTCATTTAACTGATTTCATCGTTAACTGATTTCATTCTTCATTTAACTGATTTCATCGTTAACTGATTTCATCGTTAACTGATTTCATCTTCATTTAACTGATTTCATCGTTAACTGATTTCATCGTTAACTGATTTCATCGTTAACTGATTTCATCTTCATTTAACTGATTCCATCGTTAACTGATTTCATCTTCATTTAACTGATTTCATCTTCATTTAACTGATTTCATCGTTAACTGATTTCATCTTTAACTGATTTCATCTTTAACTGATTTCATCGTTAACTGATTTCATCTTCATTTAATTGATTTCATCGTTAACTGATTTCATCGTTAACTGATTTCATCTTCATTTAACTGATTCCATCGTTAACTGATTTCATCTTTAACTGATTTCATCGTTAACTGATTTCATCTTCAACTGATTTCATCGTTAACTGATTTCATCTTTAACTGATTTCATCTTCATTTAACTGATTCCATCGTTAACTGATTTCATCGTTAACTGATTTCATCGTTAACTGATTTCATCGTTAACTGATTTCATCTTCATTTAACTGATTTCATCTTTAACTGATTTCATCGTTAACTGATTTCATCTTCATTTAACTGATTTCATCGTTAACTGATTTCATCGTTAACTGATTTCATCTTCATTTAACTGATTTCATTTTCATTCTTCATTTAACTGATTTCATCGTTAACTGATTTCATCGTTAACTGATTTCATCTTTAACTGATTTCATCTTCATTTAACTGATTTCATCGTTAACTGATTTCATCTTCATTTAACTGATTTCATCTTTAACTGATTTCATCGTTAACTGATTTCATCGTTAACTGATTTCATCTTTAACTGATTTCATCGTTAACTGATTTCATCTTCATGTAACTGATTTCATCTGTAACTGATTTCATCTTTAACTGATTTCATCGTTAACTGATTTCATCTTCATTTAACTGATTTCATCGTTAACTGATTTCATCTTCATTTAACTGATTTCATCTTTAACTGATTTCATCGTTAACTGATTTCATCTTCATGTAACTGATTTCATCTGTAACTGATTTCATCGTCAACTGATTTCATCGTTAACTGATTTCATCTTCATTTAACTGATTTCATCTTCATTTAACTGATTTCATCTTTAACTGATTTCATCGTTAACTGATTTCATCGTTAACTGATTTCATCTTTAACTGATTTCATCGTTAACTGATTTAATCTTCATGTAACTGATTTCATCTGTAACTGATTTCATCTTTAACTGATTTCATCGTTAACTGATTTCATCTTCATTTAACTGATTTCATCGTTAACTGATTTCATCTTTAACTGATTTCATCGTTAACTGATTTCATCTTCATTTAACTGATTTCATCTTTAACTGATTTCATCGTTAACTGATTTCATCTTCATTTAACTGATTTCATCGTTAACTGATTTCATCTTCATTTAACTGATTTCATCTTTAACTGATTTCATCGTTAACTGATTTCATCTTCATTTAACTGATTTCATCGTTAACTGATTTCATCTTCATTTAACTGATTTCATCGTTAACTGATTTCATCGTTAACTGATTTCATCTTTAACTGATTTCATCGTTAACTGATTTCATCTTCATTTAACTGATTTCATCGTTAACTGATTTCATCGTTTACTGATTTCATCGTTAACTGATTTCATCTTCATTTAACTGATTTCATCGTTAACTGATTTCATCGTTAACTGATTTCATCTTCATTTAACTGATTTCATCGTTAACTGATTTCATCTTCATTTAACTGATTTCATCTTTAACTGATTTCATCGTTAACTGATTTCATCTTCATTTAACTGATTTCATCGTTAACTGATTTCATCTTTAACTGATTTCATCTTTAACTGATTTCATCGTTAACTGATTTCATCTTTAACTGATTTCATCGTTAACTGATTTAATCTTCATGTAACTGATTTCATCTGGAGCTGATTTCATCTTTAACTGATTTCATCGTTAACTGATTTCATCTTTAACTGATTTCATCGTTAACTGATTTCATCTTCATTTAACTGATTTCATCTTTAACTGATTTCACCTTCATTTAACTGATTTCATCTTTAACTGATTTCATCGTTAACTGATTTCATCTTCATTTAACTGATTTCATCTTTAACTGATTTCATCGTTAACTAATTTTATCTTCATTTAACTGATTTCATCTTTAACTGATTTCATCGTTAACTGATTTCATCTTCATTTAACTGATTTCATCGTTAACTGATTTCATCGTTAACTGATTTAATCTTCATGTAACTGATTTCATCTGTAACTGATTTCATCTTTAACTGATTTCATCGTTAACTGATTTCATCTTCATTTAACTGATTTCATCGTTAACTGATTTCATCTTCATTTAACTGATTTCACCGTTAACTGATTTCATCTTCATTTAACTGATTTCATTTTCATTCTTCATTTAACTGATTTCATCGTTAACTGATTTCATCTTTAACTGATTTCATCGTTAACTGATTTCATCTTCATTTAACTGATTTCATCTTTAACTGATTTCATCGTTAACTGATTTCATCTTCATTTAACTGATTTCATCGTTAACTGATTTCATCTTTAACTGATTTCATCTTTAACTGATTTCATCGTTAACTGATTTCATCTTTAACTGATTTCATCGTTAACTGATTTAATCTTCATGTAACTGATTTCATCTGGAGCTGATTTCATCTTTAACTGATTTCATCGTTAACTGATTTCATCTTTAACTGATTTCATCTTCATTTAACTGATTTCATCGTTAACTGATTTCATCTTCATTTAACTGATTTCATCTTTAACTGATTTCACCTTCATTTAACTGATTTCATCTTTAACTGATTTCATCGTTAACTGATTTCATCTTCATTTAACTGATTTCATCTTTAACTGATTTCATCGTTAACTAATTTTATCTTCATTTAACTGATTTCATCTTTAACTGATTTCATCGTTAACTGATTTCATCTTCATTTAACTGATTTCATCGTTAACTGATTTCATCGTTAACTGATTTAATCTTCATGTAACTGATTTCATCTGTAACTGATTTCATCTTTAACTGATTTCATCGTTAACTGATTTCATCTTCATTTAACTGATTTCATCGTTAACTGATTTCATCTTCATTTAACTGATTTCACCGTTAACTGATTTCATCTTCATTTAACTGATTTCATTTTCATTCTTCATTTAACTGATTTCATCGTTAACTGATTTCATCTTTAACTGATTTCATCGTTAACTGATTTAATCTTCATGTAACTGATTTCATCTGTAACTGATTTCATCTTTAACTGATTTCATCGTTAACTGATTTCATCTTCATTTAACTGATTTCATCGTTAACTGATTTCATCGTTAACTGATTTCATCTTTAACTGATTTCATCGTTAACTGATTTCATCTTCATTTAACTGATTTCATCGTTAACTGATCTCATCGTTAACTGATTTCATCTTCATTTAACTGATTCCATCGTTAACTGATTTCATCGTTAACTGATTTCATCGTTAACTGATTTCATCTTAATTTAACTGATTTCATCGTTAACTGATTTCATCGTTAACTGATTTCATCGTTAACTGATTTCATCGTTAACTGATTTCATCTTCATTTAACTGATTTCATCGTTAACTGATTTCATCTTTAACTGATTTCATCTTTAACTGATTTCATCGTTAACTGATTTCATCTTTAACTGATTTCATCGTTAACTGATTTAATCTTCATGTAACTGATTTCATCTGGAGCTGATTTCATCTTTAACTGATTTCATCGTTAACTGATTTAATCTTCATTTAACTGATTTCATCGTTAACTGATTTCATCTTCATTTAACTGATTTCATCGTTAACTGATTTCATCTTCATTTAACTGATTTCATTTTCATTCTTCATTTAACTGATTTCATCGTTAACTGATTTCATCGTTAACTGATTTGATCTTCATTTAACTGATTTCATCGTTAACTGATTTCATCTTCATTTAACTGATTTCATCGTTAACTGATTTCATCGTTTACTGATTTCATCGTTAACTGATTTCATCTTCATTTAACTGATTTCATCGTTAACTGATTTCATCGTTAACTGATTTCATCTTCATTTAACTGATTTCATCGTTAACTGATTTCATCTTCATTTAACTGATTTCATCTTTAACTGATTTCATCGTTAACTGATTTCATCTTCATTTAACTGATTTCATCGTTAACTGATTTCATCTTTAACTGATTTCATCTTTAACTGATTTCATCGTTAACTGATTTCATCTTTAACTGATTTCATCGTTAACTGATTTAATCTTCATGTAACTGATTTCATCTGGAGCTGATTTCATCGTTAACTGATTTCATCGTTAACTGATTTAATCTTCATTTAACTGATTTCATCGTTAACTGATTTCATCTTTAACTGATTTCATCTTTAACTGATTTCATCTTCATTTAACTGATTTCATCGTTAACTGATTTCATCTTCATTTAACTGATTTCATCTTTAACTGATTTCACCTTCATTTAACTGATTTCATCTTTAACTGATTTCATCGTTAACTGATTTCATCTTCATTTAACTGATTTCATCTTTAACTGATTTCATCGTTAACTAATTTCATCTTCATTTAACTGATTTCATCTTTAACTGATTTCATCGTTAACTGATTTCATCTTCATTTAACTGATTTCATCGTTAACTGATTTCATCGTTAACTGATTTAATCTTCATGTAACTGATTTCATCTGTAACTGATTTCATCTTTAACTGATTTCATCGTTAACTGATTTCATCTTCATTTAACTGATTTCATCGTTAACTGATTTCATCTTCATTTAACTGATTTCACCGTTAACTGATTTCATCTTCATTTAACTGATTTCATTTTCATTCTTCATTTAACTGATTTCATCGTTAACTGATTTCATCGTTAACTGATTTCATCGTTAACTGATTTAATCTTCATGTAACTGATTTCATCTGTAACTGATTTCATCTTTAACTGATTTCATCGTTAACTGATTTCATCTTCATTTAACTGATTTCATCGTTAACTGATTTCATCGTTAACTGATTTCATCTTTAACTGATTTCATCGTTAACTGATTTCATCTTCATTTAACTGATTTCATCGTTAACTGATCTCATCGTTAACTGATTTCATCTTCATTTAACTGATTCCATCGTTAACTGATTTCATCGTTAACTGATTTCATCGTTAACTGATTTCATCTTAATTTAACTGATTTCATCGTTAACTGATTTCATCGTTAACTTATTTCAACTTCATTTAACTGATTCCATCGTTAACTGATTTCATCTTTAACTGATTTCATCGTTAACTGATTTCATCTTCATTTAACTGATTTCATCGTTAACTGATTTCATTTTTAACTGATTTCATCGTTCACTGATTTCATCTTTAACTGATTTCATCGTTAACTGATTTAATCTTCATGTAACTGATTTCATCGTTAACTGATTTCATCGTTAACTGATTTCATCTTCATTTAACTGATTTCATCGTTAACTGATTTCATCGTTAACTGATTTCATCGTTAACTGATTTCATCTTCATTTAACTGATTTCATTTTCATTCTTCATTTAACTGATTTCATCGTTAACTGATTTCATCTTTAACTGATTTCATCGTTAACTGATTTAATCTTCATGTAACTGATTTCATCAGTAACTGATTTCATCTTCATTTAACTGATTTCATCGTTAACTGATTTCATCGTTAACTGATTTCATCTTCATTTAACTGATTTCATCGTTAACTGATTTCATTCTTCATTTAACTGATTTCATCGTTAACTGATTTCATCGTTAACTGATTTCATCTTCATTTAACTGATTTCATCGTTAACTGATTTCATCGTTAACTGATTTCATCTTCATTTAACTGATTCCATCGTTAACTGATTTCATCTTCATTTAACTGATTTCATCTTCATTTAACTGATTTCATCGTTAACTGATTTCATCTTTAACTGATTTCATCGTTAACTGATTTCATCTTCATTTAACTGATTTCATCGTTAACTGATTTCATCGTTAACTGATTTCATCGTTAACTGATTTCATCTTCATTTAACTGATTCCATCGTTAACTGATTTCATCTTTAACTGATTTCATCGTTAACTGATTTCATCTTCAACTGATTTCATCGTTAACTGATTTCATCTTTAACTGATTTCATCTTCATTTAACTGATTCCATCGTTAACTGATTTCATCGTTAACTGATTTCATCTTCATTTAACTGATTTCATCGTTAACTGATTTCATCGTTAACTGATTTCATCTTCATTTAACTGATTTCATTTTCATTCTTCATTTAACTGATTTCATCGTTAACTGATTTCATCGTTAACTGATTTCATCGTTAACTGATTTCATCTTTAACTGATTTCATCTTCATTTAACTGATTTCATCGTTAACTGATTTCATCTTCATTTAACTGATTTCATCTTTAACTGATTTCATCGTTAACTGATTTCATCGTTAACTGATTTCATCTTTAACTGATTTCATCGTTAACTGATTTCATCTTCATGTAACTGATTTCATCGTTAACTGATTTCATCTTCATTTAACTGATTTCATCTTTAACTGATTTCATCGTTAACTGATTTCATCGTTAACTGATTTCATCTTCATTTAACTGATTCCATCGTTAACTGATTTCATCTTCATTTAACTGATTTCATCTTCATTTAACTGATTTCATCGTTAACTGATTTCATCTTTAACTGATTTCATCGTTAACTGATTTCATCTTCATTTAACTGATTTCATCGTTAACTGATTTCATCGTTAACTGATTTCATCTTCATTTAACTGATTCCATCGTTAACTGATTTCATCTTTAACTGATTTCATCGTTAACTGATTTCATCTTCAACTGATTTCATCGTTAACTGATTTCATCTTTAACTGATTTCATCTTCATTTAACTGATTCCATCGTTAACTGATTTCATCGTTAACTGATTTCATCTTCATTTAACTGATTTCATCGTTAACTGATTTCATCGTTAACTGATTTCATCGTTAACTGATTTCATCTTCATTTAACTGATTTCATCTTTAACTGATTTCATCGTTAACTGATTTCATCTTCATTTAACTGATTTCATCGTTAACTGATTTCATCGTTAACTGATTTCATCTTCATTTAACTGATTTCATTTTCATTCTTCATTTAACTGATTTCATCGTTAACTGATTTCATCGTTAACTGATTTCATCGTTAACTGATTTCATCTTTAACTGATTTCATCTTCATTTAACTGATTTCATCGTTAACTGATTTCATCTTCATTTAACTGATTTCATCTTTAACTGATTTCATCGTTAACTGATTTCATCGTTAACTGATTTCATCTTTAACTGATTTCATCGTTAACTGATTTCATCTTCATGTAACTGATTTCATCGTTAACTGATTTCATCTTCATTTAACTGATTTCATCTTTAACTGATTTCATCGTTAACTGATTTCATCTTTAACTGATTTCATCGTTAACTGATTTAATCTTCATGTAACTGATTTCATCTTTAACTGATTTCATCGTTAACTGATTTCATCTTCATTTAACTGATTTCATCTTTAACTGATTTCATCGTTAACTGATTTCATCTTCATTTAACTGATTTCATTTTCATTCTTCATTTAACTGATTTCATCGTTAACTGATTTCATCTTCATTTAACTGATTTCATTTTCATTCTTCATTTAACTGATTTCATCGTTAACTGATTTCATCTTTAACTGATTTCATCGTTAACTGATTTAATCTTCATGTAAATGATTTCATCTGTAACTGATTTCATCGTTAACTGATTTCATCTTCATTTAACTGATTTCATCTTCATTTAACTGATTTCATCTTTAACTGATTTCATCGTTAACTGATTTCATCTTTAACTGATTTCATCGTTAACTGATTTAATCTTCATGTAACTGATTTCATCTGTAACTGATTTCATCTTTAACTGATTTCATCGTTAACTGATTTCATCTTCATTTAACTGATTTCATCGTTAACTGATTTCATCTTTAACTGATTTCATCGTTAACTGATTTCATCTTCATTTAACTGATTTCATCTTTAACTGATTTCATCTTCATTTAACTGATTTCATCGTTAACTGATTTCATCGTTAACTGATTTCATCTTCATTTAACTGATTTCATCGTTAACTGATTTCATCGTTAACTGATTTCATCTTTAACTGATTTCATCGTTAACTGATTTCATCTTCATTTAACTGATTTCATTTTCATTCTTCATTTAACTGATTTCATCGTTAACTGATTTCATCTTTAACTGATTTCATCGTTAACTGATTTAATCTTCATGTAACTGATTTCATCTGTAACTGATTTCATCGTTAACTGATTTCATCTTCATTTAACTGATTTCATCGTTAACTGATTTCATCTTCATTTAACTGATTTCATCGTTAACTGATTTCATCGTTAACTGATTTCATCTTCATTTAACTGATTTCATCGTTAACTGATTTCATTCTTCATTTAACTGATTTCATCGTTAACTGATTTCATCGTTAACTGATTTCATCTTCATTTAACTGATTTCATCGTTAACTGATTTCATCGTTAACTGATTTCATCTTCATTTAACTGATTCCATCGTTAACTGATTTCATCTTCATTTAACTGATTTCATCTTCATTTAACTGATTTCATCGTTAACTGATTTCATCTTTAACTGATTTCATCTTTAACTGATTTCATCGTTAACTGATTTCATCGTTAACTGATTTCATCGTTAACTGATTTCATCTTCATTTAACTGATTCCATCGTTAACTGATTTCATCGTTAACTGATTTCATCGTTAACTGATTTCATCTTCAACTGATTTCATCGTTAACTGATTTCATCTTTAACTGATTTCATCTCCATTTAACTGATTCCATCGTTAACTGATTTCATCGTTAACTGATTTCATCGTTAACTGATTTCATCTTCATTTAACTGATTTCATCGTTAACTGATTTCATCGTTAACTGATTTCATCGTTAACTGATTTCATCTTCATTTAACTGATTTCATCTTTAACTGATTTCATCGTTAACTGATTTCATCGTTAACTGATTTCATCTTTAACTGATTTCAACTTCATTTAACTGATTTCATCGTTAACTGATTTCATCGTTAACTGATTTCATCTTTAACTGATTTCATCTTCATTTAACTGATTTCATCGTTAACTGATTTCATCTTCATTTAACTGATTTCATCGTTAACTGATTTCATCTTCATTTAACTGATTTCATTTTCATTCTTCATTTAACTGATTTCATCGTTAACTGATTTCATCTTTAACTGATTTCATCGTTAACTGATTTCATCTTCATTTAACTGATTTCATCGTTAACTGATTTCATCTTCATTTAACTGATTTCATTTTCATTCTTCATTTAACTGATTTCATCGTTAACTGATTTCATCTTTAACTGATTTCATCGTTAACTGATTTAATCTTCATGTAACTGATTTCATCTGTAACTGATTTCATCGTTAACTGATTTCATCGTCATTTAACTGATTTCATCTTCATTTAACTGATTTCATCTTTAACTGATTTCATCGTTAACTGATTTCATCTTTAACTGATTTCATCGTTAACTGATTTAATCTTCATGTAACTGATTTCATCTGTAACTGATTTCATCTTTAACTGATTTCATCGTTAACTGATTTCATCTTTAACTGATTTCATCGTTAACTGATTTCATCTTCATTTAACTGATTTCATCGTTAACTGATTTCATCTTTAACTGATTTCATCGTTAACTGATTTCATCTTCATTTAACTGATTTCATCTTTAACTGATTTCATCTTCATTTAACTGATTTCATCGTTAACTGATTTCATCTTCATTTAACTGATTTCATCGTTAACTGATTTCATCGTTAACTGATTTCATCGTTAACTGATTTCATCTTTAACTGATTTCATCGTTAACTGATTTCATCTTCATTTAACTGATTTCATTTTCATTCTTCATTTAACTGATTTCATCGTTAACTGATTTCATCTTTAACTGATTTCATCGTTAACTGATTTAATCTTCATGTAACTGATTTCATCTGTAACTGATTTCATATTTAACTGATTTCATCGTTAACTGATTTCATCTTCATTTAACTGATTTCATCGTTAACTGATTTCATCTTTAACTGATTTCATCGTTAACTGATTTCATCTTCATTTAACTGATTTCATCGTTAACTGATTTCATCGTTAACTGATTTCATCTTCATTTAACTGATTTCATCGTTAACTGATTTCATCTTTAACTGATTCCATCGTTAACTGATTTCATCGTTAACTGATTTCATCTTCATTTAACTGATTTCATCGTTAACTGATTTCATCTTCATTTAACTGATTTCATCTTTAACTGATTTCATCTTTAACTGATTTCATCGTTAACTGATTTCATCTTCATTTAACTGATTTCATCGTTAACTGATTTCATCGTTAACTGATTTAATCTTCATTTAACTGATTTCATCGTTAACTGATTTCATCGTTAACTGATTTCATCTTCATTTAACTGATTTCATCGTTAACTGATTTCATATTCATTTAACTGATTTCATCTTTAACTGATTTCATCGTTAACTGATTTCATCTTCATTTAACTGATTTCATCGTTAACTGATTTCATCTTTAACTGATTTCATCGTTCACTGATTTCATCTTTAACTGATTTCATCGTTAACTGATTTAATCTTCATGTAACTGATTTCATCTGTAACTGATTTCATCTTCATTTAACTGATTTCATCGTTAACTGATTTCATCTTCATTTAACTGATTTCATCTTTAACTGATTTCATCTTCATTTAACTGATTTCATCGTTAACTGATTTCATCGTTAACTGATTTCATCTTCATTTAACTGATTTCATCTTTAACTGATTTCATCGTTAACTGATTTCATCTTTAACTGATTTCATCTTTAACTGATTTCATCTTTAACTGATTTCATCTTTAACTGATTTCATCTTCATTTAACTGATTTCATTTTCATTCTTCATTTAACTGATTTCATCGTTAACTGATTTCATCTTTAACTGATTTCATCGTTAACTGATTTAATCTTCATGTAACTGATTTCATCTGTAACTGATTTCATCTTTAACTGATTTCATCGTTAACTGATTTCATCTTCATTTAACTGATTTCATCGTTAACTGATTTCATCTTCATTTAACTGATTTCATCGTTAACTGATTTCATCTTTAACTGATTTCATCGTTAACTGATTTAATCTTCATGTAACTGATTTCATCTGTAACTGATTTCATCGTTAACTGATTTCATCTTTAATTGATTTCATCGTTAACTGATTTAATCTTCATGTAACTGATTTCATCTGTAACTGATTTCATCGTTAACTGATTTCATCGTTAACTGATTTCATTGTTAACTGATTTCATCTTCATTTAACTGATTTCATCGTTAACTGATTTCATCTGTAACTGATTTCATCGTTAACTGATTTCATCGTTAACTGATTTCATCGTTAACTGATTTCATCTTCATTTAACTGATTTCATCTTCATTTAACTGATTTCATCGTTAACTGATTTCATCTTCATTTAACTGATTTCATCGTTAACTGATTTCATCTTCATTTAACTGATTTCATCTTTAACTGATTTCATCGTTAACTGATTTCATCTTCATTTAACTGATTTGATCTTTAACTGATTTCAACGTTAAATGATTTCATCGTTAACTGATTTCATCGTTAACTGATTTCATCTTTAACTGATTTCATCGTTAACTGATTTAATCTTCATTTAACTGATTTCATCTGTAACTGATTTCATCTTTAACTGATTTCATCTTTAACTGATTTCATCTTCATTTAAATGATTTCATCTTCATTTAACTGATTTCATCGTTAACTGATTTCATCGTTAACTGATTTCATCGTTAACTGATTTCATCTTCATTTAACTGATTTCATCGTTAACTGATTTCATCGTTAACTGATTTAATCTTCATGTAACTGATTTCATCTGTAACTGATTTCATCTTTAACTGATTTCATCTTCATTTAACTGATTTCATCTTTAACTGATTTCATCGTTAACTGATTTCATCATTAACTGATTTCATCGTTAACTGATTTCATCTTCATTTAACTGATTTCATCGTTAACTGATTTCATCTTCATTTAACTGATTTCATCGTTAACTGATTTCATCTTCATTTAACTGATTTCATCCTTAACTGATTTCATCTACATTTAACTGATTTCATCTTTAACTGATTTCATCTTCATTTAACTGATTTCATCGTTAACTGATTTCATCGTTAACTGATTTCATCGTTAACTGATTTCATCTTCATTTAACTGATTTCATTTTCATTCTTCATTTAACTGATTTCATCGTTAACTGATTTCATCTTTAACTGATTTCATCGTTAACTTATTTAATCTTCATGTAACTGATTTCATCTGTAACTGATTTCATCTTTAACTGATTTCATCGTTAACTGATTTCATCTTCATTTAACTGATTTCATCTTCATTTAACTGATTTCATCTTTAACTGATTTCATCTTTAACTGATTTCATCGTTAACTGATTTCATCTTCATTTAACTGATTTCATCGTTAACTGATTTCATCGTTAACTGATTTCATCTCCATTTAACTGATTTCATCGTTAACTGATTTCATCTTCAATTAACTGATTTCATCTTTAACTGATTTCATCGTTAACTGATTTCATCGTTAACTGATTTCATCTTCATTTAACTGATTTCATTTTCATTCTTCATTTAACTGATTTCATCGTTAACTGATTTCATCTTTAACTGATTTCATCGTTAACTTATTTAATCTTCATGTAACTGATTTCATCTGTAACTGATTTCATCTTTAACTGATTTCATCGTTAACTGATTTCATCTTCATTTAACTGATTTCATCTTCATTTAACTGATCTCATCTTTAACTGATTTCATCGTTAACTGATTTCATCTTCATTTAACTGATTTCATCGTTAACTGATTTCATCGTTAACTGATTTCATCTTCATTTAACTGATTTCATCGTTAACTGATTTCATCTTTAACTGATTTCATCGTTAACTGATTTCATCTTCATTTAACTGATTTCATCGTTAACTGATTTCATCTTCATTTAACTGATTTCATCTTCATTTAACTGATTTCATCTTTAACTGATTTCATCGTTAACTGATTTCATCTTCATTTAACTGATTTCATTTTCATTCTTCATTTAACTGATTTCATCTTTAACTGTTTTCATCTTTAACTGATTTCATTCTTCATTTAACTGATTTCATCTTTAACTGATTTCATCTTTAACTGATTTCATCGTTAACTGATTTCATCTTCATTTAACTGATTTCATCGTTAACTGATTCCATCGTTAACTGATTTCATCGTTAACTGATTTCATCGTTAACTGATTTCATCTTCATTTAACTGATTTCATCGTTAACTGATTTCATCGTTAACTGATTTCATCGTTAACTGATTTCATCTTCATTTAACTGATTTCATCGTTAACTGATTTCATCGTTAACTGATTTCATCTTCATTTAACTGATTTCATCGTTAACTGATTTCATCTTTAACTGATTTCATCTTCATTTAACTGATTTCATTTTCATTCTTCATTTAACTGATTTCATCGTTAACTGATTTCATCGTTAACTGATTTCATCGTTAACTGATTTCATCTTTAACTGATTTCATCTTCATTTAACTGATTTCATCGTTAACTGATTTCATCTTCATTTAACTGATTTCATCTTTAACTGATTTCATCGTTAACTGATTTCATCTTTAACTGATTTCATCGTTAACTGATTTCATCTTCATGTAACTGATTTCATCTTTAACTGATTTCATCGTTAACTGATTTCATCTTCATTTAACTGATTTCATCGTTAACTGATTTCATCTTCATTTAACTGATTTCATCTTTAACTGATTTCATCGTTAACTGATTTCATCTTCATTTAACTGATTTCATTTTCAGTCTTCATTTAACTGATTTCATCTTTAACTGATTTCATCGTTAACTGATTTCATCTTCATTTAACTGATTTCATTTTCAGTCTTCATTTAACTGATTTCATCGTTAACTGATTTCATCTTTAACTGATTTCATCGTTAACTGATTTAATCTTCATGTAACTGATTTCATCTGTAACTGATTTCATCGTCAACTGATTTCATCGTTAACTGATTTCATCTTCATTTAACTGATTTCATCTTCATTTAACTGATTTCATCGTTAACTGATTTCATCTTTAACTGATTTCATCGTTAACTGATTTTATCTTCATGTAACTGATTTCATCTGTAACTGATTTCATCTTTAACTGATTTCATCGTTAACTGATTTCATCTTCATTTAACTGATTTCATCGTTAACTGATTTCATCTTTAACTGATTTCATCGTTAACTGATTTCATCTTCATTTAACTGATTTCATCTTTAACTGATTTCATCGTTAACTGATTTCATCTTCATTTAACTGATTTCATCGTTAACTGATTTCATCTTCATTTAACTGATTTCATCTTTAACTGATTTCATCGTTAACTGATTTCATCTTCATTTAACTGATTTCATCGTTAACTGATTTCATCTTCATTTAACTGATTTCATCGTTAACTGATTTCATCGTTAACTGATTTCATCTTTAACTGATTTCATCGTTAACTGATTTCATCTTCATTTAACTGATTTCATCGTTAACTGATTTCATCGTTTACTGATTTCATCGTTAACTGATTTCATCTTCATTTAACTGATTTCATCGTTAACTGATTTCATCGTTAACTGATTTCATCGTTAACTGATTTCATCGTTAACTGATTTCATCTTCATTTAACTGATTTCATCTTTAACTGATTTCATCGTTAACTGATTTCATCTTCATTTAACTGATTTCATCGTTAACTGATTTCATCTTCATTTAACTGATTTCATCTTTAACTGATTTCATCGTTAACTGATTTCATCTTTAACTGATTTCATCGTTAACTGATTTCATCTTCATTTAACTGATTTCATCGTTAACTGATTTCATCTTCATTTAACTGATTTCATCGTTAACTGATTTCATCGTTAACTGATTTCATCTTTAACTGATTTCATCGTTAACTGATTTCATCTTCATTTAACTGATTTCATCGTTAACTGATTTCATCGTTTACTGATTTCATCGTTAACTGATTTCATCTTCATTTAACTGATTTCATCGTTAACTGATTTCATCGTTAACTGATTTCATCTTCATTTAACTGATTTCATCGTTAACTGATTTCATCTTCATTTAACTGATTTCATCTTTAACTGATTTCATCGTTAACTGATTTCATCTTCATTTAACTGATTTCATCGTTAACTGATTTCATCTTTAACTGATTTCATCTTTAACTGATTTCATCGTTAACTGATTTCATCTTTAACTGATTTCATCGTTAACTGATTTAATCTTCATGTAACTGATTTCATCTGGAGCTGATTTCATCTTTAACTGATTTCATCGTTAACTGATTTCATCTTTAACTGATTTCATCTTCATTTAACTGATTTCATCGTTAACTGATTTCATCTTCATTTAACTGATTTCATCTTTAACTGATTTCATCTTCATTTAACTGATTTCATCTTTAACTGATTTCATCGTTAACTAATTTTATCTTCATTTAACTGATTTCATCTTTAACTGATTTCATCGTTAACTGATTTCATCTTCATTTAACTGATTTCATCGTTAACTGATTTCATCGTTAACTGATTTAATCTTCATGTAACTGATTTCATCTGTAACTGATTTCATCTTTAACTGATTTCATCGTTAACTGATTTCATCTTCATTTAACTGATTTCATCGTTAACTGATTTCATCTTCATTTAACTGATTTCACCGTTAACTGATTTCATCTTCATTTAACTGATTTCATTTTCATTCTTCATTTAACTGATTTCATCGTTAACTGATTTCATCTTTAACTGATTTCATCGTTAACTGATTTAATCTTCATGTAACTGATTTCATCTGTAACTGATTTCATCTTTAACTGATTTCATCGTTAACTGATTTCATCTTCATTTAACTGATTTCATCTTTAACTGATTTCATCGTTAACTGATTTCATCTTCATTTAACTGATTTCATCGTTAACTGATTTCATCTTTAACTGATTTCATCTTTAACTGATTTCATCGTTAACTGATTTCATCTTTAACTGATTTCATCGTTAACTGATTTCATCTTCATTTAACTGATTTCATCGTTAACTGATTTCATTCTTCATTTAACTGATTTCATCGTTAACTGATTTCATCGTTAACTGATTTCATCTTCATTTAACTGATTTCATCGTTAACTGATTTCATCGTTAACTGATTTCATCTTCATTTAACTGATTCCATCGTTAACTGATTTCATCTTCATTTAACTGATTTCATCTTCATTTAACTGATTTCATCGTTAACTGATTTCATCTTTAACTGATTTCATCTTTAACTGATTTCATCGTTAACTGATTTCATCTTCATTTAACTGATTTCATCGTTAACTGATTTCATCGTTAACTGATTTCATCGTTAACTGATTTCATCTTCATTTAACTGATTCCATCGTTAACTGATTTCATCTTTAACTGATTTCATCGTTAACTGATTTCATCTTCAACTGATTTCATCGTTAACTGATTTCATCTTTAACTGATTTCATCTTCATTTAACTGATTCCATCGTTAACTGATTTCATCGTTAACTGATTTCATCGTTAACTGATTTCATCTTCATTTAACTGATTTCATCGTTAACTGATTTCATCGTTAACTGATTTCATCGTTAACTGATTTCATCTTCATTTAACTGATTTCATCTTTAACTGATTTCATCGTTAACTGATTTCATCGTTAACTGATTTCATCTTTAACTGATTTCAACTTCATTTAACTGATTTCATCGTTAACTGATTTCATCGTTAACTGATTTCATCTTTAACTGATTTCATCTTCATTTAACTGATTTCATCGTTAACTGATTTCATCTTCATTTAACTGATTTCATCGTTAACTGATTTCATCTTCATTTAACTGATTTCATCGTTAACTGATTTCATCTTCATTTAACTGATTTCATTTTCATTCTTCATTTAACTGATTTCATCGTTAACTGATTTCATCTTTAACTGATTTCATCGTTAACTGATTTCATCTTCATTTAACTGATTTCATCGTTAACTGATTTCATCTTCATTTAACTGATTTCATTTTCATTCTTCATTTAACTGATTTCATCGTTAACTGATTTCATCTTTAACTGATTTCATCGTTAACTGATTTCATCTTCATGTAACTGATTTCATCTGTAACTGATTTCATCGTTAACTGATTTCATCTTCATTTAACTGATTTCATCTTCATTTAACTGATTTCATCTTTAACTGATTTCATCGTTAACTGATTTCATCTTTAACTGATTTCATCGTTAACTGATTTAATCTTCATGTAACTGATTTCATCTGTAACTGATTTCATCTTTAACTGATTTCATCGTTAACTGATTTCATCTTCATTTAACTGATTTCATCGTTAACTGATTTCATCTTTAACTGATTTCATCGTTAACTGATTTCATCTTTAACTGATTTCATCGTTAACTGATTTCATCTTCATTTAACTGATTTCATCTTTAACTGATTTCATCTTCATTTAACTGATTTCATCGTTAACTGATTTCATCTTCATTTAACTGATTTCATCGTTAACTGATTTCATCGTTAACTGATTTCATCGTTAACTGATTTCATCTTCATTTAACTGATTCCATCGTTAACTGATTTCATCTTTAACTGATTTCATCGTTAACTGATTTCATCTTCAACTGATTTCATCGTTAACTGATTTCATCTTTAACTGATTTCATCTTCATTTAACTGATTCCATCGTTAACTGATTTCATCGTTAACTGATTTCATCGTTAACTGATTTCATCTTCATGTAACTGATTTCATCGTTAACTGATTTCATCGTTAACTGATTTCATCGTTAACTGATTTCATCTTCATTTAACTGATTTCATCTTTAACTGATTTCATCGTTAACTGATTTCATCTTCATTTAACTGATTTCATCGTTAACTGATTTCATCTTCATTTAACTGATTTCATCGTTAACTGATTTCATCGTTAACTGATTTCATCTTTAACTGATTTCATCGTTAACTGATTTCATCTTCATTTAACTGATTTCATCGTTAACTGATTTCATCGTTTACTGATTTCATCGTTAACTGATTTCATCTTCATTTAACTGATTTCATCGTTAACTGATTTCATCGTTAACTGATTTCATCTTCATTTAACTGATTTCATCGTTAACTGATTTCATCTTCATTTAACTGATTTCATCTTTAACTGATTTCATCGTTAACTGATTTCATCTTCATTTAACTGATTTCATCGTTAACTGATTTCATCTTTAACTGATTTCATCTTTAACTGATTTCATCGTTAACTGATTTCATCTTTAACTGATTTCATCGTTAACTGATTTAATCTTCATGTAACTGATTTCATCTGGAGCTGATTTCATCTTTAACTGATTTCATCGTTAACTGATTTCATCTTTAACTGATTTCATCTTCATTTAACTGATTTCATCGTTAACTGATTTCATCTTCATTTAACTGATTTCATCTTTAACTGATTTCACCTTCATTTAACTGATTTCATCTTTAACTGATTTCATCGTTAACTGATTTCATCTTCATTTAACTGATTTCATCTTTAACTGATTTCATCGTTAACTAATTTTATCTTCATTTAACTGATTTCATCTTTAACTGATTTCATCGTGAACTGATTTCATCTTCATTTAACTGATTTCATCGTTAACTGATTTCATCGTTAACTGATTTAATCTTCATGTAACTGATTTCATCTGTAACTGATTTCATCTTTAACTGATTTCATCGTTAACTGATTTCATCTTCATTTAACTGATTTCATCGTTAACTGATTTCATCTTCATTTAACTGATTTCACCGTTAACTGATTTCATCTTCATTTAACTGATTTCATTTTCATTCTTCATTTAACTGATTTCATCGTTAACTGATTTCATCTTTAACTGATTTCATCGTTAACTGATTTAATCTTCATGTAACTGATTTCATCTGTAACTGATTTCATCTTTAACTGATTTCATCGTTAACTGATTTCATCTTCATTTAACTGATTTCATCTTTAACTGATTTCATCGTTAACTGATTTCATCTTCATTTAACTGATTTCATCGTTAACTGATTTCATCTTTAACTGATTTCATCTTTAACTGATTTCATCGTTAACTGATTTCATCTTTAACTGATTTCATCGTTAACTGATTTAATCTTCATGTAACTGATTTCATCTGGAGCTGATTTCATCTTTAACTGATTTCATCGTTAACTGATTTCATCTTTAACTGATTTCATCTTCATTTAACTGATTTCATCGTTAACTGATTTCATCTTCATTTAACTGATTTCATCTTTAACTGATTTCACCTTCATTTAACTGATTTCATCTTTAACTGATTTCATCGTTAACTGATTTCATCTTCATTTAACTGATTTCATCTTTAACTGATTTCATCGTTAACTAATTTTATCTTCATTTAACTGATTTCATCTTTAACTGATTTCATCGTTAACTGATTTCATCTTCATTTAACTGATTTCATCGTTAACTGATTTCATCGTTAACTGATTTAATCTTCATGTAACTGATTTCATCTGTAACTGATTTCATCTTTAACTGATTTCATCGTTAACTGATTTCATCTTCATTTAACTGATTTCATCGTTAACTGATTTCATCTTCATTTAACTGATTTCACCGTTAACTGATTTCATCTTCATTTAACTGATTTCATTTTCATTCTTCATTTAACTGATTTCATCGTTAACTGATTTCATCTTTAACTGATTTCATCGTTAACTGATTTAATCTTCATGTAACTGATTTCATCTGTAACTGATTTCATCTTTAACTGATTTCATCGTTAACTGATTTCATCTTCATTTAACTGATTTCATCGTTAACTGATTTCATCGTTAACTGATTTCATCTTTAACTGATTTCATCGTTAACTGATTTCATCTTCATTTAACTGATTTCATCGTTAACTGATCTCATCGTTAACTGATTTCATCTTCATTTAACTGATTCCATCGTTAACTGATTTCATCGTTAACTGATTTCATCGTTAACTGATTTCATCTTAATTTAACTGATTTCATCGTTAACTGATTTCATCGTTAACTGATTTCATCTTTAACTGATTTCATCGTTAACTGATTTCATCTTCATTTAACTGATTTCATCGTTAACTGATTTCATCTTTAACTGATTTCATCTTTAACTGATTTCATCGTTAACTGATTTCATCTTTAACTGATTTCATCGTTAACTGATTTAATCTTCATGTAACTGATTTCATCTGGAGCTGATTTCATCTTTAACTGATTTCATCGTTAACTGATTTAATCTTCATTTAACTGATTTCATCGTTAACTGATTTCATCTTCATTTAACTGATTTCATCGTTAACTGATTTCATCTTCATTTAACTGATTTCATTTTCATTCTTCATTTAACTGATTTCATCGTTAACTGATTTCATCGTTAACTGATTTGATCTTCATTTAACTGATTTCATCGTTAACTGATTTCATCTTCATTTAACTGATTTCATCGTTAACTGATTTCATCGTTTACTGATTTCATCGTTAACTGATTTCATCTTCATTTAACTGATTTCATCGTTAACTGATTTCATCGTTAACTGATTTCATCTTCATTTAACTGATTTCATCGTTAACTGATTTCATCTTCATTTAACTGATTTCATCTTTAACTGATTTCATCGTTAACTGATTTCATCTTCATTTAACTGATTTCATCGTTAACTGATTTCATCTTTAACTGATTTCATCTTTAACTGATTTCATCGTTAACTGATTTCATCTTTAACTGATTTCATCGTTAACTGATTTAATCTTCATGTAACTGATTTCATCTGGAGCTGATTTCATCTTTAACTGATTTCATCGTTAACTGATTTAATCTTCATTTAACTGATTTCATCGTTAACTGATTTCATCTTTAACTGATTTCATCTTTAACTGATTTCATCTTCATTTAACTGATTTCATCGTTAACTGATTTCATCTTCATTTAACTGATTTCATCTTTAACTGATTTCACCTTCATTTAACTGATTTCATCTTTAACTGATTTCATCGTTAACTGATTTCATCTTCATTTAACTGATTTCATCTTTAACTGATTTCATCGTTAACTAATTTCATCTTCATTTAACTGATTTCATCTTTAACTGATTTCATCGTTAACTGATTTCATCTTCATTTAACTGATTTCATCGTTAACTGATTTCATCGTTAACTGATTTAATCTTCATGTAACTGATTTCATCTGTAACTGATTTCATCTTTAACTGATTTCATCGTTAACTGATTTCATCTTCATTTAACTGATTTCATCGTTAACTGATTTCATCTTCATTTAACTGATTTCACCGTTAACTGATTTCATCTTCATTTAACTGATTTCATTTTCATTCTTCATTTAACTGATTTCATCGTTAACTGATTTCATCGTTAACTGATTTCATCGTTAACTGATTTAATCTTCATGTAACTGATTTCATCTGTAACTGATTTCATCTTTAACTGATTTCATCGTTAACTGATTTCATCTTCATTTAACTGATTTCATCGTTAACTGATTTCATCGTTAACTGATTTCATCTTTAACTGATTTCATCGTTAACTGATTTCATCTTCATTTAACTGATTTCATCGTTAACTGATCTCATCGTTAACTGATTTCATCTTCATTTAACTGATTCCATGGTTAACTGATTTCATCGTTAACTGATTTCATCGTTAACTGATTTCATCTTAATTTAACTGATTTCATCGTTAACTGATTTCATCGTTAACTTATTTCAACTTCATTTAACTGATTCCATCGTTAACTGATTTCATCTTTAACTGATTTCATCGTTAACTGATTTCATCTTCATTTAACTGATTTCATCGTTAACTGATTTCATTTTTAACTGATTTCATCGTTCACTGATTTCATCTTTAACTGATTTCATCGTTAACTGATTTAATCTTCATGTAACTGATTTCATCGTTAACTGATTTCATCGTTAACTGATTTCATCTTCATTTAACTGATTTCATCGTTAACTGATTTCATCGTTAACTGATTTCATCGTTAACTGATTTCATCTTCATTTAACTGATTTCATTTTCATTCTTCATTTAACTGATTTCATCGTTAACTGATTTCATCTTTAACTGATTTCATCGTTAACTGATTTAATCTTCATGTAACTGATTTCATCAGTAACTGATTTCATCTTCATTTAACTGATTTCATCGTTAACTGATTTCATCGTTAACTGATTTCATCTTCATTTAACTGATTTCATCGTTAACTGATTTCATTCTTCATTTAACTGATTTCATCGTTAACTGATTTCATCGTTAACTGATTTCATCTTCATTTAACTGATTTCATCGTTAACTGATTTCATCGTTAACTGATTTCATCGTTAACTGATTTCATCTTCATTTAACTGATTCCATCGTTAACTGATTTCATCTTCATTTAACTGATTTCATCTTCATTTAACTGATTTCATCGTTAACTGATTTCATCTTTAACTGATTTCATCGTTAACTGATTTCATCTTCATTTAACTGATTTCATCGTTAACTGATTTCATCGTTAACTGATTTCATCTTCATTTAACTGATTCCATCGTTAACTGATTTCATCTTTAACTGATTTCATCGTTAACTGATTTCATCTTCAACTGATTTCATCGTTAACTGATTTCATCTTTAACTGATTTCATCTTCATTTAACTGATTCCATCGTTAACTGATTTCATCGTTAACTGATTTCATCTTCATTTAACTGATTTCATCGTTAACTGATTTCATCGTTAACTGATTTCATCTTCATTTAACTGATTTCATCTTTAACTGATTTCATCGTTAACTGATTTCATCTTCATTTAACTGATTTCATCGTTAACTGATTTCATCGTTAACTGATTTCATCTTCATTTAACTGATTTCATTTTCATTCTTCATTTAACTGATTTCATCGTTAACTGATTTCATCGTTAACTGATGTCATCGTTAACTGATTTCATCTTTAACTGATTTCATCTTCATTTAACTGATTTCATCGTTAACTGATTTCATCTTCATTTAACTGATTTCATCGTTAACTGATTTCATCGTTAACTGATTTCATCGTTAACTGATTTCATCTTTAACTGATTTCATCGTTAACTGATTTCATCTTCATGTAACTGATTTCATCGTTAACTGATTTCATCTTCATTTAACTGATTTCATCTTTAACTGATTTCATCGTTAACTGATTTCATCGTTAACTGATTTCATCTTCATTTAACTGATTCCATCGTTAACTGATTTCATCTTCATTTAACTGATTTCATCTTCATTTAACTGATTTCATCGTTAACTGATTTCATCTTTAACTGATTTCATCGTTAACTGATTTCATCTTCATTTAACTGATTTCATCGTTAACTGATTTCATCGTTAACTGATTTCATCTTCATTTAACTGATTCCATCGTTAACTGATTTCATCTTTAACTGATTTCATCGTTAACTGATTTCATCTTCAACTGATTTCATCGTTAACTGATTTCATCTTTAACTGATTTCATCTTCATTTAACTGATTCCATCGTTAACTGATTTCATCGTTAACTGATTTCATCTTCATTTAACTGATTTCATCGTTAACTGATTTCATCGTTAACTGATTTCATCGTTAACTGATTTCATCTTCATTTAACTGATTTCATCTTTAACTGATTTCATCGTTAACTGATTTCATCTTCATTTAACTGATTTCATCGTTAACTGATTTCATCGTTAACTGATTTCATCTTCATTTAACTGATTTCATTTTCATTCTTCATTTAACTGATTTCATCGTTAACTGATTTCATCGTTAACTGATTTCATCGTTAACTGATTTCATCTTTAACTGATTTCATCTTCATTTAACTGATTTCATCGTTAACTGATTTCATCTTCATTTAACTGATTTCATCTTTAACTGATTTCATCGTTAACTGATTTCATCGTTAACTGATTTCATCTTTAACTGATTTCATCGTTAACTGATTTCATCTTCATGTAACTGATTTCATCGTTAACTGATTTCATCTTCATTTAACTGATTTCATCTTTAACTGATTTCATCGTTAACTGATTTCATCTTTAACTGATTTCATCGTTAACTGATTTAATCTTCATGTAACTGATTTCATCTTTAACTGATTTCATCGTTAACTGATTTCATCTTCATTTAACTGATTTCATCTTTAACTGATTTCATCGTTAACTGATTTCATCTTCATTTAACTGATTTCATTTTCATTCTTCATTTAACTGATTTCATCGTTAACTGATTTCATGTTTAACTGATTTCATCGTTAACTGATTTAATCTTCATGTAACTGATTTCATCTGTAACTGATTTCATCTTTAACTGATTTCATCGCTAACTGATTTCATCTTCATTTAACTGATTTCATCGTTAACTGATTTCATCTTCATTTAACTGATTTCATCTTTAACTGATTTCATCGTTAACTGATTTCATCTTCATTTAACTGATTTCATTTTCATTCTTCATTTAACTGATTTCATCGTTAACTGATTTCATCTTTAACTGATTTCATCGTTAACTGATTTAATCTTCATGTAAATGATTTCATCTGTAACTGATTTCATCGTTAACTGATTTCATCTTCATTTAACTGATTTCATCTTCATTTAACTGATTTCATCTTTAACTGATTTCATCGTTAACTGATTTCATCTTTAACTGATTTCATCGTTAACTGATTTAATCTTCATGTAACTGATTTCATCTGTAACTGATTTCATCTTTAACTGATTTCATCGTTAACTGATTTCATCTTCATTTAACTGATTTCATCGTTAACTGATTTCATCTTTAACTGATTTCATCGTTAACTGATTTCATCTTCATTTAACTGATTTCATCTTTAACTGATTTCATCTTCATTTAACTGATTTCATCGTTAACTGATTTCATCGTTAACTGATTTCATCTTCATTTAACTGATTTCATCGTTAACTGATTTCATCGTTAACTGATTTCATCTTTAACTGATTTCATCGTTAACTGATTTCATCTTCATTTAACTGATTTCATTTTCATTCTTCATTTAACTGATTTCATCGTTAACTGATTTCATCTTTAACTGATTTCATCGTTAACTGATTTAATCTTCATGTAACTGATTTCATCTGTAACTGATTTCATCGTTAACTGATTTCATCTTCATTTAACTGATTTCATCGTTAACTGATTTCATCTTCATTTAACTGATTTCATCGTTAACTGATTTCATCGTTAACTGATTTCATCTTCATTTAACTGATTTCATCGTTAACTGATTTCATTCTTCATTTAACTGATTTCATCGTTAACTGATTTCATCGTTAACTGATTTCATCTTCATTTAACTGATTTCATCGTTAACTGATTTCATCGTTAACTGATTTCATCTTCATTTAACTGATTCCATCGTTAACTGATTTCATCTTCATTTAACTGATTTCATCTTCATTTAACTGATTTCATCGTTAACTGATTTCATCTTTAACTGATTTCATCTTTAACTGATTTCATCGTTAACTGATTTCATCTTCATTTAACTGATTTCATCGTTAACTGATTTCATCGTTAACTGATTTCATCTTCATTTAACTGATTCCATCGTTAACTGATTTCATCTTTAACTGATTTCATCGTTAACTGATTTCATCTTCAACTGATTTCATCGTTAACTGATTTCATCTTTAACTGATTTCATCTTCATTTAACTGATTCCATCGTTAACTGATTTCATCGTTAACTGATTTCATCGTTAACTGATTTCATCTTCATTTAACTGATTTCATCGTTAACTGATTTCATCGTTAACTGATTTCATCGTTAACTGATTTCATCTTCATTTAACTGATTTCATCTTTAACTGATTTCATCGTTAACTGATTTCATCGTTAACTGATTTCATCTTTAACTGATTTCAACTTCATTTAACTGATTTCATCGTTAACTGATTTCATCGTTAACTGATTTCATCTTTAACTGATTTCATCTTCATTTAACTGATTTCATCGTTAACTGATTTCATCTTCATTTAACTGATTTCATCGTTAACTGATTTCATCTTCATTTAACTGATTTCATTTTCATTCTTCATTTAACTGATTTCATCGTTAACTGATTTCATCTTTAACTGATTTCATCGTTAACTGATTTCATCTTCATTTAACTGATTTCATCGTTAACTGATTTCATCTTCATTTAACTGATTTCATTTTCATTCTTCATTTAACTGATTTCATCGTTAACTGATTTCATCTTTAACTGATTTCATCGTTAACTGATTTAATCTTCATGTAACTGATTTCATCTGTAACTGATTTCATCGTTAACTGATTTCATCTTCATTTAACTGATTTCATCTTCATTTAACTGATTTCATCTTTAACTGATTTCATCGTTAACTGATTTCATCTTTAACTGATTTCATCGTTAACTGATTTAATCTTCATGTAACTGATTTCATCTGTAACTGATTTCATCTTTAACTGATTTCATCGTTAACTGATTTCATCTTTAACTGATTTCATCGTTAACTGATTTCATCTTCATTTAACTGATTTCATCGTTAACTGATTTCATCTTTAACTGATTTCATCGTTAACTGATTTCATCTTCATTTAACTGATTTCATCTTTAACTGATTTCATCTTCATTTAACTGATTTCATCGTTAACTGATTTCATCTTCATTTAACTGATTTCATCGTTAACTGATTTCATCGTTAACTGATTTCATCGTTAACTGATTTCATCTTTAACTGATTTCATCGTTAACTGATTTAATCTTCATGTAACTGATTTCATCTGTAACTGATTTCATCTTTAACTGATTTCATCGTTAACTGATTTCATCTTCATTTAACTGATTTCATCGTTAACTGATTTCATCTTTAACTGATTTCATCGTTAACTGATTTCATCTTCATTTAACTGATTTCATCTTTAACTGATTTCATCTTCATTTAACTGATTTCATCGTTAACTGATTTCATCGTTAACTGATTTCATCTTCATTTAACTGATTTCATCGTTAACTGATTTCATCGTTAACTGATTTCATCTTTAACTGATTTCATCGTTAACTGATTTCATCTTCATTTAACTGATTTCATTTTCATTCTTCATTTAACTGATTTCATCGTTAACTGATTTCATCTTTAACTGATTTCATCGTTAACTGATTTAATCTTCATGTAACTGATTTCATCTGTAACTGATTTCATCGTTAACTGATTTCATCTTCATTTAACTGATTTCATCGTTAACTGATTTCATCTTCATTTAACTGATTTCATCGTTAACTGATTTCATCGTTAACTGATTTCATCTTCATTTAACTGATTTCATCGTTAACTGATTTCATTCTTCATTTAACTGATTTCATCGTTAACTGATTTCATCTTCATTTAACTGATTTCATCGTTAACTGATTTCATCGTTAACTGATTTCATCTTCATTTAACTGATTCCATCGTTAACTGATTTCATCTTCATTTAACTGATTTCATCTTCATTTAACTGATTTCATCGTTAACTGATTTCATCTTTAACTGATTTCATCGTTAACTGATTTCATCTTCATTTAACTGATTTCATCGTTAACTGATTTCATCGTTAACTGATTTCATCGTTAACTGATTTCATCTTCATTTAACTGATTCCATCGTTAACTGATTTCATCTTTAACTGATTTCATCGTTAACTGATTTCATCTTCAACTGATTTCATCGTTAACTGATTTCATCTTTAACTGATTTCATCTTCATTTAACTGATTCCATCGTTAACTGATTTCATCGTTAACTGATTTCATCGTTAACTGATTTCATCTTCATTTAACTGATTTCATCGTTAACTGATTTCATCGTTAACTGATTTCATCGTTAACTGATTTCATCTTCATTTAACTGATTTCATCTTTAACTGATTTCATCGTTAACTGATTTCATCGTTAACTGATTTCATCTTTAACTGATTTCAACTTCATTTAACTGATTTCATCGTTAACTGATTTCATCGTTAACTGATTTCATCTTTAACTGATTTCATCTTCATTTAACTGATTTCATCGTTAACTGATTTCATCTTCATTTAACTGATTTCATCGTTAACTGATTTCATCTTCATTTAACTGATTTCATTTTCATTCTTCATTTAACTGATTTCATCGTTAACTGATTTCATCTTTAACTGATTTCATCGTTAACTGATTTCATCTTCATTTAACTGATTTCATCGTTAACTGATTTCATCTTCATTTAACTGATTTCATTTTCATTCTTCATTTAACTGATTTCATCGTTAACTGATTTCATCTTTAACTGATTTCATCGTTAACTGATTTAATCTTCATGTAACTGATTTCATCTTCATTTAACTGATTTCATCTTTAACTGATTTCATCGTTAACTGATTTCATCTTTAACTGATTTCATCGTTAACTGATTTAATCTTCATGTAACTGATTTCATCTGTAACTGATTTCATCTTTAACTGATTTCATCGTTAACTGATTTCATCTTTAACTGATTTCATCGTTAACTGATTTCATCTTCATTTAACTGATTTCATCGTTAACTGATTTCATCTTTAACTGATTTCATCGTTAACTGATTTCATCTTCATTTAACTGATTTCATCTTTAACTGATTTCATCTTCATTTAACTGATTTCATCGTTAACTGATTTCATCTTCATTTAACTGATTTCATCGTTAACTGATTTCATCGTTAACTGATTTCATCGTTAACTGATTTCATCTTTAACTGATTTCATCGTTAACTGATTTCATCTTCATTTAACTGATTTCATTTTCATTCTTCATTTAACTGATTTCATCGTTAACTGATTTCATCTTTAACTGATTTCATCGTTAACTGATTTAATCTTCATGTAACTGATTTCATCTGTAACTGATTTCATATTTAACTGATTTCATCGTTAACTGATTTCATCTTCATTTAACTGATTTCATCGTTAACTGATTTCATCTTTAACTGATTTCATCGTTAACTGATTTCATCTTCATTTAACTGATTTCATCGTTAACTGATTTCATCGTTAACTGATTTCATCTTCATTTAACTGATTTCATCGTTAACTGATTTCATCTTCATTTAACTGATTTCATCTTTAACTGATTTCATCTTTAACTGATTTCATCGTTAACTGATTTCATCTTCATTTAACTGATTTCATCGTTAACTGATTTCATCGTTAACTGATTTCATCTTCATTTAACTGATTTCATCGTTAACTGATTTCATCGTTAACTGATTTCATCTTCATTTAACTGATTTCATCGTTAACTGATTTCATATTCATTTAACTGATTTCATCTTTAACTGATTTCATCGTTAACTGATTTCATCTTCATTTAACTGATTTCATCGTTAACTGATTTCATCTTTAACTGATTTCATCGTTCACTGATTTCATCTTTAACTGATTTCATCGTTAACTGATTTAATCTTCATGTAACTGATTTCATCTGTAACTGATTTCATCTTCATTTAACTGATTTCATCGTTAACTGATTTCATCTTCATTTAACTGATTTCATCTTTAACTGATTTCATCTTCATTTAACTGATTTCATCGTTAACTGATTTCATCGTTAACTGATTTCATCTTCATTTAACTGATTTCATCTTTAACTGATTTCATCGTTAACTGATTTCATCTTTAACTGATTTCATCTTTAACTGATTTCATCTTTAACTGATTTCATCTTTAACTGATTTCATCTTCATTTAACTGATTTCATTTTCATTCTTCATTTAACTGATTTCATCGTTAACTGATTTCATCTTTAACTGATTTCATCGTTAACTGATTTAATCTTCATGTAACTGATTTCATCTGTAACTGATTTCATATTTAACTGATTTCATCGTTAACTGATTTCATCTTCATTTAACTGATTTCATCGTTAACTGATTTCATCTTCATTTAACTGATTTCATTTTCATTCTTCATTTAACTGATTTCATCGTTAACTGATTTCATCTTTAACTGATTTCATCGTTAACTGATTTAATCTTCATGTAACTGATTTCATCTGTAACTGATTTCATCTTTAACTGATTTCATCGTTAACTGATTTCATCTTCATTTAACTGATTTCATCGTTAACTGATTTCATCTTCATTTAACTGATTTCATCGTTAACTGATTTCATCTTTAACTGATTTCATCGTTAACTGATTTAATCTTCATGTAACTGATTTCATCTGTAACTGATTTCATCGTTAACTGATTTCATCTTTAATTGATTTCATCGTTAACTGATTTAATCTTCATGTAACTGATTTCATCTGTAACTGATTTCATCGTTAACTGATTTCATCGTTAACTGATTTCATTGTTAACTGATTTCATCTTCATTTAACTGATTTCATCGTTAACTGATTTCATCTGTAACTGATTTCATCGTTAACTGATTTCATCGTTAACTGATTTCATCGTTAACTGATTTCATCTTCATTTAACTGATTTCATCTTCATTTAACTGATTTCATCGTTAACTGATTTCATCTTCATTTAACTGATTTCATCGTTAACTGATTTCATCTTCATTTAACTGATTTCATCTTTAACTGATTTCATCGTTAACTGATTTCATCTTCATTTAACTGATTTCATCTTTAACTGATTTCAACGTTAACTGATTTCATCGTTAACTGATTTCATCGTTAACTGATTTCATCTTTAACTGATTTCATCGTTAACTGATTTCATCTTCATGTAACTGATTTCATCTTTAACTGATTTCATCGTTAACTGATTTCATCTTCATTTAACTGATTTCATCGTTAACTGATTTCATCTTCATTTAACTGATTTCATCTTTAACTGATTTCATCGTTAACTGATTTCATCTTCATTTAACTGATTTCATTTTCAGTCTTCATTTAACTGATTTCATCTTTAACTGATTTCATCGTTAACTGATTTCATCTTCATTTAACTGATTTCATTTTCAGTCTTCATTTAACTGATTTCATCGTTAACTGATTTCATCTTTAACTGATTTCATCGTTAACTGATTTAATCTTCATGTAACTGATTTCATCTGTAACTGATTTCATCGTCAACTGATTTCATCGTTAACTGATTTCATCTTCATTTAACTGATTTCATCTTCATTTAACTGATTTCATCGTTAACTGATTTCATCTTTAACTGATTTCATCGTTAACTGATTTAATCTTCATGTAACTGATTTCATCTGTAACTGATTTCATCTTTAACTGATTTCATCGTTAACTGATTTCATCTTCATTTAACTGATTTCATCGTTAACTGATTTCATCTTTAACTGATTTCATCGTTAACTGATTTCATCTTCATTTAACTGATTTCATCTTTAACTGATTTCATCGTTAACTGATTTCATCTTCATTTAACTGATTTCATCGTTAACTGATTTCATCTTCATTTAACTGATTTCATCTTTAACTGATTTCATCGTTAACTGATTTCATCTTTAACTGATTTCATCGTTAACTGATTTCATCTTCATTTAACTGATTTCATCGTTAACTGATTTCATCTTCATTTAACTGATTTCATCGTTAACTGATTTCATCGTTAACTGATTTCATCTTTAACTGATTTCATCGTTAACTGATTTCATCGTTAACTGATTTCATCTTTAACTGATTTCATCGTTAACTGATTTCACCTTCATTTAACTGATTTCATCTTTAACTGATTTCATCGTTAACTGATTTCATCTTCATTTAACTGATTTCATCTTTAACTGATTTCATCGTTAACTAATTTTATCTTCATTTAACTGATTTCATCTTTAACTGATTTCATCGTTAACTGATTTCATCTTCATTTAACTGATTTCATCGTTAACTGATTTCATCGTTAACTGATTTAATCTTCATGTAACTGATTTCATCTGTAACTGATTTCATCTTTAACTGATTTCATCGTTAACTGATTTCATCTTCATTTAACTGATTTCATCGTTAACTGATTTCATCTTCATTTAACTGATTTCACCGTTAACTGATTTCATCTTCATTTAACTGATTTCATTTTCATTCTTCATTTAACTGATTTCATCGTTAACTGATTTCATCTTTAACTGATTTCATCGTTAACTGATTTAATCTTCATGTAACTGATTTCATCTGTAACTGATTTCATCTTTAACTGATTTCATCGTTAACTGATTTCATCTTCATTTAACTGATTTCATCTTTAACTGATTTCATCGTTAACTGATTTCATCTTCATTTAACTGATTTCATCGTTAACTGATTTCATCTTTAACTGATTTCATCTTTAACTGATTTCATCGTTAACTGATTTCATCTTTAACTGATTTCATCGTTAACTGATTTCATCTTCATTTAACTGATTTCATCGTTAACTGATTTCATTCTTCATTTAACTGATTTCATCGTTAACTGATTTCATCGTTAACTGATTTCATCTTCATTTAACTGATTTCATCGTTAACTGATTTCATCGTTAACTGATTTCATCTTCATTTAACTGATTCCATCGTTAACTGATTTCATCTTCATTTAACTGATTTCATCTTCATTTAACTGATTTCATCGTTAACTGATTTCATCTTTAACTGATTTCATCTTTAACTGATTTCATCGTTAACTGATTTCATCTTCATTTAACTGATTTCATCGTTAACTGATTTCATCGTTAACTGATTTCATCTTCATTTAACTGATTCCATCGTTAACTGATTTCATCTTTAACTGATTTCATCGTTAACTGATTTCATCTTCAACTGATTTCATCGTTAACTGATTTCATCTTTAACTGATTTCATCTTCATTTAAGTGATTCCATCGTTAACTGATTTCATCGTTAACTGATTTCATCGTTAACTGATTTCATCTTCATTTAACTGATTTCATCGTTAACTGATTTCATCGTTAACTGATTTCATCGTTAACTGATTTCATCTTCATTTAACTGATTTCATCTTTAACTGATTTCATCGTTAACTGATTTCATCGTTAACTGATTTCATCGTTAACTGATTTCATCTTTAACTGATTTCAACTTCATTTAACTGATTTCATCGTTAACTGATTTCATCGTTAACTGATTTCATCTTTAACTGATTTCATCTTCATTTAACTGATTTCATCGTTAACTGATTTCATCTTCATTTAACTGATTTCATCGTTAACTGATTTCATCTTCATTTAACTGATTTCATCGTTAACTGATTTCATCTTCATTTAACTGATTTCATTTTCATTCTTCATTTAACTGATTTCATCGTTAACTGATTTCATCTTTAACTGATTTCATCGTTAACTGATTTCATCTTCATTTAACTGATTTCATCGTTAACTGATTTCATCTTCATTTAACTGATTTCATTTTCATTCTTCATTTAACTGATTTCATCGTTAACTGATTTCATCTTTAACTGATTTCATCGTTAACTGATTTAATCTTCATGTAACTGATTTCATCTGTAACTGATTTCATCGTTAACTGATTTCATCTTCATTTAACTGATTTCATCTTCATTTAACTGATTTCATCTTTAACTGATTTCATCGTTAACTGATTTCATCTTTAACTGATTTCATCGTTAACTGATTTAATCTTCATGTAACTGATTTCATCTGTAACTGATTTCATCTTTAACTGATTTCATCGTTAACTGATTTCATCTTCATTTAACTGATTTCATCGTTAACTGATTTCATCTTTAACTGATTTCATCGTTAACTGATTTCATCTTCATTTAACTGATTTCATCTTTAACTGATTTCATCTTCATTTAACTGATTTCATCGTTAACTGATTTCATCTTCATTTAACTGATTTCATCGTTAACTGATTTCATCGTTAACTGATTTCATCTTCATTTAACTGATTCCATCGTTAACTGATTTCATCTTTAACTGATTTCATCGTTAACTGATTTCATCTTCAACTGATTTCATCGTTAACTGATTTCATCTTTAACTGATTTCATCTTCATTTAACTGATTCCATCGTTAACTGATTTCATCGTTAACTGATTTCATCGTTAACTGATTTCATCTTCATGTAACTGATTTCATCGTTAACTGATTTCATCGTTAACTGATTTCATCGTTAACTGATTTCATCTTCATTTAACTGATTTCATCTTTAACTGATTTCATCGTTAACTGATTTCATCGTTAACTGATTTCATCTTTAACTGATTTCATCTTCATTTAACTGATTTCATCGTTAACTGATTTCATCGTTAACTGATTTCATCTTTAACTGATTTCATCTTCATTTAACTGATTTCATCGTTAACTGATTTCATCTTCATTTAACTGATTTCATCGTTAACTGATTTCATCTTCATTTAACTGATTTCATTTTCATTCTTCATTTAACTGATTTCATCGTTAACTGATTTCATCTTTAACTGATTTCATCTTTATCTGATTTCATCGTTAACTGATTTCATCTTCATTTAACTGATTTCATCGTTAACTGATTTCATCTTCATTTAACTGATTTCATTTTCATTCTTCATTTAACTGATTTCATCGTTAACTGATTTCATCTTTAACTGATTTCATCGTTAACTGATTTAATCTTCATGTAACTGATTTCATCTGTAACTGATTTCATCGTTAACTGATTTCATCTTCATTTAACTGATTTCATCTTCATTTAACTGATTTCATCTTTAACTGATTTCATCGTTAACTGATTTCATCTTTAACTGATTTCATCGTTAACTGATTTAATCTTCATGTAACTGATTTCATCTGTAACTGATTTCATCTTTAACTGATTTCATCGTTAACTGATTTCATCTTCATTTAACTGATTTCATCGTTAACTGATTTCATCGTTAACTGATTTCATCGTTAACTGATTTCATCTTCATTTAACTGATTTCATCTTTAACTGATTTCATCTTCATTTAACTGATTTCATCGTTAACTGATTTCATCTTCATTTAACTGATTTCATCGTTAACTGATTTCATCGTTAACTGATTTCATCGTTAACTGATTTCATCTTTAACTGATTTCATCGTTAACTGATTTCATCTTCATTTAACTGATTTCATTTTCATTCTTCATTTAACTGATTTCATCGTTAACTGATTTCATCTTTAACTGATTTCATCGTTAACTGATTTAATCTTCATGTAACTGATTTCATCTGTAACTGATTTCATCGTTAACTGATTTCATCTTCATTTAACTGATTTCATCGTTAACTGATTTCATCGTTAACTGATTTCATCGTTAACTGATTTCATCTTCATTTAACTGATTTCATCGTTAACTGATTTCATTCTTCATTTAACTGATTTCATCGTTAACTGATTTCATCGTTAACTGATTTCATCTTCATTTAACTGATTTCATCGTTAACTGATTTCATCGTTAACTGATTTCATCGTTAACTGATTTCATCTTCATTTAACTGATTCCATCGTTAACTGATTTCATCTTCATTTAACTGATTTCATCTTCATTTAACTGATTTCATCGTTAACTGATTTCATCTTTAACTGATTTCATCGTTAACTGATTTCATCTTCATTTAACTGATTTCATCGTTAACTGATTTCATCGTTAACTGATTTCATCGTTAACTGATTTCATCTTCATTTAACTGATTCCATCGTTAACTGATTTCATCTTTAACTGATTTCATCGTTAACTGATTTCATCTTCAACTGATTTCATCGTTAACTGATTTCATCTTTAACTGATTTCATCTTCATTTAACTGATTCCATCGTTAACTGATTTCATCGTTAACTGATTTCATCGTTAACTGATTTCATCGTTAACTGATTTCATCTTCATTTAACTGATTTCATCGTTAACTGATTTCATCGTTAACTGATTTCATCGTTAACTGATTTCATCTTCATTTAACTGATTTCATCGTTAACTGATTTCATCTTCATTTAACTGATTTCATCGTTAACTGATTTCATCTTCATTTAACTGATTTCATCGTTAACTGATTTCATCGTTAACTGATTTCATCTTCATTTAACTGATTTCATTTTCATTCTTCATTTAACTGATTTCATCGTTAACTGATTTCATCGTTAACTGATTTCATCGTTAACTGATTTCATCTTTAACTGATTTCATCTTCATTTAACTGATTTCATCGTTAACTGATTTCATCTTCATTTAACTGATTTCATCTTTAACTGATTTCATCGTTAACTGATTTCATCGTTAACTGATTTCATCTTTAACTGATTTCATCGTTAACTGATTTCATCTTCATGTAACTGATTTCATCGTTAACTGATTTCATCTTCATTTAACTGATTTCATCTTTAACTGATTTCATCGTTAACTGATTTCATCTTTAACTGATTTCATCTTCATTTAACTGATTTCATCGTTAACTGATTTCATCTTCATTTAACTGATTTCATCGTTAACTGATTTCATCTTTAACTGATTTCATCGTTAACTGATTTAATCTTCATGTAACTGATTTCATCTGTAACTGATTTCATCGTTAACTGATTTCATCTTCATTTAACTGATTTCATCTTTAACTGATTTCATCGTTAACTGATTTCATCTTCATTTAACTGATTTCATTTTCATTCTTCATTTAACTGATTTCATCGTTAACTGATTTCATGTTTAACTGATTTCATCGTTAACTGATTTAATCTTCATGTAACTGATTTCATCTGTAACTGATTTCATCTTTAACTGATTTCATCGTTAACTGATTTCATCTTCATTTAACTGATTTCATCGTTAACTGATTTCATCTTTAACTGATTTCATCGTTAACTGATTTAATCTTCATGTAACTGATTTCATCTGTAACTGATTTCATCGTTAACTGATTTCATCTTCATTTAACTGATTTCATCTTCATTTAACTGATTTCATCTTTAACTGATTTCATCGTTAACTGATTTCATCTTTAACTGATTTCATCGTTAACTGATTTAATCTTCATGTAACTGATTTCATCTGTAACTGATTTCATCTTTAACTGATTTCATCGTTAACTGATTTCATCTTCATTTAACTGATTTCATCGTTAACTGATTTCATCTTTAACTGATTTCATCGTTAACTGATTTCATCTTCATTTAACTGATTTCATCTTTAACTGATTTCATCTTCATTTAACTGATTTCATCGTTAACTGATTTCATCGTTAACTGATTTCATCTTCAACTGATTTCATCGTTAACTGATTTCATCTTTAACTGATTTCATCTTCATTTAACTGATTTCATCGTTAACTGATTTCATCGTTAACTGATTTCATCGTTAACTGATTTCATCTTTAACTGATTTCATCTTCATTTAACTGATTTCATCGTTAACTGATTTCATCTTCATTTAACTGATTTCATCTTTAACTGATTTCATCGTTAACTGATTTCATCGTTAACTGATTTCATCTTTAACTGATTTCATCGTTAACTGATTTCATCTTCATGTAACTGATTTCATCGTTAACTGATTTCATCTTCATTTAACTGATTTCATCTTTAACTGATTTCATCGTTAACTGATTTCATCTTTAACTGATTTCATCTTCATTTAACTGATTTCATCGTTAACTGATTTCATCTTCATTTAACTGATTTCATCGTTAACTGATTTCATCTTTAACTGATTTCATCGTTAACTGATTTAATCTTCATGTAACTGATTTCATCTGTAACTGATTTCATCGTTAACTGATTTCATCTTCATTTAACTGATTTCATCTTTAACTGATTTCATCGTTAACTGATTTCATCTTCATTTAACTGATTTCATTTTCATTCTTCATTTAACTGATTTCATCGTTAACTGATTTCATGTTTAACTGATTTCATCGTTAACTGATTTAATCTTCATGTAACTGATTTCATCTGTAACTGATTTCATCTTTAACTGATTTCATCGTTAACTGATTTCATCTTCATTTAACTGATTTCATCGTTAACTGATTTCATCTTCATTTAACTGATTTCATCTTTAACTGATTTCATCGTTAACTGATTTCATCTTCATTTAACTGATTTCATTTTCATTCTTCATTTAACTGATTTCATCGTTAACTGATTTCATCTTTAACTGATTTCATCGTTAACTGATTTAATCTTCATGTAACTGATTTCATCTGTAACTGATTTCATCGTTAACTGATTTCATCTTCATTTAACTGATTTCATCTTCATTTAACTGATTTCATCTTTAACTGATTTCATCGTTAACTGATTTCATCTTTAACTGATTTCATCGTTAACTGATTTAATCTTCATGTAACTGATTTCATCTGTAACTGATTTCATCTTTAACTGATTTCATCGTTAACTGATTTCATCTTCATTTAACTGATTTCATCGTTAACTGATTTCATCTTTAACTGATTTCATCGTTAACTGATTTCATCTTCATTTAACTGATTTCATCTTTAACTGATTTCATCTTCATTTAACTGATTTCATCGTTAACTGATTTCATCGTTAACTGATTTCATCTTCATTTAACTGATTTCATCTTTAACTGATTTCATCGTTAACTGATTTCATCTTCATTTAACTGATTTCATCGTTAACTGATTTCATCGTTAACTGATTTCATCTTCATTTAACTGATTTCATTTTCATTTTTCATTTAACTGATTTCATCGTTAACTGATTTCATCGTTAACTGATTTCATCTTTAACTGATTTCATCTTCATTTAACTGATTTCATCGTTAACTGATTTCATCTTCATTTAACTGATTTCATCGTTAACTGATTTCATCGTTAACTGATTTCATCGTTAACTGATTTCATCTTTAACTGATTTCATCGTTAACTGATTTCATCTTCATGTAACTGATTTCATCGTTAACTGATTTCATCTTCATTTAACTGATTTCATCTTTAACTGATTTCATCGTTAACTGATTTCATCTTTAACTGATTTCATCGTTAACTGATTTCATCTTTAACTGATTTCATCTTCATTTAACTGATTTCATCGTTAACTGATTTCATCTTCATTTAACTGATTTCATCGTTAACTGATTTCATCTTTAACTGATTTCATCGTTAACTGATTTAATCTTCATGTAACTGATTTCATCTGTAACTGATTTCATCTTTAACTGATTTCATCGTTAACTGATTTCATCTTCATTTAACTGATTTCATCGTTAACTGATTTCATCGTTAACTGATTTCATCTTCATTTAACTGATTTCATCGTTAACTGATTTCATCTTTAACTGATTCCATCGTTAACTGATTTCATCGTTAACTGATTTCATCTTCATTTAACTGATTTCATCGTTAACTGATTTCATCTTCATTTAACTGATTTCATCTTTAACTGATTTCATCTTTAACTGATTTCATCTTCATTTAACTGATTTCATCGTTAACTGATTTCATCGTTAACTGATTTAATCTTCATTTAACTGATTTCATCGTTAACTGATTTCATCGTTAACTGATTTCATCTTCATTTAACTGATTTCATCGTTAACTGATTTCATCTTCATTTAACTGATTTCATCTTTAACTGATTTCATTGTTAACTGATTTCATCTTCATTTAACTGATTTCATCGTTAACTGATTTCATCTTTAACTGATTTCATCGTTCACTGATTTCATCTTTAACTGATTTCATCGTTCACTGATTTAATCTTCATGTAACTGATTTCATCTGTAACTGATTTCATCTTCATTTAACTGATTTCATCGTTAACTGATTTCATCTTCATTTAACTGATTTCATCTTTAACTGATTTCATCTTCATTTAACTGATTTCATCGTTAACTGATTTCATCTTCATTTAACTGATTTCATCTTCATTTAACTGATTTCATCTTTAACTGATTTCATCGTTAACTGATTTCATCTTCATTTAACTGATTTCATCGTTAACTGATTTCATCGTTAACTGATTTCATCTTTAACTGATTTCATCGTTAACTGATTTCATCTTCATTTAACTGATTTCATTTTCATTCTTCATTTAACTGATTTCATCGTTAACTGATTTCATCTTTAACTGATTTCATCGTTAACTGATTTAATCTTCATTTAACTGATTTCATCTTTAACTGATTTCATCGTTAACTGATTTCATCTTCATTTAACTGATTTCATTTTCATTCTTCATTTAACTGATTTCATCGTTAACTGATTTCATCTTTAACTGATTTCATCGTTAACTGATTTAATCTTCATGTAACTGATTTCATCTGTAACTGATTTCATCGTTAACTGATTTCATCTTCATTTAACTGATTTCATCTTCATTTAACTGATTTCATCTTTAACTGATTTCATCGTTAACTGATTTCATCTTTAACTGATTTCATCGTTAACTGATTTAATCTTCATGTAACTGATTTCATCTGTAACTGATTTCATCTTTAACTGATTTCATCGTTAACTGATTTCATCTTCATTTAACTGATTTCATCGTTAACTGATTTCATCTTTAACTGATTTCATCGTTAACTGATTTCATCTTCATTTAACTGATTTCATCTTTAACTGATTTCATCTTCATTTAACTGATTTCATCGTTAACTGATTTCATCGTTAACTGATTTCATCTTCATTTAACTGATTTCATCTTTAACTGATTTCATCGTTAACTGATTTCATCTTCATTTAACTGATTTCATCGTTAACTGATTTCATCGTTAACTGATTTCATCTTCATTTAACTGATTTCATTTTCATTTTTCATTTAACTGATTTCATCGTTAACTGATTTCATCGTTAACTGATTTCATCTTTAACTGATTTCATCTTCATTTAACTGATTTCATCGTTAACTGATTTCATCTTCATTTAACTGATTTCATCTTTAACTGATTTCATCGTTAACTGATTTCATCGTTAACTGATTTCATCGTTAACTGATTTCATCTTTAACTGATTTCATCGTTAACTGATTTCATCTTCATGTAACTGATTTCATCGTTAACTGATTTCATCTTCATTTAACTGATTTCATCTTTAACTGATTTCATCGTTAACTGATTTCATCTTTAACTGATTTCATCGTTAACTGATTTCATCTTTAACTGATTTCATCTTCATTTAACTGATTTCATCGTTAACTGATTTCATCTTCATTTAACTGATTTCATCGTTAACTGATTTCATCTTTAACTGATTTCATCGTTAACTGATTTAATCTTCATGTAACTGATTTCATCTGTAACTGATTTCATCTTTAACTGATTTCATCGTTAACTGATTTCATCTTCATTTAACTGATTTCATCGTTAACTGATTTCATCGTTAACTGATTTCATCTTCATTTAACTGATTTCATCGTTAACTGATTTCATCTTTAACTGATTCCATCGTTAACTGATTTCATCGTTAACTGATTTCATCTTCATTTAACTGATTTCATCGTTAACTGATTTCATCTTCATTTAACTGATTTCATCTTTAACTGATTTCATCTTTAACTGATTTCATCTTCATTTAACTGATTTCATCGTTAACTGATTTCATCGTTAACTGATTTAATCTTCATTTAACTGATTTCATCGTTAACTGATTTCATCGTTAACTGATTTCATCTTCATTTAACTGATTTCATCGTTAACTGATTTCATCTTTAACTGATTTCATCGTTCACTGATTTCATCTTTAACTGATTTCATCGTTAACTGATTTCATCTTCATTTAACTGATTTCATTTTCATTCTTCATTTAACTGATTTCATCGTTAACTGATTTCATCTTTAACTGATTTCATCGTTAACTGATTTAATCTTCATGTAACTGATTTCATTTGTAACTGATTTCATATTTAACTGATTTCATCGTTAACTGATTTCATCTTCATTTAACTGATTTCATCGTTAACTGATTTCATCTTTAACTGATTTCATCGTTAACTGATTTCATCTTCATTTAACTGATTTCATCGTTAACTGATTTCATCTTCATTTAACTGATTTCATCTTCATTTAACTGATTTCATCTTTAACTGATTTCATCGTTCACTGATTTCATCTTTAACTGATTTCATCGTTAACTGATTTAATCTTCATGTAACTGATTTCATCTTTAACTGATTTCATCTTTAACTGATTTCATCTTTAACTGATTTCATCTTCATTTAACTGATTTCATCTTTAACTGATTTCATCTTCATTTAACTGATTTCATCGTTAACTGATTTCATCGTTAACTGATTTAATCTTCATTTAACTGATTTCATCGTTAACTGATTTCATCGTTAACTGATTTCATCTTCATTTAACTGATTTCATCGTTAACTGATTTCATCTTCATTTAACTGATTTCATCTTTAACTGATTTCATTGTTAACTGATTTCATCTTCATTTAACTGATTTCATCGTTAACTGATTTCATCTTTAACTGATTTCATCGTTCACTGATTTCATCTTTAACTGATTTCATCGTTCACTGATTTAATCTTCATGTAACTGATTTCATCTTCATTTAACTGATTTCATCGTTAACTGATTTCATCTTCATTTAACTGATTTCATCTTTAACTGATTTCATCTTCATTTAACTGATTTCATCGTTAACTGATTTCATCTTCATTTAACTGATTTCATCTTTAACTGATTTCATCGTTAACTGATTTCATCTTCATTTAACTGATTTCATCGTTAACTGATTTCATCGTTAACTGATTTCATCTTTAACTGATTTCATCGTTAACTGATTTCATCTTCATTTAACTGATTTCATTTTCATTCTTCATTTAACTGATTTCATCGTTAACTGATTTCATCTTTAACTGATTTCATCGTTAACTGATTTAATCTTCATGTAACTGATTTCATCTGTAACTGATTTCATATTTAACTGATTTCATCGTTAACTGATTTCATCTTCATTTAACTGATTTCATCGTTAACTGATTTCATCTTTAACTGATTTCATCGTTAACTGATTTCATCTTCATTTAACTGATTTCATCGTTAACTGATTTCATCGTTAACTGATTTCATCTTCATTTAACTGATTTCATCGTTAACTGATTTCATCTTTAACTGATTCCATCGTTAACTGATTTCATCGTTAACTGATTTCATCTTCATTTAACTGATTTCATCGTTAACTGATTTCATCTTCATTTAACTGATTTCATCTTTAACTGATTTCATCTTTAACTGATTTCATCGTTAACTGATTTCATCTTCATTTAACTGATTTCATCGTTAACTGATTTCATCTTCATTTAACTGATTTCATCTTTAACTGATTTCATCGTTAACTGATTTCATCTTCATTTAACTGATTTCATCGTTAACTGATTTCATCTTTAACTGATTTCATCGTTCACTGATTTCATCTTTAACTGATTTCATCGTTAACTGATTTAATCTTCATGTAACTGATTTCATCTGTAACTGATTTCATCTTCATTTAACTGATTTCATCGTTAACTGATTTCATCTTCATTTAACTGATTTCATCTTTAACTGATTTCATCTTCATTTAACTGATTTCATCGTTAACTGATTTCATCGTTAACTGATTTCATCTTCATTTAACTGATTTCATCTTTAACTGATTTCATCGTTAACTGATTTCATCTTCATTTAACTGATTTCATCGTTAACTGATTTCATCGTTAACTGATTTCATCTTTAACTGATTTCATCGTTAACTGATTTCATCTTCATTTAACTGATTTCATTTTCATTCTTCATTTAACTGATTTCATCGTTAACTGATTTCATCTTTAACTGATTTCATCGTTAACTGATTTAATCTTCATGTAACTGATTTCATCTGTAACTGATTTCATATTTAACTGATTTCATCGTTAACTGATTTCATCTTCATTTAACTGATTTCATCGTAAACTGATTTCATCTTCATTTAACTGATTTCATCGTTAACTGATTTCATCTTCATTTAACTGATTTCATCTTTAACTGATTTCATCGTTAACTGATTTCATCTTCATTTAACTGATTTCATCGTTAACTGATTTCATCTTTAACTGATTTCATCGTTCACTGATTTCATCTTTAACTGATTTCATCGTTAACTGATTTAATCTTCATGTAACTGATTTCATCTGTAACTGATTTCATCTTCATTTAACTGATTTCATCGTTAACTGATTTCATCTTCATTTAACTGATTTCATCTTTAACTGATTTCATCTTCATTTAACTGATTTCATCGTTAACTGATTTCATCGTTAACTGATTTCATCTTCATTTAACTGATTTCATCTTTAACTGATTTCATCGTTAACTGATTTCATCTTCATTTAACTGATTTCATCGTTAACTGATTTCATCGTTAACTGATTTCATCTTTAACTGATTTCATCGTTAACTGATTTCATCTTCATTTAACTGATTTCATTTTCATTCTTCATTTAACTGATTTCATCGTTAACTGATTTCATCTTTAACTGATTTCATCGTTAACTGATTTAATCTTCATGTAACTGATTTCATCTGTAACTGATTTCATATTTAACTGATTTCATCGTTAACTGATTTCATCTTCATTTAACTGATTTCATCGTTAACTGATTTCATCTTTAACTGATTTCATCTTTAACTGATTTCATCTTCATTTAACTGATTTCATCTTTAACTGATTTCATCGTTCACTGATTTCATCTTTAACTGATTTAATCTTCATGTAACTGATTTCATCTTTAACTGATTTCATCTTTAACTGATTTCATCGTTAACTGATTTCATCTTCATTTAACTGATTTCATCGTTAACTGATTTCATCTTCATTTAACTGATTTCATCTTCATTTAACTGATTTCATCTTTAACTGATTTCATCGTTCACTGATTTCATCGTTAACTGATTTAATCTTCATGTAACTGATTTCATCTTTAACTGATTTCATCTTTAACTGATTTCATCGTTAACTGATTTCATCTTCATTTAACTGATTTCATCGTTAACTGATTTCATCGTTAACTGATTTCATCTTTAACTGATTTCATCGTTAACTGATTTCATCTTCATTTAACTGATTTCATTTTCATTCTTCATTTAACTGATTTCATCGTTAACTGATTTCATCTTTAACTGATTTCATCGTTAACTGATTTCATCTTCATTTAACTGATTTCATTTTCATTCTTCATTTAACTGATTTCATCGTTAACTGATTTCATCTTTAACTGATTTCATCGTTAACTGATTTAATCTTCATGTAACTGATTTCATCTGTAACTGATTTCATCTTTAACTGATTTCATCGTTAACTGATTTCATCTTCATTTAACTGATTTCATCGTTAACTGATTTCATCTTCATTTAACTGATTTCATCGTTAACTGATTTCATCTTTAACTGATTTCATCGTTAACTGATTTAATCTTCATGTAACTGATTTCATCTGTAACTGATTTCATCGTTAACTGATTTCATCTTTAACTGATTTCATCGTTAACTGATTTAATCTTCATGTAACTGATTTCATCTGTAACTGATTTCATCGTTAACTGATTTCATCGTTAACTGATTTCATTGTTAACTGATTTCATCTTCATTTAACTGATTTCATCGTTAACTGATTTCATCTGTAACTGATTTCATCATTAACTGATTTCATCGTTAACTGATTTCATCGTTAACTGATTTCATCTTCATTTAACTGATTCCATCGTTAACTGATTTCATCATTAACTGATTCCATCGTTAACTGATTTCATCGTTAACTGATTTCATCTTCATTTAACTGATTTCATCGTTAACTGATTTCATCTTCATTTAACTGATTTCATCGTTAACTGATTTCATCTTCATTTAACTGATTTCATCTTTAACTGATTTCATCGTTAACTGATTTCATCTTCATTTAACTGATTTCATCTTTAAATGATTTCAACGTTAAATGATTTCATCGTTAACTGATTTCATCGTTAACTGATTTCATCTTTAACTGATTTCATCGTTAACTGATTTAATCTTCATTTAACTGATTTCATCTGTAACTGATTTCATCTTTAACTGATTTCATCTTTAACTGATTTCATATTCATTTAAATGATTTCATCTTCATTTAACTGATTTCATCGTTAACTGATTTCATCGTTAACTGATTTCATCTTCATTTAACTGATTTCATCGTTAACTGATTTCATCTTCATTTAACTGATTCCATCGTTAACTGATTTCATCGTTAACTGATTTCATCTTCATTTAACTGATTTCATCTTCATTTAACTGATTTCATCTTTAACTGTTTTCATCGTTAACTGATTTCATCATTAACTGATTTCATCGTTAACTGATTTCATCTTCATTTAACTGATTTCATCGTTAACTGATTTCATCTTCATTTAACTGATTTCATCCTTAACTGATTTCATCTACATTTAACTGATTTCATCTTTAACTGATTTCATCTTCATTTAACTGATTTCATCTTTAACTGATTTCATCGTTAACTGATTTCATCGTTAACTGATTTCATCTTCATTTAACTGATTTCATTTTCATTCTTCATTTAACTGATTTCATCGTTAACTGATTTCATCTTTAACTGATTTCATCGTTAACTTATTTAATCTTCATGTAACTGATTTCATCTGTAACTGATTTCATCTTTAACTGATTTCATCGTTAACTGATTTCATCTTCATTTAACTGATTTCATCTTCATTTAACTGATTTCATCTTTAACTGATTTCATCTTTAACTGATTTCATCGTTAACTGATTTCATCTTCATTTAACTGATTTCATCGTTAACTGATTTCATCGTTAACTGATTTCATCTCCATTTAACTGATTTCATCGTTAACTGATTTCATCTTCAATTAACTGATTTCATCTTTAACTGATTTCATCGTTAACTGATTTCATCGTTAACTGATTTCATCTTCATTTAACTGATTTCATTTTCATTCTTCATTTAACTGATTTCATCGTTAACTGATTTCATCTTTAACTGATTTCATCGTTAACTTATTTAATCTTCATGTAACTGATTTCATCTGTAACTGATTTCATCTTTAACTGATTTCATCGTTAACTGATTTCATCTTCATTTAACTGATTTCATCTTCATTTAACTGATTTCATCTTTAACTGATTTCATCTTTAACTGATTTCATCGTTAACTGATTTCATCTTCATTTAACTGATTTCATCGTTAACTGATTTCATCTTTAACTGATTTCATCGTTAACTGATTTAATCTTCATGTAACTGATTTCATCTTTAACTGATTTCATCGTTAACTGATTTCATCTTCATTTAACTGATTTCATCTTCATTTAACTGATTTCATCGTTAACTGATTTCATCTTCATTTAACTGATTTCATCTTTAACTGATTTCATCGTTAACTGATTTCATCTTCATTTAACTGATTTCATCATTAACTGATTTCATCGTTAACTGATTTCATCTTTAACTGATTTCATCGTTAACTGATTTCATCTTCATTTAACTGATTTCATCGTTAACTGATTTCATTCTTCATTTAACTGATTTCATCGTTAACTGATTTCATCGTTAACTGATTTCATCTTCATTTAACTGATTTCATCTTCATTTAACTGATTTCATCGTTAACTGATTTCATCGTTAACTGATTTCATCGTTAACTGATTTCATCTTCATTTAACTGATTCCATCGTTAACTGATTTCATCTTCATTTAACTGATTTCATCTTCATTTAACTGATTTCATCGTTAACTGATTTCATCGTTAACTGATTTCATCTTTAACTGATTTCATCGTTAACTGATTTCATCTTCATTTAACTGATTCCATCGTTAACTGATTTCATCGTTAACTGATTTCATCGTTAACTGATTTCATCTTCATTTAACTGATTTCATCGTTAACTGATTTCATCGTTAACTGATTTCATCTTCATTTTACTGATTCCATCGTTAACTGATTTCATCTTTAACTGATTTCCTCGTTAACTGATTTCATCTTCATTTAACTGATTTCATCGTTAACTGATTTCATCGTTAACTGATTTCATCGTTAACTGATTTCATCTTCATGTAACTGATTTCATCTGTAACTGATTTCATCTGTAACTGATTTCATCTTTAACTGATTTCATCTTCATTTAACTGATTTCATCTTTAACTGATTTCATCGTTAACTGATTTCATCTTCATTTAACTGATTTCATCGTTAACTGATTTCATCTTTAACTGATTTCATCGTTAACTGATTTAATCTTCATGTAACTGATTTCATCTTTAACTGATTTCATCGTTAACTGATTTCATCTTCATTTAACTGATTTCATCTTCATTTAACTGATTTCATCGTTAACTGATTTCATCTTCATTTAACTGATTTCATCTTTAACTGATTTCATCGTTAACTGATTTCATCTTCATTTAACTGATTTCATCGTTAACTGATTTCATCTTCATTTAACTGATTTCATCTTTAACTGATTTCATCGTTAACTGATTTCATCTTCATTTAACTGATTTCATCTTTAACTGATTTCATCGTTAACTGATTTCATCTTCATTTAACTGATTTCATCTTTAACTGATTTCATCTTTAACTGATTTCATCGTTAACTGATTTCATCTTCATTTAACTGATTTCATTTTCATTCTTCATTTAACTAGTTTCATCTTTAACTGATTTCATCTTCATTTAACTGATTTAATCTTTAACTGATTTAATCTTCATGTAACTGATTTAATCTTTAACTGATTTCATCTTCATGTAACTGATTTCATCTGTAACTGATTTCATCTGTAACTGATTTCATCTTTAACTGATTTCATCTTTAACTGATTTCATCTTCATTTAACTGATTTCATCGTTAACTGATTTCATCTTCATTTAACTGATTTCATCTTTAACTGATTTCATCGTTAACTGATTTCATCTTCATTTAACTGATTTCATTTTCATTCGTCATTTAACTGATTTCATCTTTAACTGATTTCATCTACATTTAACTGATTTCATCTTTAACTGATTTCATCTTCATTTAACTGATTTCATCTTTATCTGATTTCATCGTTAACTGATTTCATCTCCATTTAACTGATTTCATCGTTAACTGATTTCATCTTCAATTAACTGATTTCATCTTTATCTGATTTCATCGTTAACTGATTTCATCGTTAACTGATTTCATCTTCATTTAACTGATTTCATTTTCATTCTTCATTTAACTGATTTCATCGTTAACTGATTTCATCTTTAACTGATTTCATCGTTAACTTATTTAATCTTCATGTAACTGATTTCATCTGTAACTGATTTCATCTTTAACTGATTTCATCGTTAACTGATTTCATCTTCATTTAACTGATTTCATCTTCATTTAACTGATTTCATCTTCAACTGATTTCATCTTTAACTGATTTCATCTTTAACTGATTTCATCTTCATTTAACTGATTTCATCGTTAACTGATTTCATCGTTAACTGATTTCATCGTTAACTGATTTCATCTTTAACTGATTTCATCGTTAACTGATTTCATCTGCATTTAACTGATTTCATCGTTAACTGATTTCATCTTCATTTAACTGATTTCATCTTTAACTGATTTCATCGTTAACTGATTTCATCTTCATTTAACTGATTTCATTTTCATTCTTCATTTAACTGATTTCATCTTTAACTGATTTCATCGTTAACTGATTTCATCGTTAACTGATTCCATCGTTAACTGATTTCATCGTTAACTGATTTCATCTTCATTTAACTGATTTCATCGTTAACTGATTTCATCGTTAACTGATTTCATCGTTAACTGATTTCATCTTCATTTAACTGATTCCATCGTTAACTGATTTCATCGTTTACTGATTTCATCGTTAACTGATTTCATCTTCATTTAACTGATTTCATTTTCATTCTTCATTTAACTGATTTCATCGTTAACTGATTTCATCGTTAACTGATTTCATCTTCATTTAACTGATTTCATCGTTAACTGATTTCATCGTTAACTGATTTCATCGTTAACTGATTTCATCTTCATTTAACTGATTTCATCTTCATTTAACTGATTTCATCTTCATTTAACTGATTTCATCGTTAACTGATTTCATCTTTTACTGATTTCATCGTTAACTGATTTCATCTTTAACTGATTTCATCGTTAACTGATTTCATCTTCATTTAACTGATTTCATCGTTGACTGATTTCATCTTCATTTAACTGATTCCATCGTTAACTGATTTCATCTTCATTTAACTGATTCCATCATTAACTGATCTCATCGTTAACTGATTTCATCGTTAACTGATTCCATCGTTAACTGATTTCACCGTTAACTGATTTCACCGTTAACTGATTTCATCTTCATTTAACTGATTCCATCGTTAACTGATTTCATCGTTAACTGATTTCATCTTCATTTAACTGATTTCATTTTCATTCTTCATTTAACTGATTTCATCGTTAACTGATTTCATCGTTAACTGATTTCATCGTTAACTGATTTCATCGTTAACTGATTTCATCTTCATTTAACTGATTTCATCGTTAACTGATTTCGTCGTTAACTGATTTCATCTTTAACTGATTTCATCGTTAACTGATTTCATCTTCATTTAACTGATTTCATCGTTAACTGATTTCATCGTTTACTGATTTCATCTTCATTTAACTGATTTCATCGTTAACTGATTTCATCGTTAACTGATTTCATCTTTAACTGATTTCATCGTTAACTGATTTCATCTTCATTTAACGGATTTCATCGTTAACGGATCTCATCGTTAACGGATTTCATCGTTAACGGATTTCATCGTTAACGGATTCCATCGTTAACGGATTTCATCGTTAACTGATTTCATCTTCATTTAACTGATTTCATCGTTAACTGATTTCATCTTCATTTAACTGATTTCATCGTTAACTGATTTCATCGTTAACTGATTTCATCGTTTACTGATTTCATCGTTAACTGATTTCATCTTCATTTAACTGATTTCATTTTCATTCTTCATTTAACTGATTTCATCGTTAACTGATTTCATCGTTAACTGATTTCATCTTCATTTAACTGATTTCATCGTTAACTGATTTCATCGTTAACTGATTTCATCGTTAACTGATTTCATCTTCATTTAACTGATTTCATCTGTAACTGATTTCATCGTTAACTGATTTCATCTTCATTTAACTGATTTCATCTTCATTTAACTGATTTCATCGTTAACTGATGTCATCTTCATTTAACTGATTTCATCGTTAACTGATTTCATCGTTAACTGATTTAATCTTCATGTAACTGATTTCATCTGTAACTGATTTCATCTTCATTTAACTGATTTCATCTTCATTTAACTGATTTCATCGTTAACTGATTTCATCTTCATTTAACTGATTTCATCGTTAACTGATTTCATTGTTAACTGATTTCATCTTTAACTGATTTCATCGTTAACTGATTTCATCTTCATTTAACTGATTTCATCGTTAACTGATTTCATCGTTAACTGATTTCATCTTCATTTAACTGATTCCATCGTTAACTGATTTCATCTTTAACTGATTTCATCGTTAACTGATTTCATCTTCATTTAACTGATTTCATCGTTAACTGATTTCATCGTTAACTGATTTCATCTTCATTTAACTGATTCCATCGTTAACTGATTTCATCTTTAACTGATTTCATCTTCATTTAACTGATTTCATCTTCATTTAACTGATTTCATCGTTAACTGATTTCATCGTTAACTGATTTAATCTTTAACTGATTTCATCGTTAACTGATTTAATCTTCATGTAACTGATTTCATCTGTAACTGATTTCATCTTTAACTGATTTCATCGTTAACTGATTTCATCTTCATTTAACTGATTTCATCTTCATTTAACTGATTTCATCGTTAACTGATTTCATCTTCATTTAACTGATTCCATCGTTAACTGATTTCATCGTTAACTGATTTCATCGTTAACTGATTTCATCTTCATTTAACTGATTTCATCGTTAACTGATTTCATCTTCATTTAACTGATTTCATCGTTAACTGATTTCATCGTTAACTGATTCCATCGTTAACTGATTTCATCGTTAACTGATTTCATATTCATTTAACTGATTTCATCGTTAACTGATTTCATCGTTAACTGATTTCATCTTCATTTAACTGATTCCATCGTTAACTGATTTCATCGTTAACTGATTTCATCTTCATTTAACTGATTTCATCGTTAACTGATTTCATCGTTAACTGATTCCATCGTTAACTGATTTCATCGTTAACTGATTTCATCTTCATTTAACTGATTTCATCGTTAACTGATTTCATCGTTAACTGATTTCATCGTTAACTGATTTCATCTTCATTTAACTGATTCCATCGTTAACTGATTTCATCGTTTACTGATTTCATCGTTAACTGATTTCATCTTCATTTAACTGATTTCATTTTCATTCTTCATTTAACTGATTTCATCGTTAACTGATTTCATCGTTTACTGATTTCATCTTCATTTAACTGATTTCATCGTTAACTGATTTCATCTTCATTTAACTGATTTCATCTTTAACTGATTTCATCGTTCACTGATTTCATCTTCATTTAACTGATTTCATCTTCATTTAACTGATTTCATCGTTAACTGATTTCATCTTTAACTGATTTCATCTTCATTTAACTGATTTCATCTTTAACTGATTTCATCGTTAACTGATTTCATCTTCATTTAACTGATTTCATCGTTGACTGATTTCATCTTCATTTAACTGATTCCATCGTTAACTGATTTCATCTTCATTTAACTGATTCCATCATTAACTGATCTCATCGTTAACTGATTTCATCGTTAACTGATTCCATCGTTAACTGATTTCACCGTTAACTGATTTCACCGTTAACTGATTTCATCTTCATTTAACTGATTCCATCGTTAACAGATTTCATCTTTAACTGATTTCATCGTTAACTGATTTCATCTTTAACTGATTTCATCGTTAACTGATTTCATCTTCATTTAACTGATTTCATCGTTAACTGATTTCATCGTTAACTGATTTCATCGTTAACTGATTTCATCTTCATTTAACTGATTTCATTTTCATTCTTCATTTAACTGATTTCATCGTTAACTGATTTCATCGTTAACTGATTTCATCGTTAACTGATTTCATCTTCATTTAACTGATTTCATCGTTAACTGATTTCGTCGTTAACTGATTTCATCTTTAACTGATTTCATCGTTAACTGATTTCATCTTCATTTAACTGATTTCATCGTTAACTGATTTCATCGTTTACTGATTTCATCTTCATTTAACTGATTTCATCGTTAACTGATTTCATCGTTAACTGATTTCATCTTTAACTGATTTCATCGTTAACTGATTTCATCTTCATTTAACTGATTTCATCGTTAACTGATCTCATCGTTAACGGATTTCATCGTTAACGGATTTCATCGTTAACGGATTCCATCGTTAACGGATTTCATCGTTAACGGATTTCATCGTTAACTGATTTCATCTTCATTTAACTGATTTCATCGTTAACTGATTTCATCTTCATTTAACTGATTTCATCGTTAACTGATTTCATCGTTAACTGATTTCATTTTCATTCTTCATTTAACTGATTTCATCGTTAACTGATTTCATCTTTAACTGATTTTATCGTTAACTGATTTCAACTTCATGTAAATGATTTCATCTGTAACTGATTTCATCGTTAACTGATTTCATCTTCATTGAACTGATTTCATCTTCATTTAACTGATTTCATCGTTAACTGATGTCATCTTCATTTAACTGATTTCATCGTTAACTGATGTCATCTTCATTTAACTGATTTTATCGTTAACTGATTTCATCTTCATTTAACTGATTTCATCTGTAACTGATTTCATCGTTAACTGATTTCATCTTCATTGAACTGATTTCATCTTCATTTAACTGATTTCATCGTTAACTGATGTCATCTTCATTTAACTGATTTCATCGTTAACTGATTTCATCGTTAACTGATTTAATCTTCATGTAACTGATTTCATCTGTAACTGATTTCATCGTTAACTGATTTCATCTTCATTTAACTGATTTCATCGTTAACTGATTTCATCTTCATTTAACTGATTTCATCGTTAACTGATTTCATCGTTAACTGATTTCATCTTCATTTAACTGATTCCATCGTTAACTGATTTCATCTTTAACTGATTTCATCGTTAACTGATTTCATCTTCATTTAACTGATTTCATCGTTAACTGATTTCATCGTTAACTGATTTCATCTTCATTTAACTGATTCCATCGTTAACTGATTTCATCTTTAACTGATTTCATCTTCATTTAACTGATTCCATCGTTAACTGATTTCATCTTTAACTGATTTCATCTTCATTTAACTGATTCCATCGTTAACTGATTTCATCTTTAACTGATTTCATCGTTAACTGATTTCATCTTCATTTAACTGATTTCATCGTTAACTGATTTCATCGTTAACTGATTTCATCTTCATTTAACTGATTCCATCGTTAACTGATTTCATCTTTAACTGATTTCATCTTCATTTAACTGATTCCATCGTTAACTGATTTCATCTTTAACTGATTTCATCTTCATTTAACTGATTCCATCGTTAACTGATTTCATCTTTAACTGATTTCATCGTTAACTGATTTCATCTTCATTTAACTGATTTCATCGTTAACTGATTTCATCGTTAACTGATTTCATCTTCATTTAACTGATTTCATCGTTAACTGATTTCATCTTCATTTAACTGATTTCATCGTTAACTGATTTCATCGTTAACTGATTTCATCTTCATTTAACTGATTCCATCGTTAACTGATTTCATCTTTAACTGATTTCATCGTTAACTGATTTCATCTTCATTTAACTGATTTCATCGTTAACTGATTTCATCGTTAACTGATTTCATCTTCATTTAACTGATTCCATCGTTAACTGATTTCATCTTTAACTGATTTCATCATTAACTGATTTCATCTTCATTTAACTGATTTCATCGTTAACTGATTTCATCGTTAACTGATTTAATCTTTAACTGATTTCATCGTTAACTGATTTAATCTTCATGTAACTGATTTCATCTGTAACTGATTTCATCTTTAACTGATTTCATCGTTAACTGATTTCATCTTCATTTAACTGATTTCATCTTCATTTAACTGATTTCATCGTTAACTGATTTCATCTTCATTTAACTGATTCCATCGTTAACTGATTTCATCGTTAACTGATTTCATCGTTAACTGATTTCATCTTCATTTAACTGATTTCATCGTTAACTGATTTCATCTTCATTTAACTGATTTCATCGTTAACTGATTTCATCGTTAACTGATTCCATCGTTAACTGATTTCATCGTTAACTGATTTCATATTCATTTAACTGATTTCATCGTTAACTGATTTCATCTTTAACTGATTTCATCGTTAACTGATTTCATCGTTAACTGATTTCATCTTCATTTAACTGATTTCATCGTTAACTGATTTCATCGTTAACTGATTTCATCTTCATTTAACTGATTTCATCGTTAACTGATTTCATCGTTAACTGATTTCATCTTCATTTAACTGATTTCATCGTTAACTGATTTCATCGTTAACTGATTTCATCTTCATTTAACTGATTTCATCGTTAACTGATTTCATCTTCATTTAACTGATTCCATCGTTAACTGATTTCATCGTTAACTGATTTCATCTTCATTTAACTGATTTCATCGTTAACTGATTTCATCGTTAACTGATCTCATCGTTAACTGATTCCATCGTGAACTGATTTCACCGTGAACTGATTTCATCTTCATTTAACTGATTCCATCGTTAACTGATTTCATCGTTAACTGATTTCATCTTCATTTAACTGATTTCATTTTCATTCTTCATTTAACTGATTTCATCGTTAACTGATTTCATCTTCATTTAATTGATTTCATCGTTAACTGATTTCATCGTTAACTGATTTCATCGTTAACTGATTTCATCTTCATTTAACTGATTTCATCGTTAACTGATTTCATCGTTAACTGATTTCATCTTTAACTGATTTCATCGTTAACTGATTTCATCTTCATTTAACTGATTTCATCGTTAACTGATTTCATCTTCATTTAATTGATTTCATCGTTAACTGATTTCATCGTTAACTGATTTCATCGTTAACTGATTTCATCTTCATTTAACTGATTTCATCGTTAACTGATTTCATCGTTAACTGATTTCATCGTTAACTGATTTCATCTTCATTTAACTGATTTCATCGTTAACTGATTTCATCGTTAACTGATTCCATCGTTAACTGATTTCATCTTTAACTGATTTCATCGTTAACTGATTTCATCTTCATTTAACTGATTTCATCGTTAACTGATTTCATCTTCATTTAACTGATTTCATCGTTAAGTGATTTCATCGTTAACTGATTTCATCGTTAACTGATTTCATCTTCATTTAACTGATTTCATCGTTAACTGATTTCATCGTTAACTGATTTCATCTTCATTTAACTGATTTCATCGTTAACTGATTTCATCGTTAACTGATTTCATCTTCATTTAACTGATTTCATCGTTAACTGATTTCATCGTTAACTGATTTCATCGTTAACTGATTTCATCTTCATTCTTCATTTAACTGATTTCATCGTTAACTGATTTCATCGTTAACTGATTTCATCTTCATTTAACTGATTTCATCGTTAATTGATTTCATCGTTAACTGATTTCATCGTTAACTGATTTCATCTTCATTTAACTGATTTCATCGTTAACTGATTTCATCGTTAACTGATTTCATCTTTAACTGATTTCATCTTCATTTAACTGATTTCATCGTTAACTGATTTCATCGTTAACTGATTTCATCTTTAACTGATTTCATCTTTAACTGATTTCATCGTTAACTGTTTTCATCTTCATTTAACTGATTTCATCGTTAACTGATTTCATCGTTAACTGATTTCATCTTTAACTGATTTCATCTTTAACTGATTTCATCTTCATTTAACTGATTCCATCGTTAACTGATTTCATCGTTAACTGATTTCATCTTCATTTAACTGATTTCATCGTTAACTGATTTCATCGTTAACTGATTTCATCTTTAACTGATTTCATCGTTAACTGATTTCATCTTCATTTAACTGATTTCATCTTCATTTAACTGATTTCATCGTTAACTGATTCCATCGTTAACTGATTTCATCGTTAACTGATTTCATCTTCATTTAACTGATTTCATCTTTAACTGATTTCATCGTTAACTGATTTCATCTTCATTTAACTGATTTCATCGTTAACTGATTTCATCGTTAACTGATTTCATCTTTAACTGATTTCATCGTTAACTGATTTCATCTTCATTTAACTGATTTCATCGTTAACTGATTTCATCGTTAACTGATTTCATCTTCATTTAACTGATTTCATCGTTAACTGATTTCATCTTCATTTAATTGATTTCATCGTTAACTGATTTCATCGTTAACTGATTTCATCTTCATTTAACTGATTTCATCGTTAACTGATTTCATCGTTAACTGATTCCATCGTTAACTGATTTCATCGTTAACTGATTTCATCGTTAACTGATTTCATCTTCATTTAACTGATTTCATCGTTAACTGATTTCATCGTTAACTGATTTCATCTTCATTTAACTGATTTCATCGTTAACTGATTTCATCGTTAACTGATTTCATCGTTAACTGATTCCATCGTTAACTGATTTCATCGTTAACTGATTCCATCGTTAACTGATTTCATCTTTAACTGATTTCATCGTTAACTGATTTCATCTTCATTTAACTGATTTCATCGTTAACTGATTTCATCTTCATTTAACTGATTTCATCGTTAAGTGATTTCATCGTTAACTGATTTCATCGTTAACTGATTTCATCGTTAATTGATTTCATCTTCATTTAACTGATTTCATCGTTAACTGATTTCATCTTCATTTAACTGATTTCATCGTTAACTGATTTCATCGTTAACTGATTCCATCGTTAACTGATTTCATCGTTAACTGATTCCATCGTTAACTGATTTCATCGTTAACTGATTTCATCGTTAACTGATTTCATCTTCATTTAACTGATTTCATCGTTAACTGATTTCATCTTCATTTAACTGATTTCATCGTTAACTGATTTCATCTTCATTTAACTGATTTCATCGTTAACTGATTTCATCTTCATTTAACTGATTCCATCGTTAACTGATTTCATCGTTAACTGATTTCATCTTCATTTAACTGATTTCATCGTTAACTGATTTCATCGTTAACTGATTTCATCTTCATTTAACTGATTCCATCGTTAACTGATTTCATCGTTAACTGATTCCATCGTTAACTGATTTCATCGTTAACTGATTTCATCTTCATTTAACTGATTCCATCGTTAACTGATTTCATCGTTAACTGATTTCATCGTTAACTGATTTCATCTTCATTTAACTGATTTCATCGTTAACTGATTTCATCTTCATTTAACTGATTTCATCGTTAACTGATTCCATCGTTAACTGATTTCATCGTTAACTGATTTCATCTTCATTTAACTGATTTCATCGTTAACTGATTTCATCGTTAACTGATTTCATCTTCATTTAACTGATTCCATCGTTAACTGATTTCATCGTTTACTGATTTCATCGTTAACTGATTTCATCTTCATTTAACTGATTTCATTTTCATTCTTCATTTAACTGATTTCATCGTTAACTGATTTCATCGTTAACTGATTTCATCTTCATTTAACTGATTTCATCGTTAACTGATTTCATCGTTAACTGATTTCATCTTCATTTAACTGATTTCATCGTTAACTGATTTCATCGTTAACTGATTTCATCGTTAACTGATTTCATCTTTTACTGATTTCATCGTTAACTGATTTCATCTTTAACTGATTTCATCGTTAACTGATTTCATCTTCATTTAACTGATTTCATCGTTGACTGATTTCATCTTCATTTAACTGATTCCATCGTTAACTGATTTCATCTTCATTTAACTGATTCCATCGTTAACTGATCTCATCGTTAACTGATTCCATCGTTAACTGATTTCACCGTTAACTGATTTCACCGTTAACTGATTTCATCTTCATTTAACTGATTCCATCGTTAACAGATTTCATCTTTAACTGATTTCATCGTTAACTGATTTCATCTTTAACTGATTTCATCGTTAACTGATTTCATCTTCATTTAACTGATTTCATCGTTAACTGATTTCATCGTTAACTGATTTCATCGTTAACTGATTTCATCTTCATTTAACTGATTTCATTTTCATTCTTCATTTAACTGATTTCATCGTTAACTGATTTCATCGTTAACTGATTTCATCGTTAACTGATTTCATCTTCATTTAACTGATTTCATCGTTAACTGATTTCATCTTTAACTGATTTCATCGTTAACTGATTTCATCTTCATTTAACTGATTTCATCGTTAACTGATTTCATCGTTTACTGATTTCATCTTCATTTAACTGATTTCATCGTTAACTGATTTCATCGTTAACTGATTTCATCTTTAACTGATTTCATCGTTAACTGATTTCATCTTCTTTTAACTGATTTCATCGTTAACTGATCTCATCGTTAACGGATTTCATCGTTAACGGATTTCATCGTTAACGGATTCCATCGTTAACGGATTTCATCGTTAACTGATTTCATCTTCATTTAACTGATTTCATCGTTAACTGATTTCATCTTCATTTAACTGATTTCATCGTTAACTGATTTCATCGTTAACTGATTTCATTTTCATTCTTCATTTAACTGATTTCATCGTTAACTGATTTCATCTTTAACTGATTTTATCGTTAACTGATTTCATCTTCATGTAACTGATTTCATCTGTAACTGATTTCATCGTTAACTGATTTCATCTTCATTTAACTGATTTCATCTGTAACTGATTTCATCGTTAACTGATTTCATCTTCATTTAACTGATTTCATCTTCATTTAACTGATTTCATCGTTAACTGATGTCATCTTCATTTAACTGATTTCATCGTTAACTGATTTCATCGTTACCTGATTTCATCTTCATTTAACTGATTCCATCGTTAACTGATTTCATCGTTAACTGATTTCATCTTCATTTAACTGATTTCATCTTCATTTAACTGATTTCATCGTTAACTGATTCCATCGTTAACTGATTTCATCTTCATTTAACTGATTTCATCGTTAACTGATTTCATCTTCATTTAACTGATTTCATTGTTAACTGATTTCATCGTTAACTGATTTCATCGTTAACTGATTTCATCTTCATTTATCTGATTTCATCGTTAACTGATTTCATCTTCATTTAACTGATTCCATCGTTAACTGATTTCATCGTTAACTGATTTCATCTTCATTTAACTGATTTCATCGTTAACTGATTTCATCGTTAACTGATTTCATCTTCATTTAACTGATTCCATCGTTAACTGATTTCATCGTTAACTGATTTCATCGTTAACTGATTTCATCTTCATTTAACTGATTTCATCGTTAACTGATTTCATCGTTAACTGATTTCATCGTTAACTGATTCCATCGTTAACTGATTTCATCGTTAACTGATTTCATCTTCATTTAACTGATTTCATCGTTAACTGATTTCATCGTTAACTGATTTCATCGTTAACTGATTTCATCTTCATTTAACTGATTCCATCGTTAACTGATTTCATCGTTTACTGATTTCATCGTTAACTGATTTCATCTTCATTTAACTGATTTCATTTTCATTCTTCATTTAACTGATTTCATCGTTAACTGATTTCATCGTTAACTGATTTCATCTTCATTTAACTGATTTCATCGTTAACTGATTTCATCGTTAACTGATTTCATCTTCATTTAACTGATTTCATCGTTAACTGATTTCATCGTTAACTGATTTCATCTTTTACTGATTTCATCGTTAACTGATTTCATCTTTAACTGATTTCATCGTTAACTGATTTCATCTTCATTTAACTGATTTCATCGTTGACTGATTTCATCTTCATTTAACTGATTCCATCGTTAACTGATTTCATCTTCATTTAACTGATTCCATCGTTAACTGATCTCATCGTTAACTGATTTCATCGTTAACTGATTCCATCGTTAACTGATTTCACCGTTAACTGATTTCACCGTTAACTGATTTCATCTTCATTTAACTGATTCCATCGTTAACAGATTTCATCTTTAACTGATTTCATCGTTAACTGATTTCATCTTTAACTGATTTCATCTTCATTTAACTGATTTCATCGTTAACTGATTTCATCGTTAACTGATTTCATCGTTAACTGATTTCATCTTCATTTAACTGATTTCATTTTCATTCTTCATTTAACTGATTTCATCGTTAACTGATTTCATCGTTAACTGATTTCATCGTTAACTGATTTCATCTTCATTTAACTGATTTCATCGTTAACTGATTTCGTCGTTAACTGATTTCATCTTTAACTGATTTCATCGTTAACTGATTTCATCTTCATTTAACTGATTTCATCGTTAACTGATTTCATCGTTTACTGATTTCATCTTCATTTAACTGATTTCATCGTTAACTGATTTCATCTTTAACTGATTTCATCGTTAACTGATTTCATCTTCATTTAACTGATTTCATCGTTAACTGATCTCATCGTTAACGGATTTCATCGTTAACGGATTCCATCGTTAACGGATTTCATCGTTAACGGATTTCATCGTTAACTGATTTCATCTTCATTTAACTGATTTCATCGTTAACTGATTTCATCTTCATTTAACTGATTTCATCGTTAACTGATTTCATTTTCATTCTTCATTTAACTGATTTCATCGTTAACTGATTTCATCTTTAACTGATTTTATCGTTAACTGATTTCAACTTCATGTAAATGATTTCATCTGTAACTGATTTCATCGTTAACTGATTTCATCTTCATTTAACTGATTTCATCTGTAACTGATTTCATCGTTAACTGATTTCATCTTCATTTAACTGATTTCATCTTCATTTAACTGATTTCATCGTTAACTGATGTCATCTTCATTTAACTGATTTCATCGTTAACTGATTTCATCGTTAACTGATTTAATCTTCATGTAACTGATTTCATCTGTAACTGATTTCATCGTTAACTGATTTCATCTTCATTTAACTGATTTCATCTTCATTTAACTGATTTCATCGTTAACTGATTTCATCTTCATTTAACTGATTTCATCGTTAACTGATTTCATTGTTAACTGATTTCATCTTTAACTGATTTCATCGTTAACTGATTTCATCTTCATTTAACTGATTTCATCGTTAACTGATTTCATCGTTAACTGATTTCATCTTCATTTAACTGATTCCATCGTTAACTGATTTCATCTTTAACTGATTTCATCGTTAACTGATTTCATCTTCATTTAACTGATTTCATCGTTAACTGATTTCATCGTTAACTGATTTCATCTTCATTTAACTGATTCCATCGTTAACTGATTTCATCTTTAACTGATTTCATCATTAACTGATTTCATCTTCATTTAACTGATTTCATCGTTAACTGATTTCATCGTTAACTGATTTAATCTTTAACTGATTTCATCGTTAACTGATTTCATCTTCATTTAACTGATTTCATCTTCATTTAACTGATTTCATCGTTAACTGATTTCATCGTTTACTGATTTCATCTTCATTTAACTGATTTCATCGTTAACTGATTTCATCTTCATTTAACTGATTTCATCGTTAACTGATTTCATCGTTAACTGATTCCATCGTTAACTGATTTCATCGTTAACTGATTTCATATTCATTTAACTGATTTCATCGTTAACTGATTTCATCGTTAACTGATTTCATCGTTAACTGATTTCATCTTCATTTAACTGATTCCATCGTTAACTGATTTCATCGTTAACTGATTTCATCGTTAACTGATTTCATCTTCATTTAACTGATTTCATCGTTAACTGATTTCATCGTTAACTGATTTCATCGTTAACTGATTCCATCGTTAACTGATTTCATCGTTAACTGATTTCATCTTCATTTAACTGATTTCATCGTTAACTGATTTCATCGTTAACTGATTTCATCGTTAACTGATTTCATCTTCATTTAACTGATTTCATTTTCATTCTTCATTTAACTGATTTCATCGTTAACTGATTTCATCGTTAACTGATTTCATCTTCATTTAACTGATTTCATCGTTAACTGATTTCATCGTTAACTGATTTCATCGTTAACTGATTTCATCGTTAACTGATTTCATCTTTTACTGATTTCATCGTTAACTGTTTTCATCTTTTACTGATTTCATCGTTAACTGATTTCATCTTTAACTGATTTCATCGTTAACTGATTTCATCTTCATTTAACTGATTTCATCGTTGACTGATTTCATCTTCATTTAACTGATTCCATCGTTAACTGATTTCATCTTCATTTAACTGATTCCATCGTTAACTGATCTCATCGTTAACTGATTTCATCGTTAACTGATTCCATCGTTAACTGATTTCACCGTTAACTGATTTCACCGTTAACTGATTTCATCTTCATTTAACTGATTCCATCGTTAACAGATTTCATCGTTAACTGATTTCATCGTTAACTGATTTCATCGTTAACTGATTTCATCTTCATTTAACTGATTTCATCGTTAACTGATTTCATCGTTAACTGATTTCATCGTTAACTGATTTCATCTTCATTTAACTGATTTCATTTTCATTCTTCATTTAACTGATTTCATCGTTAACTGATTTCATCGTTAACTGATTTCATCGTTAACTGATTTCATCTTCATTTAACTGATTTCATCGTTAACTGATTTCGTCGTTAACTGATTTCATCTTTAACTGATTTCATCGTTAACTGATTTCATCTTCATTTAACTGATTTCATCGTTAACTGATTTCATCGTTTACTGATTTCATCTTCATTTAACTGATTTCATCGTTAACTGATTTCATCGTTAACTGATTTCATCTTTAACTGATTTCATCGTTAACTGATTTCATCTTCATTTAACTGATTTCATCGTTAACTGATCTCATCGTTAACGGATTTCATCGTTAACGGATTCCATCGTTAACGGATTTCATCGTTAACGGATTTCATCGTTAACTGATTTCATCTTCATTTAACTGATTTCATCGTTAACTGATTTCATCTTCATTTAACTGATTTCATCGTTAACTGATTTCATCGTTAACTGATTTCATTTTCATTCTTCATTTAACTGATTTCATCGTTAACTGATTTCATCTTTAACTGATTTTATCGTTAACTGATTTCAACTTCATGTAAATGATTTCATCTCTAACTGATTTCATCGTTAACTGATTTCATCTTCATTTAACTGATTTCATCTGTAACTGATTTCATCGTTAACTGATTTCATCTTCATTTAACTGATTTCATCTTCATTTAACTGATTTCATCGTTAACTGATGTCATCTTCATTTAACTGATTTCATCGTTAACTGATTTCACCGTTAACTGATTTAATCTTCATGTAACTGATTTCATCTGTAACTGATTTCATCGTTAACTGATTTCATCTTCATTTAACTGATTTCATCTTCATTTAACTGATTTCATCGTTAACTGATTTCATCTTCATTTAACTGATTTCATCGTTAACTGATTTCATTGTTAACTGATTTCATCTTTAACTGATTTCATCGTTAACTGATTTCATCTTCATTTAACTGATTTCATCGTTAACTGATTTCATCGTTAACTGATTTCATCTTCATTTAACTGATTCCATCGTTAACTGATTTCATCTTTAACTGATTTCATCGTTAACTGATTTCATCTTCATTTAACTGATTTCATCGTTAACTGATTTCATCGTTAACTGATTTCATCTTCATTTAACTGATTCCATCGTTAACTGATTTCATCTTTAACTGATTTCATCATTAACTGATTTCATCTTCATTTAACTGATTTCATCGTTAACTGATTTCATCGTTAACTGATTTAATCTTTAACTGATTTCATCGTTAACTGATTTAATCTTCATGTAACTGATTTCATCTGTAACTGATTTCATCTTTAACTGATTTCATCGTTAACTGATTTCATCTTCATTTAACTGATTTCATCTTCATTTAACTGATTTCATCGTTAACTGATTTCATCTTCATTTAACTGATTCCATCGTTAACTGATTTCATCGTTAACTGATTTCATCGTTAACTGATTTCATCTTCATTTAACTGATTTCATCGTTAACTGATTTCATCTTCATTTAACTGATTTCATCGTTAACTGATTTCATCGTTAACTGATTCCATCGTTAACTGATTTCATCGTTAACTGATTTCATATTCATTTAACTGATTTCATCGTTAACTGATTTCATCGTTAACTGATTTCATCTTTAACTGATTTCATCGTTAACTGATTTCATCTTCATTTAACTGATTTCATCGTTAACTGATTTCATCGTTAACTGATTTCATCTTCATTTAACTGATTTCATCGTTAACTGATTTCATCGTTAACTGATTTCATCTTCATTTAACTGATTTCATCGTTAACTGATTTCATCGTTAACTGATTTCATCTTCATTTAACTGATTTCATTTTCATTCTTCATTTAACTGATTTCATCGTTAACTGATTTCATCTTCATTTAACTGATTTCATCGTTAACTGATTTCATCTTCATTTAACTGATTTCATCGTTAACTGATTTCATCGTTAACTGATTTCATCTTCATTTAACTGATTTCATCATTAACTGATTTCATCGTTAACTGATTTCATCGTTAACTGATTTAATCTTCATGTAACTGATTTCATCTGTAACTGATTTCATCTTTAACTGATTTCATCGTTAACTGATTTCATCTTCATTTAACTGATTCCATCGTTAACTGATTTCATCTTTAACTGATTTCATCGATAACTGATTTCATCTTCATTTAACTGATTTCATCGTTAACTGATTTCATCGTTAACTGATTTCATCTTCATTTAACTGATTTCATCGTTAACTGATTTCATCGTTAACTGATTTCATCTTTAACTGATTTCATCGTTAACTGATTTCATCTTCATTTAACTGATTTCATCGTTAACTGATTTCATCTTCATTTAACTGATTTCATCTTCATTTAACTGATTTCATCGTTAACTGATTTCATCTTCATTTAACTGATTTCATCGTTAACTGATTTCATCTTCATTTAACTGATTCCATCGTTAGCTGATTTCATCTTTAACTGATTTCATCGTTAACTGATTTCATCTTCATTTAACTGATTTCATCGTTAACTGATTTCATCGTTAACTGATTTCATCTTCATTTAACTGATTTCATCGTTAACTGATTTCATCTTCATTTAACTGATTTCATCGTTAACTGATTTCATCGTTAACTGATCTCATCGTTAACTGATTTCATCGTTAACTGATTTCATCGTTAACTGATTTCATCTTCATTTAACTGATTTCATCGTTAACTGATTTCATCGTTAACTGATTTCATCTTCATTTAACTGATTTCATCGTTAACTGATTTCATCGTTAACTGATTTCATCGTTAACTGATTCCATCGTTAACTGATTTCATCGTTAACTGATTCCATCGTTAACTGATTTCATCGTTAACTGATTTCATCGTTAAGTGATTTCATCGTTAACTGATTTCATCGTTAACTGATTTCATCGTTAACTGATTTCATCTTCATTTAACTGATTTCATCGTTAACTGATTTCATCTTCATTTAACTGATTTCATCGTTAAGTGATTTCATCGTTAACTGATTTCATCTTTAACTGATTTCATCGTTAACTGATTTCATCTTCATTTAACTGATTTCATCGTTAACTGATTTCATCGTTAACTGATTCCATCGTTAACTGATTTCATCGTTAACTGATTCCATCGTTAACTGATTTCATCGTTAACTGATTTCATCTTCATTTAACTGATTTCATCGTTAACTGATTTCATCTTCATTTAACTGATTTCATTTTCATTCTTCATTTAACTGATTTCATCGTTAACTGATTTCATCTTCATTTAACTGATTTCATCGTTAACTGATTTCATCGTTAACTGATTTCATCTTCATTTAACTGATTTCATTTTCATTCTTCATTTAACTGATTTCATCGTTAACTGATTTCATCTTCATTTAACTGATTTCATCGTTAACTGATTTCATCGTTAACTGATTTCATCTTCATTTAACTGATTCCATCGTTAACTGATTTCATCCTTAACTGATTTCATCTTCATTTAACTGATTTCCTCGTTAAGTGATTTCATCGTTAACTGATTTCATCGTTAACTGATTTCATCGTTAACTGATTTCATCGTTAACTGATTTCATCTTCATTTAACTGATTTCATCTTCATTTAACTGATTTCATCGTTAAGTGATTTCATCTTCATTTAACTGATTTCATCGTTAACTGATTTCATCGTTAACTGATTTCATCTTCATTTAACTGATTTCATTTTCATTCTTCATTTAACTGATTTCATCGTTAACTGATTTCATCTTTAACTGATTTCATCGTTAACTGATTTCATCTTCATTTAACTGATTTCCTCGTTAAGTGATTTCATCGTTAACTGATTTCATCGTTAACTGATTTCATCGTTAACTGATTTCATCTTCATTTAACTGATTTCATTGTTAACTGATTTCATCGTTAACTGATTTCATCTTCATTTAACTGATTTCATCGTTAACTGATTTCATCGTTAACTGATTCCATCGTTAACTGATTTCATCGTTAACTGATTCCATCGTTAACTGATTTCATCGTTAACTGATTTCATCTTCATTTAACTGATTTCATCGTTAACTGATTTCATCTTCATTTAACTGATTTCATTTTCATTCTTCATTTGACTGATTTCATCGTTAACTGATTTCATCTTCATTTAACTGATTTCATCGTTAACTGATTTCATCGTTAACTGATTTCATCTTCTTTTAACTGATTTCATCGTTAACTGATTTCATCTTCATTTAATTGATTTCATCGTTAACTGATTTCATCGTTAACTGATTTCATCTTCATTTAACTGATTTCATCGTTAACTGATTTCATCGTTAACTGATTTCATCTTCATTTAACTGATTTCATCGTTAACTGATTTCATCTTCATTTAACTGATTCCATCGTTAACTGATTTCATCGTTAACTGATTTCATCGTTAACTGATTTCATCTTCATTTAACTGATTTCATCGTTAACTGATTTCATCGTTAACTGATTTCATCTTCATTTAACTGATTTCATTTTCATTCTTCATTTAACTGATTTCATCGTTAACTGATTTCATCTTCATTTAACTGATTTCATCGTTAACTGATTTCATCGTTAACTGATTTCATCTTCATTTAACTGATTCCATCGTTAACTGATTTCATCGTTAACTGATTTCATCTTCATTTAACTGATTTCATCGTTAACTGATTTCATCGTTAACTGATTCCATCGTTAACTGATTTCATCGTTAACTGATTTCATCTTCATTTAACTGATTTCATCGTTAACTGATTTCATCTTCATTTAACTGATTTCATCGTTAACTGATTTCATCGTTAACTGATTTCATCGTTAACTGATTTCATCTTCATTTAACTGATTTCATCGTTAACTGATTCCATCGTTAACTGATTTCATCTTTAACTGATTTCATCGTTAACTGATTTCATCTTCATTTAACTGATTTCATCGTTAACTGATTTCATCGTTAACTGATTTCATCTTTAACTGATTTCATCGTTAACTGATTTCATCTTCATTTAACTGATTTCATCGTTAACTGATTTCATCGCTAACTGATTTCATCTTCATTTAACTGATTTCATCGTTAACTGATTTCATCTTCATTTAACTGATTTCATCGTTAACTGATTTCATCGTTAACTGATTTCATCTTCATTTAACTGATTTCATTTTCATTCTTCATTTAACTGATTTCATCGTTAACTGATTTCATCTTCATTTAATTGATTTCATCGTTAACTGATTTCATCGTTAACTGATTTCATCGTTAACTGATTTCATCTTCATTTAACTGATTTCATCGTTAACTGATTTCATCGTTAACTGATTTCATCTTCATTTAACTGATTTCATCGTTAACTGATTTCATCGTTAACTGATTTCATCGTTAACTGATTTCATCTTCATTTAACTGATTTCATCGTTAACTGATTTCATCGTTAACTGATTTCATCTTTAACTGATTTCATCGTTAACTGATTTCATCTTCATTTAACTGATTTCATCGTTAACTGATTTCATCGTTAACTGATTTCATCTTTAACTGATTTCATCGTTAACTGATTTCATCTTCATTTAACTGATTTCATCGTTAACTGATTTCATCTTCATTTAACTGATTTCATCGTTAACTGATTTCATCGTTAACTGATTTCATCTTCATTTAACTGATTCCATCGTTAACTGATTTCATCGTTAACTGATTTCATCGTTAACTGATTTCATCTTCATTTAACTGATTTCATCGTTAACTGATTTCATCGTTAACTGATTTCATCTTTAACTGATTTCATCGTTAACTGATTTCATCTTCATTTAACTGATTTCATCGTTAACTGATTTCATCGTTAACTGATTTCATCGTTAACTGATTTCATCTTCATTTAACTGATTTCATCGTTAACTGATTTCATCGTTAACTGATTCCATCGTTAACTGATTTCATCGTTAACTGATTTCATCTTCATTTAACTGATTTCATCGTTAACTGATTTCATCTTCATTTAACTGATTTCATCGTTAACTGATTCCATCGTTAACTGATTTCATCTTCATTTAACTGATTTCATCGTTAACTGATTTCATCGTTAACTGATTTCATCTTCATTTAACTGATTTCATCGTTAACTGATTTCATCGTTAACTGATTTCATCGTTAACTGATTTCATCTTCATTTAACTGATTTCATCGTTAACTGATTTCATCGTTAACTGATTTCATCTTCATTTAACTGATTTCATCGTTAACTGATTTCATCGTTAACTGATTCCATCGTTAACTGATTTCATCTTTAACTGATTTCATCGTTAACTGATTTCATCTTCATTTAACTGATTTCATCGTTAAGTGATTTCATCGTTAACTGATTTCATCTTCATTTAACTGATTTCATCGTTAACTGATTTTATCTTCATTTAACTGATTCCATCGTTAACTGATTTCATCGTTAACTGATTTCATCGTTAACTGATTTCATCTTTAACTGATTTCATCTTCATTTAACTGATTTCATCGTTAACTGATTTCATCGTTAACTGATTTCATCGTTAACTGATTTCATCTTCATTTAACTGATTTCATCGTTAACTGATTTCATCGTTAACTGATTCCATCGTTAACTGATATCATCGTTAACTGATTTCATCTTCATTTAACTGATTTAATTTTCATTCTTCATTTAACTGATTTCATCGTTAACTGATTTCATCTTCATTTAACTGATTTCATCGTTAACTGATTTCATCTTTAACTGATTTCATCGTTAACTGATTTCATCTTCATTTAACTGATTTCATCGTTAACTGATTTCATCTTCATTTAATTGATTTCATCGTTAACTGATTTCATCGTTAACTGATTTCATCGTTAACTGATTTCATCTTCATTTAACTGATTTCATCGTTAACTGATTTCATCTTCATTTAACTGATTTCATCGTTAACTGATTTCATCGTTAACTGATTCCATCGTTAACTGATTTCATCGTTAACTGATTTCATCGTTAACTGATTTCATCTTCATTTAACTGATTTCATCGTTAACTGATTTCATCGTTAACTGATTTCATTTTTAACTGATTTCATCGTTAACTGATTTCATCTTCATTTAACTGATTTCATCGTTAACTGATTTCATCGTTAACTGATTTCATCTTCATTTAACTGATTTCATCGTTAACTGATTTCATCGTTAACTGATTCCATCGTTAACTGATTTCATCTTTAACTGATTTCATCGTTAACTGATTTCATCTTCATTTAACTGATTTCATCGTTAAGTGATTTCATCGTTAACTGATTTCATCGTTAACTGATTTCATCGTTAACTGATTTCATCTTCATTTAACTGATTTCATCGTTAACTGATTTCATCGTTAACTGATTTCATCTTCATTTAACTGATTTCATTGTTAACTGATTTCATCGTTAACTGATTTCATCTTCATTTAACTGATTTCATCGTTAACTGATTTCATCGTTAACTGATTCCATCGTTAACTGATTTCATCTTTAACTGATTTCATCGTTAACTGATTTCATCTTCATTTAACTGATTTCATCGTTAAGTGATTTCATCGTTAACTGATTTCATCGTTAACTGATTTCATCTTCATTTAACTGATTTCATCTTCATTTAACTGATTTCATCGTTAACTGATTTCATCTTCATTTAACTGATTTCATCGTTAACTGATTTCATCGTTAACTGATTTCATCGTTAACTGATTTCATCTTCATTTAACTGATTCCATCGTTAACTGATTTCATCGTTAACTGATTTCATCGTTAACTGATTTCATCGTTAACTGATTTCATCTTTAACTGATTTCATCGTTAACTGATTTCATCTTCATTTAACTGATTTCATCGTTAACTGATTTCATCGTTAACTGATTTCATCTTCATTTAACTGATTTCATCGTTAACTGATTTCATCGTTAACTGATTTCATCGTTAACTGATTTCATCTTCATTTAACTGATTTCATCTTCATTTAACTGATTTCATCGTTAACTGATTTCATCGTTAACTGATTTCATCTTCATTTAACTGATTTCATTTTCATTCTTCATTTAACTGATTTCATCGTTAACTGATTTCATCTTCATTTAACTGATTTCATCGTTAACTGATTTCATCGTTAACTGATTTCATCTTTAACTGATTTCATCGTTAACTGATTTCATCTTCATTTAACTGATTTCATCGTTAACTGATTTCATCTTCATTTAATTGATTTCATCGTTAACTGATTTCATCGTTAACTGATTTCATCGTTAACTGATTTCATCTTCATTTAACTGATTTCATCGTTAACTGATTCCATCGTTAACTGATTTCATCATTAACTGATTTCATCTTCATTTAACTGATTTCATCGTTAACTGATTTCATCGTTAACTGATTTCATCTTTAACTGATTTCATCGTTAACTGATTTCATCTTCATTTAACTGATTTCATCGTTAACTGATTTCATCGTTAACTGATTTCATCTTTAACTGATTTCATCGTTAACTGATTTCATCTTCATTTAACTGATTTCATCGTTAACTGATTTCATCGTTAACTGATTTCATCTTCATTTAACTGATTTCATCGTTAACTGATTTCATCGTTAACTGATTCCATCGTTAACTGATTTCATCTTTAACTGATTTCATCGTTAACTGATTTCATCTTCATTTAACTGATTTCATCGTTAAGTGATTTCATCGTTAACTGATTTCATCGTTAACTGATTTCATCGTTAACTGATTTCATCTTCATTTAACTGATTTCATTTTCATTCTTCATTTAACTGATTTCATCGTTAACTGATTTCATCGTTAACTGATTTCATCTTCATTTAACTGATTTCATCGTTAACTGATTTCATCGTTAACTGATTTCATCTTTAACTGATTTCATCGTTAACTGATTTCATCTTCATTTAACTGATTTCATCTTCATTTAATTGATTTCATCGTTAACTGATTTCATCGTTAACTGATTTCATCGTTAACTGATTTCATCTTCATTTCACTGATTTCATCGTTAACTGATTTCATCGTTAACTGATTTCATCTTTAACTGATTTCATCGTTAACTGATTTCATCTTCATTTAACTGATTTCATCGTTAACTGATTTCATCGTTAACTGATTTCATCTTCATTTAACTGATTTCATCGTTAACTGATTTCATCGTTAACTGATTTCATCTTCATTTAACTGATTCCATCGTTAACTGATTTCATCTTCATTTAACTGATTCCATCGTTAACTGATTTCATCGTTAACTGATTTCATCGTTAACTGATTTCATCTTCATTTAACTGATTTCATCGTTAACTGATTTCATCGTTAACTGATTTCATCTTTAACTGATTTCATCGTTAACTGATTTCATCTTCATTTAACTGATTTCATCGTTAACTGATTTCATCGTTAACTGATTTCATCTTCATTTAACTGATTTCATCGTTAACTGATTTCATCGTTAACTGATTCCATCGTTAACTGATTTCATCGTTAACTGATTTCATCGTTAACTGATTTCATCTTCATTTAACTGATTTCATCGTTAACTGATTTCATCTTCATTTAACTGATTTCATCGTTAACTGATTTCATCGTTAACTGATTTCATCGTTAACTGATTTCATCTTCATTTAACTGATTTCATTTTCATTCTTCATTTAACTGATTTCATCGTTAACTGATTTCATCTTCATTTAATTGATTTCATCGTTAACTGATTTCATCGTTAACTGATTTCATCTTCATTTAACTGATTTCATCGTTAACTGATTTCATCGTTAACTGATTTCATCTTCATTTAACTGATTTCATCGTTAACTGATTTCATCGTTAACTGATTTCATCGTTAACTGATTTCATCTTCATTTAACTGATTTCATCGTTAACTGATTTCATCGTTAACTGATTTCATCTTTAACTGATTTCATCGTTAACTGATTTCATCTTCATTTAACTGATTTCATCGTTAACTGATTTCATCGTTAACTGATTTCATCTTTAACTGATTTCATCGTTAACTGATTTCATCTTTAACTGATTTCATCGTTAACTGATTTCATCTTCATTTAACTGATTTCATCGTTAACTGATTTCATCTTCATTTAACTGATTTCATCGTTAACTGATTTCATCTTTAACTGATTTCATCGTTAACTGATTTCATCTTCATTTAACTGATTTCATCGTTAACTGATTTCATCTTCATTTAATTGATTTCATCGTTAACTGATTTCATCGTTAACTGATTTCATCGTTAACTGATTTCATCGTTAACTGATTTCATCTTCATTTAACTGATTTCATCGTTAACTGATTCCATCGTTAACTGATTTCATCTTCATTTAACTGATTTCATCGTTAACTGATTTCATCGTTAACTGATTCCATCGTTAACTGATTTCATCTTTAACTGATTTCATCGTTAACTGATTTCATCTTCATTTAACTGATTTCATCGTTAAGTGATTTCATCGTTAACTGATTTCATCTTCATTTAACTGATTTCATTGTTAACTGATTTCATCGTTAACTGATTTCATCTTCATTTAACTGATTTCATCGTTAACTGATTTCATCGTTAACTGATTCCATCGTTAACTGATTTCATCGTTAACTGATTTCATCGTTAACTGATTTCATCTTCATTTAACTGATTTCATCGTTAACTGATTTCATCTTCATTTAACTGATTTCATTTTCATTCTTCATTTAACTGATTTCATCGTTAACTGATTTCATCTTCATTTAACTGATTTCATCGTTAACTGATTTCATCGTTAACTGATTTCATCTTCATTTAACTGATTTCATCGTTAACTGATTTCATCGTTAACTGATTTCATCTTCATTTAACTGATTTCATCGTTAACTGATTTCATCGTTAACTGATTCCATCGTTAACTGATTTCATCTTTAACTGATTTCATCGTTAACTGATTTCATCTTCATTTAACTGATTTCATCGTTAAGTGATTTCATCGTTAACTGATTTCATCTTCATTTAACTGATTTCATTGTTAACTGATTTCATCGTTAACTGATTTCATCTTCATTTAACTGATTTCATCGTTAACTGATTTCATCGTTAACTGATTCCATCGTTAACTGATTTCATCTTCATTTAACTGATTTCATCGTTAACTGATTTCATCTTCATTTAACTGATTTCATTTTCATTCTTCATTTAACTGATTTCATCGTTAACTGATTTCATCTTCATTTAACTGATTTCATCGTTAACTGATTTCATCGTTAACTGATTTCATCGTTAACTGATTTCATCTTCTTTTAACTGATTTCATCGTTAACTGATTTCATCTTCATTTAATTGATTTCATCGTTAACTGATTTCATCGTTAACTGATTTCATCTTCATTTAACTGATTTCATCGTTAACTGATTTCATCTTCATTTAACTGATTTCATCGTTAACTGATTTCATCTTCATTTAACTGATTTCATCGTTAACTGATTTCATCGTTAACTGATTTCATCTTCATTTAACTGATTCCATCGTTAACTGATTTCATCGTTAACTGATTTCATCGTTAACTGATTTCATCTTTAACTGATTTCATCGTTTACTGATTTCATCTTCATTTAACTGATTTCATCGTTAACTGATTTCATCTTCATTTAACTGATTTCATTTTCATTCTTCATTTAACTGATTTCATCGTTAACTGATTTCATCTTCATTTAACTGATTTCATCGTTAACTGATTTCATCGTTAACTGATTTCATCTTCATTTAACTGATTTCATCGTTAACTGATTTCATCGTTAACTGATTCCATCGTTAACTGATTTCATCTTTAACTGATTTCATCGTTAACTGATTTCATCTTCATTTAACTGATTTCATCGTTAAGTGATTTCATCGTTAACTGATTTCATCTTCATTTAACTGATTTCATTGTTAACTGATTTCATCGTTAACTGATTTCATCTTCATTTAACTGATTTCATCGTTAACTGATTTCATCGTTAACTGATTCCATCGTTAACTGATTTCATCTTCATTTAACTGATTTCATCGTTAACTGATTTCATCTTCATTTAACTGATTTCATTTTCATTCTTCATTTAACTGATTTCATCGTTAACTGATTTCATCTTCATTTAACTGATTTCATCGTTAACTGATTTCATCGTTAACTGATTTCATCGTTAACTGATTTCATCTTCATTTAACTGATTTCATTTTCATTCTTCATTTAACTGATTTCATCGTTAACTGATTTCATCTTCATTTAACTGATTTCATCGTTAACTGATTTCATCTTCATTTAACTGATTTCATCGTTAACTGATTTCATCGTTAACTGATTTCATCGTTAACTGATTTCATCTTCATTTAACTGATTTCATCGTTAACTGATTTCATCGTTAACTGATTCCATCGTTAACTGATTTCATCTTCATTTAACTGATTTCATCTTCATTTAACTGATTTCATCGTTAACTGATTTCATCGTTAACTGATTTCGTCTTCATTTAACTGATTTCATCGTTAACTGATTTCATCTTTAACTGATTTCATCGTTAACTGATTTCATCTTCATTTAACTGATTTCATCGTTAACTGATTTCATCGTTAACTGATTTCATCGTTAACTGATTTCATCTTCATTTAACTGATTCCATCGTTAACTGATTTCATCGTTAACTGATTTCATCTTCATTTAACTGATTTCATCGTTAACTTATTTCATCGTTAACTGATTCCATCGTTAACTGATTTCATCTTTAACTGATTTCATCGTTAACTGATTTCATCTTCATTTAACTGATTTCATCGTTAACTGATTTCATCTTCATTTAATTGATTTCATCGTTAACTGATTTCATCCTTAACTGATTTCATCTTCATTTAACTGATTTCATCGTTAACTGATTTCATCGTTAACTGATTTCATCTTCATTTAACTGATTTCATCGTTAACTGATTTCATCGTTAACTGATTTCATCGTTAACTGATTTCATCTTCATTTAACTGATTTCATCGTTAACTGATTTCATCTTCATTTAACTGATTTCATCGTTAACTGATTTCATCGTTAACTGATTTCATCGTTAACTGATTTCATCTTCATTTAACTGATTTCATTGTTAACTGATTTCATCGTTAACTGATTTCATCTTCATTTAACTGATTTCATCGTTAACTGATTTCATCGTTAACTGATTTCATCGTTAACTGATTTCATCTTCATTTAACTGATTTCATTTTCATTCTTCATTTAACTGATTTCATCGTTAACTGATTTCATCTTCATTTAACTGATTTCATCGTTAACTGATTTCATCGTTAACTGATTTCATCTTTAACTGATTTCATCGTTAACTGATTTCATCTTCATTTAACTGATTTCATCGTTAACTGATTTCATCTTCATTTAATTGATTTCATCGTTAACTGATTTCATCGTTAACTGATTTCATCGTTAACTGATTTCATCTTCATTTAACTGATTTCATCGTTAACTGATTTCATCGTTAACTGATTTCATCGTTAACTGATTTCATCTTTAACTGATTTCATCGTTAACTGATTTCATCTTCATTTAACTGATTTCATCGTTAACTGATTTCATCTTCATTTAATTGATTTCATCGTTAACTGATTTCATCGTTAACTGATTTCATCGTTAACTGATTTCATCTTCATTTAACTGATTTCATCGTTAACTGATTTCATCGTTAACTGATTTCATCTTCATTTAACTGATTTCATCGTTAACTGATTTCATCGTTAATTGATTTCATCGTTAACTGATTTCATCTTCATTTAACTGATTTCATCGTTAACTGATTTCATCGTTAACTGATTTCATCTTTAACTGATTTCATCTTCATTTAACTGATTTCATCGTTAACTGATTTCATCGTTAACTGATTTCATCTTCATTTAATTGATTTCATCGTTAACTGATTTCATCGTTAACTGATTTCATCGTTAACTGATTTCATCTTCATTTAACTGATTTCATCGTTAACTGATTTCATCGTTAACTGATTTCATCGTTAACTGATTTCATCTTCATTTAACTGATTTCATCGTTAACTGATTTCATCGTTAACTGATTTCATCTTCATTTAACTGATTTCATCGTTAACTGATTTCATCGTTAATTGATTTCATCGTTAACTGATTTCATCTTCATTTAACTGATTTCATCGTTAACTGATTTCATCGTTAATTGATTTCATCGTTAACTGATTTCATCTTCATTTAACTGATTTCATTTTCATTCTTCATTTAACTGATTTCATCGTTAACTGATTTCATCGTTAACTGATTTCATCTTCATTTAACTGATTTCATCGTTAACTGATTTCATCGTTAATTGATTTCATCGTTAACTGATTTCATCTTCATTCTTCATTTAACTGATTTCATCGTTAACTGATTTCATCTTCATTTAACTGATTTCATCGTTAACTGATTTCATCGTTAACTGATTTCATCGTTAACTGATTTCATCTTCATTTAACTGATTTCATCGTTAACTGATTTCATCTTCATTCTTCATTTAACTGATTTCATCTTTAACTGATTTCATCGTTAACTGATTTCATCTTCATTTAACTGATTTCATCGTTAATTGATTTCATCGTTAACTGATTTCATCGTTAACTGATTTCATCTTCATTTAACTGATTTCATCGTTAACTGATTTCATCGTTAACTGATTTCATCTTTAACTGATTTCATCTTCATTTAACTGATTTCATCGTTAACTGATTTCATCGTTAACTGATTTCATCTTCATTTAACTGATTTCATTGTTAACTGATTTCATCGTTAACTGATTTCATCTTCATTTAACTGATTTCATCGTTAACTGATTTCATCGTTAACTGATTTCATCGTTAACTGATTTCATCTTCATTTAACTGATTTCATTTTCATTCTTCATTTAACTGATTTCATCGTTAACTGATTTCATCTTCATTTAACTGATTTCATCGTTAACTGATTTCATCGTTAACTGATTTCATCGTTAACTGATTTCATCTTTAACTGATTTCATCGTTAACTGATTTCATCTTCATTTAACTGATTTCATCGTTAACTGATTTCATCTTCATTTAATTGATTTCATCGTTAACTGATTTCATCGTTAACTGATTTCATCGTTAACTGATTTCATCTTCATTTAACTGATTTCATCGTTAACTGATTTCATCGTTAACTGATTTCATCGTTAACTGATTTCATCTTCATTTAACTGATTTCATCTTCATTTAACTGATTTCATCGTTAACTGATTTCATCGTTAACTGATTTCATCTTCATTTAATTGATTTCATCGTTAACTGATTTCATCGTTAACTGATTTCATCGTTAACTGATTTCATCTTTAACTGATTTCATCGTTAACTGATTTCATCTTCATTTAACTGATTTCATCGTTAACTGATTTCATCTTCATTTAATTGATTTCATCGTTAACTGATTTCATCGTTAACTGATTTCATCGTTAACTGATTTCATCTTCATTTAACTGATTTCATCGTTAACTGATTTCATCGTTAACTGATTTCATCTTCATTTAACTGATTTCATCGTTAACTGATTTCATCGTTAATTGATTTCATCGTTAACTGATTTCATCTTCATTTAACTGATTTCATCGTTAACTGATTTCATCGTTAACTGATTTCATCTTTAACTGATTTCATCTTCATTTAACTGATTTCATCGTTAACTGATTTCATCGTTAACTGATTTCATCTTCATTTAATTGATTTCATCGTTAACTGATTTCATCGTTAACTGATTTCATCGTTAACTGATTTCATCTTCATTTAACTGATTTCATCGTTAACTGATTTCATCGTTAACTGATTTCATCGTTAACTGATTTCATCTTCATTTAACTGATTTCATCGTTAACTGATTTCATCGTTAACTGATTTCATCTTCATTTAACTGATTTCATCGTTAACTGATTTCATCGTTAATTGATTTCATCGTTAACTGATTTCATCTTCATTTAACTGATTTCATCGTTAACTGATTTCATCGTTAATTGATTTCATCGTTAACTGATTTCATCTTCATTTAACTGATTTCATTTTCATTCTTCATTTAACTGATTTCATCGTTAACTGATTTCATCGTTAACTGATTTCATCTTCATTTAACTGATTTCATCGTTAACTGATTTCATCGTTAATTGATTTCATCGTTAACTGATTTCATCTTCATTCTTCATTTAACTGATTTCATCGTTAACTGATTTCATCTTCATTTAACTGATTTCATCGTTAACTGATTTCATCGTTAACTGATTTCATCGTTAACTGATTTCATCTTCATTTAACTGATTTCATCGTTAACTGATTTCATCTTCATTCTTCATTTAACTGATTTCATCTTTAACTGATTTCATCGTTAACTGATTTCATCTTCATTTAACTGATTTCATCGTTAATTGATTTCATCGTTAACTGATTTCATCGTTAACTGATTTCATCTTCATTTAACTGATTTCATCGTTAACTGATTTCATCGTTAACTGATTTCATCTTTAACTGATTTCATCTTCATTTAACTGATTTCATCGTTAACTGATTTCATCGTTAACTGATTTCATCTTCATTTAACTGATTTCATTGTTAACTGATTTCATCGTTAACTGATTTCATCTTCATTTAACTGATTTCATCGTTAACTGATTTCATCGTTAACTGATTTCATCGTTAACTGATTTCATCTTCATTTAACTGATTTCATTTTCATTCTTCATTTAACTGATTTCATCGTTAACTGATTTCATCTTCATTTAACTGATTTCATCGTTAACTGATTTCATCGTTAACTGATTTCATCGTTAACTGATTTCATCTTTAACTGATTTCATCGTTAACTGATTTCATCTTCATTTAACTGATTTCATCGTTAACTGATTTCATCTTCATTTAATTGATTTCATCGTTAACTGATTTCATCGTTAACTGATTTCATCGTTAACTGATTTCATCTTCATTTAACTGATTTCATCGTTAACTGATTTCATCGTTAACTGATTTCATCGTTAACTGATTTCATCTTCATTTAACTGATTTCATCTTCATTTAACTGATTTCATCGTTAACTGATTTCATCGTTAACTGATTTCATCTTCATTTAATTGATTTCATCGTTAACTGATTTCATCGTTAACTGATTTCATCGTTAACTGATTTCATCTTCATTTAACTGATTTCATCGTTAACTGATTTCATCGTTAACTGATTTCATCTTCATTTAATTGATTTCATCGTTAACTGATTTCATCGTTAACTGATTTCATCGTTAACTGATTTCATCTTCATTTAACTGATTTCATCGTTAACTGATTTCATCGTTAACTGATTTCATCGTTAACTGATTTCATCTTCATTTAACTGATTTCATCGTTAACTGATTTCATCGTTAACTGATTTCATCTTCATTTAACTGATTTCATCGTTAACTGATTTCATCGTTAATTGATTTCATCGTTAACTGATTTCATTTTCATTCTTCATTTAACTGATTTCATCGTTAACTGATTTCATCGTTAACTGATTTCATCTTCATTTAACTGATTTCATCGTTAACTGATTTCATCGTTAACTGATTTCATCGTTAACTGATTTCATCTTCATTTAACTGATTTCATCGTTAACTGATTTCATCGTTAACTGATTTCATCTTCATTTAACTGATTTCATCGTTAACTGATTTCATCGTTAACTGATTTCATCGTTAACTGATTTCATCGTTAACTGATTTCATCTTCATTTAACTGATTTCATTGTTAACTGATTTCATCGTTAACTGATTTCATCTTCATTTAACTGATTTCATCGTTAACTGATTTCATCGTTAACTGATTTCATCTTCATTTAACTGATTTCATTTTCATTCTTCATTTAACTGATTTCATCGTTAACTGATTTCATCTTCATTTAACTGATTTCATCGTTAACTGATTTCATCGTTAACTGATTTCATCGTTAACTGATTTCATCTTTAACTGATTTCATCGTTAACTGATTTCATCTTCATTTAACTGATTTCATCGTTAACTGATTTCATCTTCATTTAATTGATTTCATCGTTAACTGATTTCATCGTTAACTGATTTCATCGTTAACTGATTTCATCTTCATTTAACTGATTTCATCGTTAACTGATTTCATCGTTAACTGATTTCATCTTCATTTAACTGATTTCATTTTCATTCTTCATTTAACTGATTTCATCGTTAACTGATTTCATCTTCATTTAATTGATTTCATCGTTAACTGATTTCATCGTTAACTGATTTCATCGTTAACTGATTTCATCTTCATTTAACTGATTTCATCGTTAACTGATTTCATCGTTAACTGATTTCATCGTTAACTGATTTCATCTTCATTTAACTGATTTCATCGTTAACTGATTTCATCGTTAACTGATTTCATCTTCATTTAACTGATTTCATCGTTAACTGATTTCATCGTTAATTGATTTCATCGTTAACTGATTTCATTTTCATTCTTCATTTAACTGATTTCATCGTTAACTGATTTCATCGTTAACTGATTTCATCTTCATTTAACTGATTTCATCGTTAACTGATTTCATCGTTAATTGATTTCATCGTTAACTGATTTCATCTTCATTCTTCATTTAACTGATTTCATCGTTAACTGATTTCATCTTCATTTAACTGATTTCATCGTTAACTGATTTCATCGTTAACTGATTTCATCTTCATTTAACTGATTTCATCGTTAACTGATTTCATCTTCATTCTTCATTTAACTGATTTCATCTTTAACTGATTTCATCGTTAACTGATTTCATCTTCATTTAACTGATTTCATCGTTACTTGATTTCATCGTTAACTGATTTCATCGTTAACTGATTTCATCTTCATTTAACTGATTTCATCGTTAACTGATTTCATCGTTAACTGATTTCATCTTTAACTGATTTCATCTTCATTTAACTGATTTCATCGTTAACTGATTTCATCGTTAACTGATTTCATCGTTAACTGATTTCATCTTCATTTAACTGATTTCATTGTTAACTGATTTCATCGTTAACTGATTTCATCTTCATTTAACTGATTTCATCGTTAACTGATTTCATCGTTAACTGATTTCATCGTTAACTGATTTCATCTTCATTTAACTGATTTCATTTTCATTCTTCATTTAACTGATTTCATCTTTAACTGATTTCATCTTCATTTAACTGATTTCATCGTTAACTGATTTCATCGTTAACTGATTTCATCGTTAACTGATTTCATCTTCATTTAACTGATTTCATTGTTAACTGATTTCATCGTTAACTGATTTCATCTTCATTTAACTGATTTCATCGTTAACTGATTTCATCGTTAACTGATTTCATCGTTAACTGATTTCATCTTCATTTAACTGATTTCATCGTTAACTGATTTCATCGTTAACTGATTTCATCTTCATTTAACTGATTTCATTTTCATTCTTCATTTAACTGATTTCATCGTTAACTGATTTCATCTTCATTTAATTGATTTCATCGTTAACTGATTTCATCGTTAACTGATTTCATCGTTAACTGATTTCATCTTCATTTAACTGATTTCATCGTTAACTGATTTCATCGTTAACTGATTTCATCTTCATTTAACTGATTTCATTTTCATTCTTCATTTAACTGATTTCATCGTTAACTGATTTCATCTTCATTTAATTGATTTCATCGTTAACTGATTTCATCGTTAACTGATTTCATCGTTAACTGATTTCATCTTCATTTAACTGATTTCATCGTTAACTGATTTCATCGTTAACTGATTTCATCTTCATTTAACTGATTTCATCGTTAACTGATTTCATCTTCATTTAATTGATTTCATCGTTAACTGATTTCATCGTTAACTGATTTCATCGTTAACTGATTTCATCTTCATTTAACTGATTTCATCGTTAACTGATTTCATCGTTAACTGATTTCATCGTTAACTGATTTCATCTTCATTTAACTGATTTCATCGTTAACTGATTTCATCGTTAACTGATTTCATCTTCATTTAACTGATTTCATCGTTAACTGATTTCATCGTTAATTGATTTCATCGTTAACTGATTTCATCTTCATTTAACTGATTTCATCGTTAACTGATTTCATCTTCATTTAACTGATTTCATCGTTAACTGATTTCATCGTTAACTGATTTCATCTTCATTTAACTGATTTCATTTTCATTCTTCATTTAACTGATTTCATCGTTAACTGATTTCATCTTCATTTAATTGATTTCATCGTTAACTGATTTCATCGTTAACTGATTTCATCGTTAACTGATTTCATCTTCATTTAACTGATTTCATCGTTAACTGATTTCATCGTTAACTGATTTCATCTTCATTTAACTGATTTCATTTTCATTCTTCATTTAACTGATTTCATCGTTAACTGATTTCATCTTCATTTAATTGATTTCATCGTTAACTGATTTCATCGTTAACTGATTTCATCGTTAACTGATTTCATCTTCATTTAACTGATTTCATCGTTAACTGATTTCATCGTTAACTGATTTCATCTTCATTTAACTGATTTCATCGTTAACTGATTTCATCTTCATTTAATTGATTTCATCGTTAACTGATTTCATCGTTAACTGATTTCATCGTTAACTGATTTCATCTTCATTTAACTGATTTCATCGTTAACTGATTTCATCGTTAACTGATTTCATCGTTAACTGATTTCATCTTCATTTAACTGATTTCATCGTTAACTGATTTCATCGTTAACTGATTTCATCTTCATTTAACTGATTTCATCGTTAACTGATTTCATCGTTAATTGATTTCATCGTTAACTGATTTCATCTTCATTTAACTGATTTCATCGTTAACTGATTTCATCGTTAATTGATTTCATCGTTAACTGATTTCATCTTCATTTAACTGATTTCATTTTCATTCTTCATTTAACTGATTTCATCGTTAACTGATTTCATCGTTAACTGATTTCATCTTCATTTAACTGATTTCATCGTTAACTGATTTCATCGTTAATTGATTTCATCGTTAACTGATTTCATCTTCATTCTTCATTTAACTGATTTCATCGTTAACTGATTTCATCTTCATTTAACTGATTTCATCGTTAACTGATTTCATCGTTAACTGATTTCATCGTTAACTGATTTCATCTTCATTTAACTGATTTCATCGTTAACTGATTTCATCTTCATTCTTCATTTAACTGATTTCATCTTTAACTGATTTCATCGTTAACTGATTTCATCTTCATTTAACTGATTTCATCGTTAATTGATTTCATCGTTAACTGATTTCATCGTTAACTGATTTCATCTTCATTTAACTGATTTCATCGTTAACTGATTTCATCGTTAACTGATTTCATCTTTAACTGATTTCATCTTCATTTAACTGATTTCATCGTTAACTGATTTCATCGTTAACTGATTTCATCTTCATTTAACTGATTTCATTGTTAACTGATTTCATCGTTAACTGATTTCATCTTCATTTAACTGATTTCATCGTTAACTGATTTCATCGTTAACTGATTTCATCGTTAACTGATTTCATCTTCATTTAACTGATTTCATTTTCATTCTTCATTTAACTGATTTCATCGTTAACTGATTTCATCTTCATTTAACTGATTTCATCGTTAACTGATTTCATCGTTAACTGATTTCATCGTTAACTGATTTCATCTTTAACTGATTTCATCGTTAACTGATTTCATCTTCATTTAACTGATTTCATCGTTAACTGATTTCATCTTCATTTAATTGATTTCATCGTTAACTGATTTCATCGTTAACTGATTTCATCGTTAACTGATTTCATCTTCATTTAACTGATTTCATCGTTAACTGATTTCATCGTTAACTGATTTCATCGTTAACTGATTTCATCTTCATTTAACTGATTTCATCTTCATTTAACTGATTTCATCGTTAACTGATTTCATCGTTAACTGATTTCATCTTCATTTAATTGATTTCATCGTTAACTGATTTCATCGTTAACTGATTTCATCGTTAACTGATTTCATCTTCATTTAACTGATTTCATCGTTAACTGATTTCATCGTTAACTGATTTCATCTTCATTTAATTGATTTCATCGTTAACTGATTTCATCGTTAACTGATTTCATCGTTAACTGATTTCATCTTCATTTAACTGATTTCATCGTTAACTGATTTCATCGTTAACTGATTTCATCGTTAACTGATTTCATCTTCATTTAACTGATTTCATCGTTAACTGATTTCATCGTTAACTGATTTCATCTTCATTTAACTGATTTCATCGTTAACTGATTTCATCGTTAATTGATTTCATCGTTAACTGATTTCATTTTCATTCTTCATTTAACTGATTTCATCGTTAACTGATTTCATCGTTAACTGATTTCATCTTCATTTAACTGATTTCATCGTTAACTGATTTCATCGTTAACTGATTTCATCGTTAACTGATTTCATCTTCATTTAACTGATTTCATCGTTAACTGATTTCATCGTTAACTGATTTCATCTTCATTTAACTGATTTCATCGTTAACTGATTTCATCGTTAACTGATTTCATCGTTAACTGATTTCATCGTTAACTGATTTCATCTTCATTTAACTGATTTCATTGTTAACTGATTTCATCGTTAACTGATTTCATCTTCATTTAACTGATTTCATCGTTAACTGATTTCATCGTTAACTGATTTCATCTTCATTTAACTGATTTCATTTTCATTCTTCATTTAACTGATTTCATCGTTAACTGATTTCATCTTCATTTAACTGATTTCATCGTTAACTGATTTCATCGTTAACTGATTTCATCGTTAACTGATTTCATCTTTAACTGATTTCATCGTTAACTGATTTCATCTTCATTTAACTGATTTCATCGTTAACTGATTTCATCTTCATTTAATTGATTTCATCGTTAACTGATTTCATCGTTAACTGATTTCATCGTTAACTGATTTCATCTTCATTTAACTGATTTCATCGTTAACTGATTTCATCGTTAACTGATTTCATCTTCATTTAACTGATTTCATTTTCATTCTTCATTTAACTGATTTCATCGTTAACTGATTTCATCTTCATTTAATTGATTTCATCGTTAACTGATTTCATCGTTAACTGATTTCATCGTTAACTGATTTCATCTTCATTTAACTGATTTCATCGTTAACTGATTTCATCGTTAACTGATTTCATCGTTAACTGATTTCATCTTCATTTAACTGATTTCATCGTTAACTGATTTCATCGTTAACTGATTTCATCTTCATTTAACTGATTTCATCGTTAACTGATTTCATCGTTAATTGATTTCATCGTTAACTGATTTCATTTTCATTCTTCATTTAACTGATTTCATCGTTAACTGATTTCATCGTTAACTGATTTCATCTTCATTTAACTGATTTCATCGTTAACTGATTTCATCGTTAATTGATTTCATCGTTAACTGATTTCATCTTCATTCTTCATTTAACTGATTTCATCGTTAACTGATTTCATCTTCATTTAACTGATTTCATCGTTAACTGATTTCATCGTTAACTGATTTCATCTTCATTTAACTGATTTCATCGTTAACTGATTTCATCTTCATTCTTCATTTAACTGATTTCATCTTTAACTGATTTCATCGTTAACTGATTTCATCTTCATTTAACTGATTTCATCGTTACTTGATTTCATCGTTAACTGATTTCATCGTTAACTGATTTCATCTTCATTTAACTGATTTCATCGTTAACTGATTTCATCGTTAACTGATTTCATCTTTAACTGATTTCATCTTCATTTAACTGATTTCATCGTTAACTGATTTCATCGTTAACTGATTTCATCGTTAACTGATTTCATCTTCATTTAACTGATTTCATTGTTAACTGATTTCATCGTTAACTGATTTCATCTTCATTTAACTGATTTCATCGTTAACTGATTTCATCGTTAACTGATTTCATCGTTAACTGATTTCATCTTCATTTAACTGATTTCATTTTCATTCTTCATTTAACTGATTTCATCTTTAACTGATTTCATCTTCATTTAACTGATTTCATCGTTAACTGATTTCATCGTTAACTGATTTCATCGTTAACTGATTTCATCTTCATTTAACTGATTTCATTGTTAACTGATTTCATCGTTAACTGATTTCATCTTCATTTAACTGATTTCATCGTTAACTGATTTCATCGTTAACTGATTTCATCGTTAACTGATTTCATCTTCATTTAACTGATTTCATCGTTAACTGATTTCATCGTTAACTGATTTCATCTTCATTTAACTGATTTCATTTTCATTCTTCATTTAACTGATTTCATCGTTAACTGATTTCATCTTCATTTAATTGATTTCATCGTTAACTGATTTCATCGTTAACTGATTTCATCGTTAACTGATTTCATCTTCATTTAACTGATTTCATCGTTAACTGATTTCATCGTTAACTGATTTCATCTTCATTTAACTGATTTCATTTTCATTCTTCATTTAACTGATTTCATCGTTAACTGATTTCATCTTCATTTAATTGATTTCATCGTTAACTGATTTCATCGTTAACTGATTTCATCGTTAACTGATTTCATCTTCATTTAACTGATTTCATCGTTAACTGATTTCATCGTTAACTGATTTCATCTTCATTTAACTGATTTCATCGTTAACTGATTTCATCGTTAACTGATTTCATCGTTAACTGATTTCATCTTCATTCTTCATTTAACTGATTTCATCGTTAACTGATTTCATCTTCATTTAACTGATTTCATCGTTAACTGATTTCATCGTTAACTGATTTCATCGTTAACTGATTTCATCTTCATTTAACTGATTTCATTGTTAACTGATTTCATCGTTAACTGATTTCATCTTCATTTAACTGATTTCATCGTTAACTGATTTCATCGTTAACTGATTTCATCTTCATTTAACTGATTTCATTTTCATTCTTCATTTAACTGATTTCATCGTTAACTGATTTCATCTTCATTTAACTGATTTCATCGTTAACTGATTTCATCGTTAACTGATTTCATCGTTAACTGATTTCATCGTTAACTGATTTCATCGTTAACTGATTTCATCTTCATTTAACTGATTTCATCGTTAACTGATTTCATCTTCATTTAATTGATTTCATCGTTAACTGATTTCATCGTTAACTGATTTCATCGTTAACTGATTTCATCTTCATTTAACTGATTTCATCGTTAACTGATTTCATCGTTAACTGATTTCATCTTCATTTAACTGATTTCATTTTCATTCTTCATTTAACTGATTTCATCGTTAACTGATTTCATCTTCATTTAATTGATTTCATCGTTAACTGATTTCATCGTTAACTGATTTCATCGTTAACTGATTTCATCTTCATTTAACTGATTTCATCGTTAACTGATTTCATCGTTAACTGATTTCATCGTTAACTGATTTCATCTTCATTTAACTGATTTCATCGTTAACTGATTTCATCGTTAATTGATTTCATCGTTAACTGATTTCATTTTCATTCTTCATTTAACTGATTTCATCGTTAACTGATTTCATCGTTAACTGATTTCATCTTCATTTAACTGATTTCATCGTTAACTGATTTCATCGTTAATTGATTTCATCGTTAACTGATTTCATCTTCATTCTTCATTTAACTGATTTCATCGTTAACTGATTTCATCTTCATTTAACTGATTTCATCGTTAACTGATTTCATCGTTAACTGATTTCATCGTTAACTGATTTCATCTTCATTTAACTGATTTCATCGTTAACTGATTTCATCTTCATTCTTCATTTAACTGATTTCATCTTTAACTGATTTCATCGTTAACTGATTTCATCTTCATTTAACTGATTTCATCGTTAATTGATTTCATCGTTAACTGATTTCATCGTTAACTGATTTCATCGTTAACTGATTTCATCTTCATTTAACTGATTTCATTTTCATTCTTCATTTAACTGATTTCATCGTTAACTGATTTCATCTTCATTTAACTGATTTCATCGTTAACTGATTTCATCGTTAACTGATTTCATCGTTAACTGATTTCATCTTTAACTGATTTCATCGTTAACTGATTTCATCTTCATTTAACTGATTTCATCGTTAACTGATTTCATCTTCATTTAATTGATTTCATCGTTAACTGATTTCATCGTTAACTGATTTCATCGTTAACTGATTTCATCTTCATTTAACTGATTTCATCGTTAACTGATTTCATCGTTAACTGATTTCATCTTCATTTAACTGATTTCATTTTCATTCTTCATTTAACTGATTTCATCGTTAACTGATTTCATCTTCATTTAATTGATTTCATCGTTAACTGATTTCATCGTTAACTGATTTCATCGTTAACTGATTTCATCTTCATTTAACTGATTTCATCGTTAACTGATTTCATCGTTAACTGATTTCATCTTCATTTAACTGATTTCATCGTTAACTGATTTCATCGTTAATTGATTTCATCGTTAACTGATTTCATCTTCATTCTTCATTTAACTGATTTCATCGTTAACTGATTTCATCTTCATTTAACTGATTTCATCGTTAACTGATTTCATCGTTAACTGATTTCATCGTTAACTGATTTCATCTTCATTTAACTGATTTCATTGTTAACTGATTTCATCGTTAACTGATTTCATCTTCATTTAACTGATTTCATCGTTAACTGATTTCATCGTTAACTGATTTCATCGTTAACTGATTTCATCTTCATTTAACTGATTTCATTTTCATTCTTCATTTAACTGATTTCATCGTTAACTGATTTCATCTTCATTTAACTGATTTCATCGTTAACTGATTTCATCGTTAACTGATTTCATCGTTAACTGATTTCATCTTTAACTGATTTCATCGTTAACTGATTTCATCTTCATTGAACTGATTTCATCGTTAACTGATTTCATCTTCATTTAATTGATTTCATCGTTAACTGATTTCATCGTTAACTGATTTCATCGTTAACTGATTTCATCTTCATTTAACTGATTTCATCGTTAACTGATTTCATCGTTAACTGATTTCATCTTCATTTAACTGATTTCATTTTCATTCTTCATTTAACTGATTTCATCGTTAACTGATTTCATCTTCATTTAATTGATTTCATCGTTAACTGATTTCATCGTTAACTGATTTCATCGTTAACTGATTTCATCTTCATTTAACTGATTTCATCGTTAACTGATTTCATCGTTAACTGATTTCATCGTTAACTGATTTCATCTTCATTTAACTGATTTCATCGTTAACTGATTTCATCGTTAACTGATTTCATCTTCATTTAACTGATTTCATCGTTAACTGATTTCATCGTTAATTGATTTCATCGTTAACTGATTTCATTTTCATTCTTCATTTAACTGATTTCATCGTTAACTGATTTCATCGTTAACTGATTTCATCTTCATTTAACTGATTTCATCGTTAACTGATTTCATCGTTAATTGATTTCATCGTTAACTGATTTCATCTTCATTCTTCATTTAACTGATTTCATCGTTAACTGATTTCATCTTCATTTAACTGATTTCATCGTTAACTGATTTCATCGTTAACTGATTTCATCGTTAACTGATTTCATCTTCATTTAACTGATTTCATCGTTAACTGATTTCATCTTCATTCTTCATTTAACTGATTTCATCTTTAACTGATTTCATCGTTAACTGATTTCATCTTCATTTAACTGATTTCATCGTTAATTGATTTCATCGTTAACTGATTTCATCGTTAACTGATTTCATCGTTAACTGATTTCATCTTCATTTAACTGATTTCATCGTTAATTGATTTCATCGTTAACTGATTTCATCGTTAATTGATTTCATCGTTAACTGATTTCATCTTCATTTAACTGATTTCATCGTTAACTGATTTCATCTTCATTCTTCATTTAACTGATTTCATCTTTAACTGATTTCATCGTTAACTGATTTCATCTTCATTTAACTGATTTCATCGTTAATTGATTTCATCGTTAACTGATTTCATCGTTAATTGATTTCATCGTTAACTGATTTCATCTTCATTTAACTGATTTCATCGTTAACTGATTTCATCTTCATTATTCATTTAACTGATTTCATCTTTAACTGATTTCATCGTTAACTGATTTCATCTTCATTTAACTGATTTCATCGTTAATTGATTTCATCGTTAACTGATTTCATCGTTAACTGATTTCATCTTCATTTAACTGATTTCATCGTTAACTGATTTCATCGTTAACTGATTTCATCTTTAACTGATTTCATCTTCATTTAACTGATTTCATCGTTAACTGATTTCATCGTTAACTGATTTCATCGTTAACTGATTTCATCTTCATTTAACTGATTTCATCTTCATTTAACTGATTTCATCGTTAACTGATTTCATCGTTAACTGATTTCATCTTCATTTAATTGATTTCATCGTTAACTGATTTCATCGTTAACTGATTTCATCGTTAACTGATTTCATCTTCATTTAACTGATTTCATCGTTAACTGATTTCATCGTTAACTGATTTCATCTTCATTTAACTGATTTCATCGTTAACTGATTTCATCGTTAACTGATTTCATCTTCATTTAACTGATTTCATCGTTAACTGATTTCATCGTTAATTGATTTCATCGTTAACTGATTTCATTTTCATTCTTCATTTAACTGATTTCATCGTTAACTGATTTCATCGTTAACTGATTTCATCTTCATTTAACTGATTTCATCGTTAACTGATTTCATCGTTAATTGATTTCATCGTTAACTGATTTCATCTTCATTCTTCATTTAACTGATTTCATCGTTAACTGATTTCATCTTCATTTAACTGATTTCATCGTTAACTGATTTCATCGTTAACTGATTTCATCGTTAACTGATTTCATCGTTAACTGATTTCATCTTCATTTAACTGATTTCATCGTTAACTGATTTCATCTTCATTCTTCATTTAACTGATTTCATCTTTAACTGATTTCATCGTTAACTGATTTCATCTTCATTTAACTGATTTCATCGTTAATTGATTTCATCGTTAACTGATTTCATCGTTAACTGATTTCATCTTCATTTAACTGATTTCATCGTTAACTGATTTCATCGTTAACTGATTTCATCTTTAACTGATTTCATCTTCATTTAACTGATTTCATCGTTAACTGATTTCATCGTTAACTGATTTCATCGTTAACTGATTTCATCTTCATTTAACTGATTTCATTGTTAACTGATTTCATCGTTAACTGATTTCATCTTCATTTAACTGATTTCATCGTTAACTGATTTCATCGTTAACTGATTTCATCTTCATTTAACTGATTTCATTTTCATTCTTCATTTAACTGATTTCATCGTTAACTGATTTCATCTTCATTTAACTGATTTCATCGTTAACTGATTTCATCGTTAACTGATTTCATCGTTAACTGATTTCATCTTCATTTAACTGATTTCATCGTTAACTGATTTCATCTTCATTTAATTGATTTCATCGTTAACTGATTTCATCGTTAACTGATTTCATCGTTAACTGATTTCATCGTTAACTGATTTCATCTTCATTTAACTGATTTCATCGTTAACTGATTTCATCGTTAACTGATTTCATCTTCATTTAACTGATTTCATTTTCATTCTTCATTTAACTGATTTCATCGTTAACTGATTTCATCTTCATTTAATTGATTTCATCGTTAACTGATTTCATCGTTAACTGATTTCATCGTTAACTGATTTCATCTTCATTTAACTGATTTCATCGTTAACTGATTTCATCGTTAACTGATTTCATCTTCATTTAACTGATTTCATCGTTAACTGATTTCATCGTTAATTGATTTCATCGTTAACTGATTTCATTTTCATTCTTCATTTAACTGATTTCATCGTTAACTGATTTCATCGTTAACTGATTTCATCTTCATTTAACTGATTTCATCGTTAACTGATTTCATCGTTAACTGATTTCATCTTCATTTAACTGATTTCATCGTTAACTGATTTCATCGTTAATTGATTTCATCGTTAACTGATTTCATCTTCATTCTTCATTTAACTGATTTCATCGTTAACTGATTTCATCGTTAACTGATTTCATCTTCATTTAACTGATTTCATCGTTAACTGATTTCATCGTTAATTGATTTCATCGTTAACTGATTTCATCTTCATTCTTCATTTAACTGATTTCATCGTTAACTGATTTCATCGTTAACTGATTTCATCTTCATTTAACTGATTTCATCGTTAACTGATTTCATCTTCATTCTTCATTTAACTGATTTCATCTTTAACTGATTTCATCGTTAACTGATTTCATCTTCATTTAACTGATTTCATCGTTAATTGATTTCATCGTTAACTGATTTCATCGTTAACTGATTTCATCTTCATTTAACTGATTTCATCGTTAACTGATTTCATCGTTAACTGATTTCATCTTTAACTGATTTCATCTTCATTTAACTGATTTCATCGTTAACTGATTTCATCGTTAACTGATTTCATCGTTAACTGATTTCATCTTCATTTAACTGATTTCATTGTTAACTGATTTCATCGTTAACTGATTTCATCTTCATTTAACTGATTTCATCGTTAACTGATTTCATCGTTAACTGATTTCATCTTCATTTAACTGATTTCATTTTCATTCTTCATTTAACTGATTTCATCGTTAACTGATTTCATCTTCATTTAACTGATTTCATCGTTAACTGATTTCATCGTTAACTGATTTCATCGTTAACTGATTTCATCTTCATTTAACTGATTTCATTTTCATTCTTCATTTAACTGATTTCATCGTTAACTGATTTCATCTTCATTTAACTGATTTCATCGTTAACTGATTTCATCGTTAACTGATTTCATCGTTAACTGATTTCATCTTTAACTGATTTCATCGTTAACTGATTTCATCTTCATTTAACTGATTTCATCGTTAACTGATTTCATCTTCATTTAATTGATTTCATCGTTAACTGATTTCATCGTTAACTGATTTCATCGTTAACTGATTTCATCTTCATTTAACTGATTTCATCGTTAACTGATTTCATCGTTAACTGATTTCATCTTCATTTAACTGATTTCATTTTCATTCTTCATTTAACTGATTTCATCGTTAACTGATTTCATCTTCATTTAATTGATTTCATCGTTAACTGATTTCATCGTTAACTGATTTCATCGTTAACTGATTTCATCTTCATTTAACTGATTTCATCGTTAACTGATTTCATCGTTAACTGATTTCATCGTTAACTGATTTCATCTTCATTTAACTGATTTCATCGTTAACTGATTTCATCGTTAACTGATTTCATCTTCATTTAACTGATTTCATCGTTAACTGATTTCATCGTTAATTGATTTCATCGTTAACTGATTTCATTTTCATTCTTCATTTAACTGATTTCATCGTTAACTGATTTCATCGTTAACTGATTTCATCTTCATTTAACTGATTTCATCGTTAACTGATTTCATCGTTAATTGATTTCATCGTTAACTGATTTCATCTTCATTCTTCATTTAACTGATTTCATCGTTAACTGATTTCATCTTCATTTAACTGATTTCATCGTTAACTGATTTCATCGTTAACTGATTTCATCGTTAACTGATTTCATCTTCATTTAACTGATTTCATCGTTAACTGATTTCATCTTCATTCTTCATTTAACTGATTTCATCTTTAACTGATTTCATCGTTAACTGATTTCATCTTCATTTAACTGATTTCATCGTTAATTGATTTCATCGTTAACTGATTTCATCGTTAACTGATTTCATCTTCATTTAACTGATTTCATCGTTAACTGATTTCATCTTTAACTGATTTCATCTTCATTTAACTGATTTCATCGTTAACTGATTTCATCGTTAACTGATTTCATCTTCATTTAACTGATTTCATCTTCATTTAACTGATTTCATCGTTAACTGATTTCATCGTTAACTGATTTCATCTTCATTTAATTGATTTCATCGTTAACTGATTTCATCGTTAACTGATTTCATCGTTAACTGATTTCATCTTCATTTAACTGATTTCATCGTTAACTGATTTCATCGTTAACTGATTTCATCGTTAACTGATTTCATCTTCATTTAACTGATTTCATCGTTAACTGATTTCATCGTTAACTGATTTCATCTTCATTTAACTGATTTCATCGTTAACTGATTTCATCGTTAATTGATTTCATCGTTAACTGATTTCATTTTCATTCTTCATTTAACTGATTTCATCGTTAACTGATTTCATCGTTAACTGATTTCATCTTCATTTAACTGATTTCATCGTTAACTGATTTCATCGTTAATTGATTTCATCGTTAACTGATTTCATCTTCATTCTTCATTTAACTGATTTCATCGTTAACTGATTTCATCTTCATTTAACTGATTTCATCTTCATTTAACTGATTTCATCGTTAACTGATTTCATCGTTAACTGATTTCATCGTTAACTGATTTCATCTTCATTTAACTGATTTCATCGTTAACTGATTTCATCTTCATTCTTCATTTAACTGATTTCATCTTTAACTGATTTCATCGTTAACTGATTTCATCTTCATTTAACTGATTTCATCTTCATTTAACTGATTTCATCGTTAATTGATTTCATCGTTAACTGATTTCATCGTTAACTGATTTCATCTTCATTTAACTGATTTCATCGTTAACTGATTTCATCGTTAACTGATTTCATCTTTAACTGATTTCATCTTCATTTAACTGATTTCATCGTTAACTGATTTCATCGTTAACTGATTTCATCTTCATTTAACTGATTTCATCGTTAACTGATTTCATCGTTAACTGATTTCATCGTTAACTGATTTCATCTTTAACTGATTTCATCGTTAACTGATTTCATCTTCATTTAACTGATTTCATCGTTAACTGATTTCATCTTCATTTAATTGATTTCATCGTTAACTGATTTCATCGTTAACTGATTTCATCGTTAACTGATTTCATCTTCATTTAACTGATTTCATCGTTAACTGATTTCATCGTTAACTGATTTCATCTTCATTTAACTGATTTCATTTTCATTCTTCATTTAACTGATTTCATCGTTAACTGATTTCATCTTCATTTAATTGATTTCATCGTTAACTGATTTCATCGTTAACTGATTTCATCGTTAACTGATTTCATCTTCATTTAACTGATTTCATCGTTAACTGATTTCATCGTTAACTGATTTCATCGTTAACTGATTTCATCTTCATTTAACTGATTTCATCGTTAACTGATTTCATCGTTAACTGATTTCATCTTCATTTAACTGATTTCATCGTTAACTGATTTCATCGTTAACTGATTTCATCTTCATTTAACTGATTTCATCGTTAACTGATTTCATCGTTAACTGATTTCATCTTCATTTAACTGATTTCATTTTCATTCTTCATTTAACTGATTTCATCGTTAACTGATTTCATCTTCATTTAATTGATTTCATCGTTAACTGATTTCATCGTTAACTGATTTCATCGTTAACTGATTTCATCTTCATTTAACTGATTTCATCGTTAACTGATTTCATCGTTAACTGATTTCATCTTCATTTAACTGATTTCATCGTTAACTGATTTCATCGTTAATTGATTTCATCGTTAACTGATTTCATCTTCATTCTTCATTTAACTGATTTCATCGTTAACTGATTTCATCTTCATTTAACTGATTTCATCGTTAACTGATTTCATCGTTAACTGATTTCATCGTTAACTGATTTCATCTTCATTTAACTGATTTCATTGTTAACTGATTTCATCGTTAACTGATTTCATCTTCATTTAACTGATTTCATCGTTAACTGATTTCATCGTTAACTGATTTCATCGTTAACTGATTTCATCTTCATTTAACTGATTTCATTTTCATTCTTCATTTAACTGATTTCATCGTTAACTGATTTCATCTTCATTTAACTGATTTCATCGTTAACTGATTTCATCGTTAACTGATTTCATCGTTAACTGATTTCATCTTTAACTGATTTCATCGTTAACTGATTTCATCTTCATTTAACTGATTTCATCGTTAACTGATTTCATCTTCATTTAATTGATTTCATCGTTAACTGATTTCATCGTTAACTGATTTCATCGTTAACTGATTTCATCTTCATTTAACTGATTTCATCGTTAACTGATTTCATCGTTAACTGATTTCATCTTCATTTAACTGATTTCATTTTCATTCTTCATTTAACTGATTTCATCGTTAACTGATTTCATCTTCATTTAATTGATTTCATCGTTAACTGATTTCATCGTTAACTGATTTCATCGTTAACTGATTTCATCTTCATTTAACTGATTTCATCGTTAACTGATTTCATCGTTAACTGATTTCATCGTTAACTGATTTCATCTTCATTTAACTGATTTCATCGTTAACTGATTTCATCGTTAACTGATTTCATCTTCATTTAACTGATTTCATCGTTAACTGATTTCATCGTTAATTGATTTCATCGTTAACTGATTTCATTTTCATTCTTCATTTAACTGATTTCATCGTTAACTGATTTCATCGTTAACTGATTTCATCTTCATTTAACTGATTTCATCGTTAACTGATTTCATCGTTAATTGATTTCATCGTTAACTGATTTCATCTTCATTCTTCATTTAACTGATTTCATCGTTAACTGATTTCATCTTCATTTAACTGATTTCATCGTTAACTGATTTCATCGTTAACTGATTTCATCGTTAACTGATTTCATCTTCATTCTTCATTTAACTGATTTCATCTTTAACTGATTTCATCGTTAACTGATTTCATCTTCATTTAACTGATTTCATCGTTAATTGATTTCATCGTTAACTGATTTCATCGTTAACTGATTTCATCGTTAACTGATTTCATCTTCATTTAACTGATTTCATCGTTAATTGATTTCATCGTTAACTGATTTCATCGTTAATTGATTTCATCGTTAACTGATTTCATCTTCATTTAACTGATTTCATCGTTAACTGATTTCATCTTCATTCTTCATTTAACTGATTTCATCTTTAACTGATTTCATCGTTAACTGATTTCATCTTCATTTAACTGATTTCATCGTTAATTGATTTCATCGTTAACTGATTTCATCGTTAATTGATTTCATCGTTAACTGATTTCATCTTCATTTAACTGATTTCATCGTTAACTGATTTCATCTTCATTATTCATTTAACTGATTTCATCTTTAACTGATTTCATCGTTAACTGATTTCATCTTCATTTAACTGATTTCATCGTTAATTGATTTCATCGTTAACTGATTTCATCGTTAACTGATTTCATCTTCATTTAACTGATTTCATCGTTAACTGATTTCATCGTTAACTGATTTCATCTTTAACTGATTTCATCTTCATTTAACTGATTTCATCGTTAACTGATTTCATCGTTAACTGATTTCATCGTTAACTGATTTCATCTTCATTTAACTGATTTCATCTTCATTTAACTGATTTCATCGTTAACTGATTTCATCGTTAACTGATTTCATCTTCATTTAATTGATTTCATCGTTAACTGATTTCATCGTTAACTGATTTCATCGTTAACTGATTTCATCTTCATTTAACTGATTTCATCGTTAACTGATTTCATCGTTAACTGATTTCATCGTTAACTGATTTCATCGTTAACTGATTTCATCTTCATTTAACTGATTTCATCGTTAACTGATTTCATCGTTAACTGATTTCATCTTCATTTAACTGATTTCATCGTTAACTGATTTCATCGTTAATTGATTTCATCGTTAACTGATTTCATTTTCATTCTTCATTTAACTGATTTCATCGTTAACTGATTTCATCGTTAACTGATTTCATCTTCATTTAACTGATTTCATCGTTAACTGATTTCATCGTTAATTGATTTCATCGTTAACTGATTTCATCTTCATTCTTCATTTAACTGATTTCATCGTTAACTGATTTCATCTTCATTTAACTGATTTCATCGTTAACTGATTTCATCGTTAACTGATTTCATCGTTAACTGATTTCATCTTCATTTAACTGATTTCATCGTTAACTGATTTCATCTTCATTCTTCATTTAACTGATTTCATCTTTAACTGATTTCATCGTTAACTGATTTCATCTTCATTTAACTGATTTCATCGTTAATTGATTTCATCGTTAACTGATTTCATCGTTAACTGATTTCATCTTCATTTAACTGATTTCATCGTTAACTGATTTCATCGTTAACTGATTTCATCTTTAACTGATTTCATCTTCATTTAACTGATTTCATCGTTAACTGATTTCATCGTTAACTGATTTCATCTTCATTTAACTGATTTCATTGTTAACTGATTTCATCGTTAACTGATTTCATCTTCATTTAACTGATTTCATCGTTAACTGATTTCATCGTTAACTGATTTCATCTTCATTTAACTGATTTCATTTTCATTCTTCATTTAACTGATTTCATCGTTAACTGATTTCATCTTCATTTAACTGATTTCATCGTTAACTGATTTCATCGTTAACTGATTTCATCGTTAACTGATTTCATCTTCATTTAACTGATTTCATCGTTAACTGATTTCATCTTCATTTAATTGATTTCATCGTTAACTGATTTCATCGTTAACTGATTTCATCGTTAACTGATTTCATCGTTAACTGATTTCATCTTCATTTAACTGATTTCATCGTTAACTGATTTCATCGTTAACTGATTTCATCTTCATTTAACTGATTTCATTTTCATTCTTCATTTAACTGATTTCATCGTTAACTGATTTCATCTTCATTTAATTGATTTCATCGTTAACTGATTTCATCGTTAACTGATTTCATCGTTAACTGATTTCATCTTCATTTAACTGATTTCATCGTTAACTGATTTCATCGTTAACTGATTTCATCTTCATTTAACTGATTTCATCGTTAACTGATTTCATCGTTAATTGATTTCATCGTTAACTGATTTCATTTTCATTCTTCATTTAACTGATTTCATCGTTAACTGATTTCATCGTTAACTGATTTCATCTTCATTTAACTGATTTCATCGTTAACTGATTTCATCGTTAACTGATTTCATCTTCATTTAACTGATTTCATCGTTAACTGATTTCATCGTTAATTGATTTCATCGTTAACTGATTTCATTTTCATTCTTCATTTAACTGATTTCATCGTTAACTGATTTCATCGTTAACTGATTTCATCTTCATTTAACTGATTTCATCGTTAACTGATTTCATCGTTAATTGATTTCATCGTTAACTGATTTCATCTTCATTCTTCATTTAACTGATTTCATCGTTAACTGATTTCATCTTCATTTAACTGATTTCATCGTTAACTGATTTCATCGTTAACTGATTTCATCGTTAACTGATTTCATCTTCATTTAACTGATTTCATCGTTAACTGATTTCATCTTCATTCTTCATTTAACTGATTTCATCTTTAACTGATTTCATCGTTAACTGATTTCATCTTCATTTAACTGATTTCATCGTTAATTGATTTCATCGTTAACTGATTTCATCGTTAACTGATTTCATCTTCATTTAACTGATTTCATCGTTAACTGATTTCATCGTTAACTGATTTCATCGTTAACTGATTTCATCTTTAACTGATTTCATCTTCATTTAACTGATTTCATCGTTAACTGATTTCATCGTTAACTGATTTCATCGTTAACTGATTTCATCTTCATTTAACTGATTTCATTGTTAACTGATTTCATCGTTAACTGATTTCATCTTCATTTAACTGATTTCATCGTTAACTGATTTCATCGTTAACTGATTTCATCTTCATTTAACTGATTTCATTTTCATTCTTCATTTAACTGATTTCATCGTTAACTGATTTCATCTTCATTTAACTGATTTCATCGTTAACTGATTTCATCGTTAACTGATTTCATCGTTAACTGATTTCATCTTCATTTAACTGATTTCATTTTCATTCTTCATTTAACTGATTTCATCGTTAACTGATTTCATCTTCATTTAACTGATTTCATCGTTAACTGATTTCATCGTTAACTGATTTCATCGTTAACTGATTTCATCTTTAACTGATTTCATCGTTAACTGATTTCATCTTCATTTAACTGATTTCATCGTTAACTGATTTCATCTTCATTTAATTGATTTCATCGTTAACTGATTTCATCGTTAACTGATTTCATCGTTAACTGATTTCATCTTCATTTAACTGATTTCATCGTTAACTGATTTCATCGTTAACTGATTTCATCTTCATTTAACTGATTTCATTTTCATTCTTCATTTAACTGATTTCATCGTTAACTGATTTCATCTTCATTTAATTGATTTCATCGTTAACTGATTTCATCGTTAACTGATTTCATCGTTAACTGATTTCATCGTTAACTGATTTCATCGTTAACTGATTTCATCTTCATTTAACTGATTTCATCGTTAACTGATTTCATCGTTAACTGATTTCATCGTTAACTGATTTCATCTTCATTTAACTGATTTCATCGTTAACTGATTTCATCGTTAACTGATTTCATCTTCATTTAACTGATTTCATCGTTAACTGATTTCATCGTTAATTGATTTCATCGTTAACTGATTTCATTTTCATTCTTCATTTAACTGATTTCATCGTTAACTGATTTCATCGTTAACTGATTTCATCTTCATTTAACTGATTTCATCGTTAACTGATTTCATCGTTAATTGATTTCATCGTTAACTGATTTCATCTTCATTCTTCATTTAACTGATTTCATCGTTAACTGATTTCATCTTCATTTAACTGATTTCATCGTTAACTGATTTCATCTTTAACTGATTTCATCGTTAACTGATTTCATCTTCATTTAACTGATTTCATCGTTAACTGATTTCATCTTCATTCTTCATTTAACTGATTTCATCTTTAACTGATTTCATCGTTAACTGATTTCATCTTCATTTAACTGATTTCATCGTTAATTGATTTCATCGTTAACTGATTTCATCGTTAACTGATTTCATCTTCATTTAACTGATTTCATCGTTAACTGATTTCATCGTTAACTGATTTCATCTTTAACTGATTTCATCTTCATTTAACTGATTTCATCGTTAACTGATTTCATCGTTAACTGATTTCATCTTCATTTAACTGATTTCATCTTCATTTAACTGATTTCATCGTTAACTGATTTCATCGTTAACTGATTTCATCTTCATTTAATTGATTTCATCGTTAACTGATTTCATCGTTAACTGATTTCATCGTTAACTGATTTCATCTTCATTTAACTGATTTCATCGTTAACTGATTTCATCGTTAACTGATTTCATCGTTAACTGATTTCATCTTTAACTGATTTCATCGTTAACTGATTTCATCTTCATTTAACTGATTTCATCGTTAACTGATTTCATCTTCATTTAATTGATTTCATCGTTAACTGATTTCATCGTTAACTGATTTCATCGTTAACTGATTTCATCTTCATTTAACTGATTTCATCGTTAACTGATTTCATCGTTAACTGATTTCATCTTCATTTAACTGATTTCATTTTCATTCTTCATTTAACTGATTTCATCGTTAACTGATTTCATCTTCATTTAATTGATTTCATCGTTAACTGATTTCATCGTTAACTGATTTCATCGTTAACTGATTTCATCTTCATTTAACTGATTTCATCGTTAACTGATTTCATCGTTAACTGATTTCATCGTTAACTGATTTCATCTTCATTTAACTGATTTCATCGTTAACTGATTTCATCGTTAACTGATTTCATCTTCATTTAACTGATTTCATCGTTAACTGATTTCATCGTTAATTGATTTCATCGTTAACTGATTTCATTTTCATTCTTCATTTAACTGATTTCATCGTTAACTGATTTCATCGTTAACTGATTTCATCTTCATTTAACTGATTTCATCGTTAACTGATTTCATCGTTAATTGATTTCATCGTTAACTGATTTCATCTTCATTCTTCATTTAACTGATTTCATCGTTAACTGATTTCATCTTCATTTAACTGATTTCATCGTTAACTGATTTCATCGTTAACTGATTTCATCTTCATTCTTCATTTAACTGATTTCATCTTTAACTGATTTCATCGTTAACTGATTTCATCTTCATTTAACTGATTTCATCGTTAATTGATTTCATCGTTAACTGATTTCATCGTTAACTGATTTCATCGTTAACTGATTTCATCTTCATTTAACTGATTTCATCGTTAATTGATTTCATCGTTAACTGATTTCATCGTTAATTGATTTCATCGTTAACTGATTTCATCTTCATTTAACTGATTTCATCGTTAACTGATTTCATCTTCATTCTTCATTTAACTGATTTCATCTTTAACTGATTTCATCGTTAACTGATTTCATCTTCATTTAACTGATTTCATCGTTAATTGATTTCATCGTTAACTGATTTCATCGTTAATTGATTTCATCGTTAACTGATTTCATCTTCATTTAACTGATTTCATCGTTAACTGATTTCATCTTCATTATTCATTTAACTGATTTCATCTTTAACTGATTTCATCGTTAACTGATTTCATCTTCATTTAACTGATTTCATCGTTAATTGATTTCATCGTTAACTGATTTCATCGTTAACTGATTTCATCTTCATTTAACTGATTTCATCGTTAACTGATTTCATCGTTAACTGATTTCATCTTTAACTGATTTCATCTTCATTTAACTGATTTCATCGTTAACTGATTTCATCGTTAACTGATTTCATCGTTAACTGATTTCATCTTCATTTAACTGATTTCATCTTCATTTAACTGATTTCATCGTTAACTGATTTCATCGTTAACTGATTTCATCTTCATTTAATTGATTTCATCGTTAACTGATTTCATCGTTAACTGATTTCATCGTTAACTGATTTCATCTTCATTTAACTGATTTCATCGTTAACTGATTTCATCGTTAACTGATTTCATCGTTAACTGATTTCATCTTCATTTAACTGATTTCATCGTTAACTGATTTCATCGTTAACTGATTTCATCTTCATTTAACTGATTTCATCGTTAACTGATTTCATCGTTAATTGATTTCATCGTTAACTGATTTCATTTTCATTCTTCATTTAACTGATTTCATCGTTAACTGATTTCATCGTTAACTGATTTCATCTTCATTTAACTGATTTCATCGTTAACTGATTTCATCGTTAATTGATTTCATCGTTAACTGATTTCATCTTCATTCTTCATTTAACTGATTTCATCGTTAACTGATTTCATCTTCATTTAACTGATTTCATCGTTAACTGATTTCATCGTTAACTGATTTCATCGTTAACTGATTTCATCTTCATTTAACTGATTTCATCGTTAACTGATTTCATCTTCATTCTTCATTTAACTGATTTCATCTTTAACTGATTTCATCGTTAACTGATTTCATCTTCATTTAACTGATTTCATCGTTAATTGATTTCATCGTTAACTGATTTCATCGTTAACTGATTTCATCTTCATTTAACTGATTTCATCGTTAACTGATTTCATCGTTAACTGATTTCATCTTTAACTGATTTCATCTTCATTTAACTGATTTCATCGTTAACTGATTTCATCGTTAACTGATTTCATCTTCATTTAACTGATTTCATTGTTAACTGATTTCATCGTTAACTGATTTCATCTTCATTTAACTGATTTCATCGTTAACTGATTTCATCGTTAACTGATTTCATCTTCATTTAACTGATTTCATTTTCATTCTTCATTTAACTGATTTCATCGTTAACTGATTTCATCTTCATTTAACTGATTTCATCGTTAACTGATTTCATCGTTAACTGATTTCATCGTTAACTGATTTCATCGTTAACTGATTTCATCTTCATTTAATTGATTTCATCGTTAACTGATTTCATCGTTAACTGATTTCATCGTTAACTGATTTCATCGTTAACTGATTTCATCTTCATTTAACTGATTTCATCGTTAACTGATTTCATCGTTAACTGATTTCATCTTCATTTAACTGATTTCATTTTCATTCTTCATTTAACTGATTTCATCGTTAACTGATTTCATCTTCATTTAATTGATTTCATCGTTAACTGATTTCATCGTTAACTGATTTCATCGTTAACTGATTTCATCTTCATTTAACTGATTTCATCGTTAACTGATTTCATCGTTAACTGATTTCATCTTCATTTAACTGATTTCATCGTTAACTGATTTCATCGTTAATTGATTTCATCGTTAACTGATTTCATTTTCATTCTTCATTTAACTGATTTCATCGTTAACTGATTTCATCGTTAACTGATTTCATCTTCATTTAACTGATTTCATCGTTAACTGATTTCATCGTTAACTGATTTCATCTTCATTTAACTGATTTCATCGTTAACTGATTTCATCGTTAATTGATTTCATCGTTAACTGATTTCATTTTCATTCTTCATTTAACTGATTTCATCGTTAACTGATTTCATCGTTAACTGATTTCATCTTCATTTAACTGATTTCATCGTTAACTGATTTCATCGTTAATTGATTTCATCGTTAACTGATTTCATCTTCATTCTTCATTTAACTGATTTCATCGTTAACTGATTTCATCTTCATTTAACTGATTTCATCGTTAACTGATTTCATCGTTAACTGATTTCATCGTTAACTGATTTCATCTTCATTTAACTGATTTCATCGTTAACTGATTTCATCTTCATTCTTCATTTAACTGATTTCATCTTTAACTGATTTCATCGTTAACTGATTTCATCTTCATTTAACTGATTTCATCGTTAATTGATTTCATCGTTAACTGATTTCATCGTTAACTGATTTCATCTTCATTTAACTGATTTCATCGTTAACTGATTTCATCGTTAACTGATTTCATCGTTAACTGATTTCATCTTTAACTGATTTCATCTTCATTTAACTGATTTCATCGTTAACTGATTTCATCGTTAACTGATTTCATCGTTAACTGATTTCATCTTCATTTAACTGATTTCATTGTTAACTGATTTCATCGTTAACTGATTTCATCTTCATTTAACTGATTTCATCGTTAACTGATTTCATCGTTAACTGATTTCATCTTCATTTAACTGATTTCATTTTCATTCTTCATTTAACTGATTTCATCGTTAACTGATTTCATCTTCATTTAACTGATTTCATCGTTAACTGATTTCATCGTTAACTGATTTCATCGTTAACTGATTTCATCTTCATTTAACTGATTTCATTTTCATTCTTCATTTAACTGATTTCATCGTTAACTGATTTCATCTTCATTTAACTGATTTCATCGTTAACTGATTTCATCGTTAACTGATTTCATCTTTAACTGATTTCATCGTTAACTGATTTCATCTTCATTTAACTGATTTCATCGTTAACTGATTTCATCTTCATTTAATTGATTTCATCGTTAACTGATTTCATCGTTAACTGATTTCATCGTTAACTGATTTCATCTTCATTTAACTGATTTCATCGTTAACTGATTTCATCGTTAACTGATTTCATCTTCATTTAACTGATTTCATTTTCATTCTTCATTTAACTGATTTCATCGTTAACTGATTTCATCTTCATTTAATTGATTTCATCGTTAACTGATTTCATCGTTAACTGATTTCATCGTTAACTGATTTCATCTTCATTTAACTGATTTCATCGTTAACTGATTTCATCGTTAACTGATTTCATCGTTAACTGATTTCATCTTCATTTAACTGATTTCATCGTTAACTGATTTCATCGTTAACTGATTTCATCTTCATTTAACTGATTTCATCGTTAACTGATTTCATCGTTAATTGATTTCATCGTTAACTGATTTCATTTTCATTCTTCATTTAACTGATTTCATCGTTAACTGATTTCATCGTTAACTGATTTCATCTTCATTTAACTGATTTCATCGTTAACTGATTTCATCGTTAATTGATTTCATCGTTAACTGATTTCATCTTCATTCTTCATTTAACTGATTTCATCGTTAACTGATTTCATCTTCATTTAACTGATTTCATCGTTAACTGATTTCATCGTTAACTGATTTCATCGTTAACTGATTTCATCGTTAACTGATTTCATCTTCATTTAACTGATTTCATCGTTAACTGATTTCATCTTCATTCTTCATTTAACTGATTTCATCTTTAACTGATTTCATCGTTAACTGATTTCATCTTCATTTAACTGATTTCATCGTTAATTGATTTCATCGTTAACTGATTTCATCGTTAACTGATTTCATCTTCATTTAACTGATTTCATCGTTAACTGATTTCATCGTTAACTGATTTCATCTTTAACTGATTTCATCTTCATTTAACTGATTTCATCGTTAACTGATTTCATCGTTAACTGATTTCATCTTCATTTAACTGATTTCATCTTCATTTAACTGATTTCATCGTTAACTGATTTCATCGTTAACTGATTTCATCTTCATTTAATTGATTTCATCGTTAACTGATTTCATCGTTAACTGATTTCATCGTTAACTGATTTCATCTTCATTTAACTGATTTCATCGTTAACTGATTTCATCGTTAACTGATTTCATCGTTAACTGATTTCATCTTCATTTAACTGATTTCATCGTTAACTGATTTCATCGTTAACTGATTTCATCTTCATTTAACTGATTTCATCGTTAACTGATTTCATCGTTAATTGATTTCATCGTTAACTGATTTCATTTTCATTCTTCATTTAACTGATTTCATCGTTAACTGATTTCATCGTTAACTGATTTCATCTTCATTTAACTGATTTCATCGTTAACTGATTTCATCGTTAATTGATTTCATCGTTAACTGATTTCATCTTCATTCTTCATTTAACTGATTTCATCGTTAACTGATTTCATCTTCATTTAACTGATTTCATCGTTAACTGATTTCATCGTTAACTGATTTCATCGTTAACTGATTTCATCTTCATTTAACTGATTTCATCGTTAACTGATTTCATCTTCATTCTTCATTTAACTGATTTCATCTTTAACTGATTTCATCGTTAACTGATTTCATCTTCATTTAACTGATTTCATCTTCATTTAACTGATTTCATCGTTAATTGATTTCATCGTTAACTGATTTCATCGTTAACTGATTTCATCTTCATTTAACTGATTTCATCGTTAACTGATTTCATCGTTAACTGATTTCATCTTTAACTGATTTCATCTTCATTTAACTGATTTCATCGTTAACTGATTTCATCGTTAACTGATTTCATCTTCATTTAACTGATTTCATCGTTAACTGATTTCATCGTTAACTGATTTCATCGTTAACTGATTTCATCTTTAACTGATTTCATCGTTAACTGATTTCATCTTCATTTAACTGATTTCATCGTTAACTGATTTCATCTTCATTTAATTGATTTCATCGTTAACTGATTTCATCGTTAACTGATTTCATCGTTAACTGATTTCATCTTCATTTAACTGATTTCATCGTTAACTGATTTCATCGTTAACTGATTTCATCTTCATTTAACTGATTTCATTTTCATTCTTCATTTAACTGATTTCATCGTTAACTGATTTCATCTTCATTTAATTGATTTCATCGTTAACTGATTTCATCGTTAACTGATTTCATCGTTAACTGATTTCATCTTCATTTAACTGATTTCATCGTTAACTGATTTCATCGTTAACTGATTTCATCGTTAACTGATTTCATCGTTAACTGATTTCATCTTCATTTAACTGATTTCATCGTTAACTGATTTCATCTTCATTCTTCATTTAACTGATTTCATCTTTAACTGATTTCATCGTTAACTGATTTCATCTTCATTTAACTGATTTCATCGTTAATTGATTTCATCGTTAACTGATTTCATCGTTAACTGATTTCATCTTCATTTAACTGATTTCATCGTTAACTGATTTCATCGTTAACTGATTTCATCTTTAACTGATTTCATCTTCATTTAACTGATTTCATCGTTAACTGATTTCATCGTTAACTGATTTCATCTTCATTTAACTGATTTCATTGTTAACTGATTTCATCGTTAACTGATTTCATCTTCATTTAACTGATTTCATCGTTAACTGATTTCATCGTTAACTGATTTCATCTTCATTTAACTGATTTCATTTTCATTCTTCATTTAACTGATTTCATCGTTAACTGATTTCATCTTCATTTAACTGATTTCATCGTTAACTGATTTCATCGTTAACTGATTTCATCGTTAACTGATTTCATCTTCATTTAACTGATTTCATCGTTAACTGATTTCATCTTCATTTAATTGATTTCATCGTTAACTGATTTCATCGTTAACTGATTTCATCGTTAACTGATTTCATCGTTAACTGATTTCATCTTCATTTAACTGATTTCATCGTTAACTGATTTCATCGTTAACTGATTTCATCTTCATTTAACTGATTTCATTTTCATTCTTCATTTAACTGATTTCATCGTTAACTGATTTCATCTTCATTTAATTGATTTCATCGTTAACTGATTTCATCGTTAACTGATTTCATCGTTAACTGATTTCATCTTCATTTAACTGATTTCATCGTTAACTGATTTCATCGTTAACTGATTTCATCTTCATTTAACTGATTTCATCGTTAACTGATTTCATCGTTAATTGATTTCATCGTTAACTGATTTCATTTTCATTCTTCATTTAACTGATTTCATCGTTAACTGATTTCATCGTTAACTGATTTCATCTTCATTTAACTGATTTCATCGTTAACTGATTTCATCGTTAACTGATTTCATCTTCATTTAACTGATTTCATCGTTAACTGATTTCATCGTTAATTGATTTCATCGTTAACTGATTTCATTTTCATTCTTCATTTAACTGATTTCATCGTTAACTGATTTCATCGTTAACTGATTTCATCTTCATTTAACTGATTTCATCGTTAACTGATTTCATCGTTAATTGATTTCATCGTTAACTGATTTCATCTTCATTCTTCATTTAACTGATTTCATCGTTAACTGATTTCATCTTCATTTAACTGATTTCATCGTTAACTGATTTCATCGTTAACTGATTTCATCGTTAACTGATTTCATCTTCATTTAACTGATTTCATCGTTAACTGATTTCATCTTCATTCTTCATTTAACTGATTTCATCTTTAACTGATTTCATCGTTAACTGATTTCATCTTCATTTAACTGATTTCATCGTTAATTGATTTCATCGTTAACTGATTTCATCGTTAACTGATTTCATCTTCATTTAACTGATTTCATCGTTAACTGATTTCATCGTTAACTGATTTCATCGTTAACTGATTTCATCTTTAACTGATTTCATCTTCATTTAACTGATTTCATCGTTAACTGATTTCATCGTTAACTGATTTCATCGTTAACTGATTTCATCTTCATTTAACTGATTTCATTGTTAACTGATTTCATCGTTAACTGATTTCATCTTCATTTAACTGATTTCATCGTTAACTGATTTCATCGTTAACTGATTTCATCTTCATTTAACTGATTTCATTTTCATTCTTCATTTAACTGATTTCATCGTTAACTGATTTCATCTTCATTTAACTGATTTCATCGTTAACTGATTTCATCGTTAACTGATTTCATCGTTAACTGATTTCATCTTCATTTAACTGATTTCATTTTCATTCTTCATTTAACTGATTTCATCGTTAACTGATTTCATCTTCATTTAACTGATTTCATCGTTAACTGATTTCATCGTTAACTGATTTCATCGTTAACTGATTTCATCTTTAACTGATTTCATCGTTAACTGATTTCATCTTCATTTAACTGATTTCATCGTTAACTGATTTCATCTTCATTTAATTGATTTCATCGTTAACTGATTTCATCGTTAACTGATTTCATCGTTAACTGATTTCATCTTCATTTAACTGATTTCATCGTTAACTGATTTCATCGTTAACTGATTTCATCTTCATTTAACTGATTTCATCGTTAACTGATTTCATCGTTAACTGATTTCATCTTCATTTAACTGATTTCATCGTTAACTGATTTCATCGTTAATTGATTTCATCGTTAACTGATTTCATTTTCATTCTTCATTTAACTGATTTCATCGTTAACTGATTTCATCGTTAACTGATTTCATCTTCATTTAACTGATTTCATCGTTAACTGATTTCATCGTTAATTGATTTCATCGTTAACTGATTTCATCTTCATTCTTCATTTAACTGATTTCATCGTTAACTGATTTCATCTTCATTTAACTGATTTCATCGTTAACTGATTTCATCGTTAACTGATTTCATCGTTAACTGATTTCATCTTCATTTAACTGATTTCATCGTTAACTGATTTCATCTTCATTCTTCATTTAACTGATTTCATCTTTAACTGATTTCATCGTTAACTGATTTCATCTTCATTTAACTGATTTCATCGTTAATTGATTTCATCGTTAACTGATTTCATCGTTAACTGATTTCATCTTCATTTAACTGATTTCATCGTTAACTGATTTCATCGTTAACTGATTTCATCTTTAACTGATTTCATCTTCATTTAACTGATTTCATCGTTAACTGATTTCATCGTTAACTGATTTCATCTTCATTTAACTGATTTCATCTTCATTTAACTGATTTCATCGTTAACTGATTTCATCGTTAACTGATTTCATCTTCATTTAATTGATTTCATCGTTAACTGATTTCATCGTTAACTGATTTCATCGTTAACTGATTTCATCTTCATTTAACTGATTTCATCGTTAACTGATTTCATCGTTAACTGATTTCATCGTTAACTGATTTCATCTTCATTTAACTGATTTCATCGTTAACTGATTTCATCGTTAACTGATTTCATCTTCATTTAACTGATTTCATCGTTAACTGATTTCATCGTTAATTGATTTCATCGTTAACTGATTTCATTTTCATTCTTCATTTAACTGATTTCATCGTTAACTGATTTCATCGTTAACTGATTTCATCTTCATTTAACTGATTTCATCGTTAACTGATTTCATCGTTAATTGATTTCATCGTTAACTGATTTCATCTTCATTCTTCATTTAACTGATTTCATCGTTAACTGATTTCATCTTCATTTAACTGATTTCATCGTTAACTGATTTCATCGTTAACTGATTTCATCGTTAACTGATTTCATCTTCATTTAACTGATTTCATCGTTAACTGATTTCATCTTCATTCTTCATTTAACTGATTTCATCTTTAACTGATTTCATCGTTAACTGATTTCATCTTCATTTAACTGATTTCATCTTCATTTAACTGATTTCATCGTTAATTGATTTCATCGTTAACTGATTTCATCGTTAACTGATTTCATCTTCATTTAACTGATTTCATCGTTAACTGATTTCATCTTTAACTGATTTCATCTTCATTTAACTGATTTCATCGTTAACTGATTTCATCGTTAACTGATTTCATCTTCATTTAACTGATTTCATCGTTAACTGATTTCATCGTTAACTGATTTCATCGTTAACTGATTTCATCTTTAACTGATTTCATCGTTAACTGATTTCATCTTCATTTAACTGATTTCATCGTTAACTGATTTCATCTTCATTTAATTGATTTCATCGTTAACTGATTTCATCGTTAACTGATTTCATCGTTAACTGATTTCATCTTCATTTAACTGATTTCATCGTTAACTGATTTCATCGTTAACTGATTTCATCTTCATTTAACTGATTTCATTTTCATTCTTCATTTAACTGATTTCATCGTTAACTGATTTCATCTTCATTTAATTGATTTCATCGTTAACTGATTTCATCGTTAACTGATTTCATCGTTAACTGATTTCATCTTCATTTAACTGATTTCATCGTTAACTGATTTCATCGTTAACTGATTTCATCTTCATTTAACTGATTTCATCGTTAACTGATTTCATCGTTAACTGATTTCATCTTCATTTAACTGATTTCATCGTTAACTGATTTCATCGTTAATTGATTTCATCGTTAACTGATTTCATTTTCATTCTTCATTTAACTGATTTCATCGTTAACTGATTTCATCGTTAACTGATTTCATCTTCATTTAACTGATTTCATCGTTAACTGATTTCATCGTTAATTGATTTCATCGTTAACTGATTTCATCTTCATTCTTCATTTAACTGATTTCATCGTTAACTGATTTCATCTTCATTTAACTGATTTCATCGTTAACTGATTTCATCGTTAACTGATTTCATCGTTAACTGATTTCATCTTCATTTAACTGATTTCATCGTTAACTGATTTCATCTTCATTCTTCATTTAACTGATTTCATCGTTAACTGATTTCATCGTTAACTGATTTCATCTTCATTTAACTGATTTCATCGTTAATTGATTTCATCGTTAACTGATTTCATCGTTAACTGATTTCATCTTCATTTAACTGATTTCATCGTTAACTGATTTCATCGTTAACTGATTTCATCTTTAACTGATTTCATCTTCATTTAACTGATTTCATCGTTAACTGATTTCATCGTTAACTGATTTCATCGTTAACTGATTTCATCTTCATTTAACTGATTTCATCGTTAACTGATTTCATCGTTAACTGATTTCATCTTCATTTAATTGATTTCATCGTTAACTGATTTCATCGTTAACTGATTTCATCGTTAACTGATTTCATCTTCATTTAACTGATTTCATCGTTAACTGATTTCATCGTTAACTGATTTCATCGTTAACTGATTTCATCTTCATTTAACTGATTTCATCGTTAACTGATTTCATCGTTAACTGATTTCATCTTCATTTAACTGATTTCATCGTTAAATGATTTCATCGTTAATTGATTTCATCGTTAACTGATTTCATTTTCATTCTTCATTTAACTGATTTCATCGTTAACTGATTTCATCGTTAACTGATTTCATCTTCATTTAACTGATTTCATCGTTAACTGATTTCATCGTTAATTGATTTCATCGTTAACTGATTTCATCTTCATTCTTCATTTAACTGATTTCATCGTTAACTGATTTCATCTTCATTTAACTGATTTCATCGTTAACTGATTTCATCGTTAACTGATTTCATCGTTAACTGATTTCATCTTCATTTAACTGATTTCATCGTTAACTGATTTCATCTTCATTCTTCATTTAACTGATTTCATCTTTAACTGATTTCATCGTTAACTGATTTCATCTTCATTTAACTGATTTCATCGTTAATTGATTTCATCGTTAACTGATTTCATCGTTAACTGATTTCATCTTCATTTAACTGATTTCATCGTTAACTGATTTCATCGTTAACTGATTTCATCTTTAACTGATTTCATCTTCATTTAACTGATTTCATCGTTAACTGATTTCATCGTTAACTGATTTCATCGTTAACTGATTTCATCTTCATTTAACTGATTTCATTGTTAACTGATTTCATCGTTAACTGATTTCATCTTCATTTAACTGATTTCATCGTTAACTGATTTCATCGTTAACTGATTTCATCTTCATTTAACTGATTTCATTTTCATTCTTCATTTAACTGATTTCATCGTTAACTGATTTCATCTTCATTTAACTGATTTCATCGTTAACTGATTTCATCGTTAACTGATTTCATCGTTAACTGATTTCATCTTTAACTGATTTCATCGTTAACTGATTTCATCTTCATTTAACTGATTTCATCGTTAACTGATTTCATCTTCATTTAATTGATTTCATCGTTAACTGATTTCATCGTTAACTGATTTCATCGTTAACTGATTTCATCTTCATTTAACTGATTTCATCGTTAACTGATTTCATCGTTAACTGATTTCATCTTCATTTAACTGATTTCATCGTTAACTGATTTCATCGTTAATTGATTTCATCGTTAACTGATTTCATTTTCATTCTTCATTTAACTGATTTCATCGTTAACTGATTTCATCGTTAACTGATTTCATCTTCATTTAACTGATTTCATCGTTAACTGATTTCATCGTTAACTGATTTCATCGTTAACTGATTTCATCTTCATTTAACTGATTTCATCGTTAACTGATTTCATCGTTAACTGATTTCATCTTCATTTAACTGATTTCATCGTTAAATGATTTCATCGTTAATTGATTTCATCGTTAACTGATTTCATTTTCATTCTTCATTTAACTGATTTCATCGTTAACTGATTTCATCGTTAACTGATTTCATCTTCATTTAACTGATTTCATCGTTAACTGATTTCATCGTTAATTGATTTCATCGTTAACTGATTTCATCTTCATTCTTCATTTAACTGATTTCATCGTTAACTGATTTCATCTTCATTTAACTGATTTCATCGTTAACTGATTTCATCGTTAACTGATTTCATCGTTAACTGATTTCATCTTCATTTAACTGATTTCATCGTTAACTGATTTCATCTTCATTCTTCATTTAACTGATTTCATCTTTAACTGATTTCATCGTTAACTGATTTCATCTTCATTTAACTGATTTCATCGTTAATTGATTTCATCGTTAACTGATTTCATCGTTAACTGATTTCATCTTCATTTAACTGATTTCATCGTTAACTGATTTCATCGTTAACTGATTTCATCTTCATTTAACTGATTTCATCGTTAACTGATTTCATCGTTAACTGATTTCATCGTTAACTGATTTCATCTTCATTTAACTGATTTCATTGTTAACTGATTTCATCGTTAACTGATTTCATCTTCATTTAACTGATTTCATCGTTAACTGATTTCATCGTTAACTGATTTCATCTTCATTTAACTGATTTCATTTTCATTCTTCATTTAACTGATTTCATCGTTAACTGATTTCATCTTCATTTAACTGATTTCATCGTTAACTGATTTCATCGTTAACTGATTTCATCGTTAACTGATTTCATCTTTAACTGATTTCATCGTTAACTGATTTCATCTTCATTTAACTGATTTCATCGTTAACTGATTTCATCTTCATTTAATTGATTTCATCGTTAACTGATTTCATCGTTAACTGATTTCATCGTTAACTGATTTCATCTTCATTTAACTGATTTCATCGTTAACTGATTTCATCGTTAACTGATTTCATCTTCATTTAACTGATTTCATCGTTAACTGATTTCATCGTTAATTGATTTCATCGTTAACTGATTTCATTTTCATTCTTCATTTAACTGATTTCATCGTTAACTGATTTCATCGTTAACTGATTTCATCTTCATTTAACTGATTTCATCGTTAACTGATTTCATCGTTAATTGATTTCATCGTTAACTGATTTCATCTTCATTCTTCATTTAACTGATTTCATCGTTAACTGATTTCATCTTCATTTAACTGATTTCATCTTCATTTAACTGATTTCATCGTTAACTGATTTCATCGTTAACTGATTTCATCGTTAACTGATTTCATCTTCATTTAACTGATTTCATCTTCATTTAACTGATTTCATCGTTAACTGATTTCATCGTTAACTGATTTCATCTTCATTTAATTGATTTCATCGTTAACTGATTTCATCGTTAACTGATTTCATCGTTAACTGATTTCATCTTCATTTAACTGATTTCATCGTTAACTGATTTCATCGTTAACTGATTTCATCGTTAACTGATTTCATCTTCATTTAACTGATTTCATCGTTAACTGATTTCATCGTTAACTGATTTCATCTTCATTTAACTGATTTCATCGTTAACTGATTTCATCGTTAATTGATTTCATCGTTAACTGATTTCATTTTCATTCTTCATTTAACTGATTTCATCGTTAACTGATTTCATCGTTAACTGATTTCATCTTCATTTAACTGATTTCATCGTTAACTGATTTCATCGTTAATTGATTTCATCGTTAACTGATTTCATCTTCATTCTTCATTTAACTGATTTCATCGTTAACTGATTTCATCTTCATTTAACTGATTTCATCGTTAACTGATTTCATCGTTAACTGATTTCATCGTTAACTGATTTCATCTTCATTTAACTGATTTCATCGTTAACTGATTTCATCGTTAACTGATTTCATCGTTAACTGATTTCATCTTCATTTAACTGATTTCATTGTTAACTGATTTCATCGTTAACTGATTTCATCTTCATTTAACTGATTTCATCGTTAACTGATTTCATCGTTAACTGATTTCATCGTTAACTGATTTCATCTTCATTTAACTGATTTCATTTTCATTCTTCATTTAACTGATTTCATCGTTAACTGATTTCATCTTCATTTAACTGATTTCATCGTTAACTGATTTCATCGTTAACTGATTTCATCTTTAACTGATTTCATCGTTAACTGATTTCATCTTCATTTAACTGATTTCATCGTTAACTGATTTCATCTTCATTTAATTGATTTCATCGTTAACTGATTTCATCGTTAACTGATTTCATCGTTAACTGATTTCATCTTCATTTAACTGATTTCATCGTTAACTGATTTCATCGTTAACTGATTTCATCTTCATTTAACTGATTTCATCGTTAACTGATTTCATCGTTAACTGATTTCATCTTCATTTAACTGATTTCATCGTTAACTGATTTCATCGTTAACTGATTTCATCGTTAACTGATTTCATCGTTAACTGATTTCATCTTCATTTAACTGATTTCATTGTTAACTGATTTCATCGTTAACTGATTTCATCTTCATTTAACTGATTTCATCGTTAACTGATTTCATCGTTAACTGATTTCATCGTTAACTGATTTCATCTTCATTTAACTGATTTCATTTTCATTCTTCATTTAACTGATTTCATCGTTAACTGATTTCATCTTCATTTAACTGATTTCATCGTTAACTGATTTCATCGTTAACTGATTTCATCGTTAACTGATTTCATCTTTAACTGATTTCATCGTTAACTGATTTCATCTTCATTTAACTGATTTCATCGTTAACTGATTTCATCTTCATTTAATTGATTTCATCGTTAACTGATTTCATCGTTAACTGATTTCATCGTTAACTGATTTCATCTTCATTTAACTGATTTCATCGTTAACTGATTTCATCGTTAACTGATTTCATCTTCATTTAACTGATTTCATCGTTAACTGATTTCATCGTTAACTGATTTCATCTTCATTTAACTGATTTCATTTTCATTCTTCATTTAACTGATTTCATCGTTAACTGATTTCATCTTCATTTAATTGATTTCATCGTTAACTGATTTCATCGTTAACTGATTTCATCGTTAACTGATTTCATCTTCATTTAACTGATTTCATCGTTAACTGATTTCATCGTTAACTGATTTCATCTTCATTTAACTGATTTCATCGTTAACTGATTTCATCGTTAATTGATTTCATCGTTAACTGATTTCATTTTCATTCTTCATTTAACTGATTTCATCGTTAACTGATTTCATCGTTAACTGATTTCATCTTCATTTAACTGATTTCATCGTTAACTGATTTCATCGTTAATTGATTTCATCGTTAACTGATTTCATCTTCATTCTTCATTTAACTGATTTCATCGTTAACTGATTTCATCTCATTTAACTGATTTCATCTTCATTTAACTGATTTCATCGTTAACTGATTTCATCGTTAACTGATTTCATCTTCATTTAACTGATTTCATCGTTAACTGATTTCATCGTTAACTGATTTCATCGTTAACTGATTTCATCTTCATTTAACTGATTTCATCGTTAACTGATTTCATCGTTAACTGATTTCATCGTTAACTGATTTCATCTTTAACTGATTTCATCGTTAACTGATTTCATCTTCATTTAACTGATTTCATCGTTAACTGATTTCATCTTCATTTAATTGATTTCATCGTTAACTGATTTCATCGTTAACTGATTTCATCGTTAACTGATTTCATCTTCATTTAACTGATTTCATCGTTAACTGATTTCATCGTTAACTGATTTCATCTTCATTTAACTGATTTCATTTTCATTCTTCATTTAACTGATTTCATCGTTAACTGATTTCATCTTCATTTAACTGATTTCATCGTTAACTGATTTCATCGTTAACTGATTTCATCTTCATTTAACTGATTTCATCGTTAACTGATTTCATCGTTAACTGATTTCATCGTTAACTGATTTCATCGTTAACTGATTTCATCTTCATTTAACTGATTTCATCGTTAACTGATTTCATCGTTAACTGATTTCATCTTCATTTAACTGATTTCATCGTTAACTGATTTCATCGTTAACTGATTTCATCGTTAACTGATTTCATTTCATTCTTCATTTAACTGATTTCATCGTTAACTGATTTCATCGTTAACTGATTTCATCTTCATTTAACTGATTTCATCGTTAACTGATTTCATCGTTAATTGATTTCATCGTTAACTGATTTCATCTTCATTCTTCATTTAACTGATTTCATCGTTAACTGATTTCATCTTCATTTAACTGATTTCATCGTTAACTGATTTCATCTTCATTCTTCATTTAACTGATTTCATCTTTAACTGATTTCATCGTTAACTGATTTCATCTTCATTTAACTGATTTCATCGTTAATTGATTTCATCGTTAACTGATTTCATCGTTAACTGATTTCATCTTCATTTAACTGATTTCATCGTTAACTGATTTCATCGTTAACTGATTTCATCTTCATTTAACTGATTTCATCGTTAACTGATTTCATCTTCATTTAACTGATTTCATCGTTAACTGATTTCATCGTTAACTGATTTCATCGTTAACTGATTTCATCTTCATTTAACTGATTTCATCGTTAACTGATTTCATCGTTAACTGATTTCATCGTTAACTGATTTCATCTTTAACTGATTTCATCGTTAACTGATTTCATCTTCATTTAACTGATTTCATCGTTAACTGATTTCATCTTCATTTAATTGATTTCATCGTTAACTGATTTCATCGTTAACTGATTTCATCGTTAACTGATTTCATCTTCATTTAACTGATTTCATCGTTAACTGATTTCATCGTTAACTGATTTCATCTTCATTTAACTGATTTCATTTTCATTCTTCATTTAACTGATTTCATCGTTAACTGATTTCATCTTCATTTAATTGATTTCATCGTTAACTGATTTCATCGTTAACTGATTTCATCGTTAACTGATTTCATCTTCATTTAACTGATTTCATCGTTAACTGATTTCATCGTTAACTGATTTCATCGTTAACTGATTTCATCTTCATTTAACTGATTTCATCGTTAACTGATTTCATCGTTAACTGATTTCATCTTCATTAACTGATTTCATCGTTAACTGATTTCATCGTTAATTGATTTCATCGTTAACTGATTTCATTTTCATTCTTCATTTAACTGATTTCATCTTCATTTAACTGATTTCATCTTCATTTAACTGATTTCATCTTCATTAACTGATTTCATCGTTAACTGATTTCATCTTTAACTGATTTCATCTTCATTTAACTGATTTCATCGTTAACTGATTTCATCGTTAACTGATTTCATCTTCATTTAACTGATTTCATCTTCATTTAACTGATTTCATCGTTAACTGATTTCATCGTTAACTGATTTCATCTTTAACTGATTTCATCGTTAACTGATTTCATCTTCATTTAACTGATTCCATCGTTAACTGATTTCATCGTTATTAACTGATTTCATCTTCATTTAACTGATTTCATCGTTATCTGATTTCATCGTTAACTGATTTCATCTTTAACTGATTTCATCTTCATTTAACTGATTTCATCGTTAACTGATTTCATCTTCATTTAACTGATTTCATCGTTAACTGATTTCATCGTTAACTGATTTCATCTTCATTTAACTGATTTCATTTTCATTCTTCATTTAACTGATTTCATCGTTAACTGATTTCATCTTCATTTAATTGATTTCATCGTTAACTGATTTCATCGTTAACTGATTTCATCTTCATTTAACTGATTTCATCGTTAACTGATTTCATCGT